>NC_086268.1:627500-941250 GCF_021018805.1 Prinia subflava | reverse complement strand
AGTTTGCTCATTTATGGCATAGTAAATACTTGAAATATGAATAGAGAATATTTGAATGTGAAGGAATCAGCTGCTCCTTTCCCCTCCAGCCAGCTCCCAGATCCCTCTGTCCCTGCAGCAGGGACACCTGAGCAGGGAAGGGCTGCCCTCCTCACCTGCCAGCCCCACAGGAAGCAGGGAGGGCTCATCCAGAAATTCCTGGAGACCCCAAGGCAGGTGAGTTCAGCCCCTGCCCTGCGGGGCTGTGAGTGCAGCAGGGCCAAAACAAGGCGGAATTAAACCCTTGGTGATTTATGCAAATGTTCAGTGGAGCAAACGGCAGAAGGATTCCCTGCAAGTGCTGTCACCTTCCATCACATCAGCCCGGGCAGGGCCCAGCCCCGGCCCCTCCTGCCCCTGTGACTGGTGACTCCCAAATGTGTCCCTGCTGCAAACGGGCCCTGTCAGCCCTGCCTGGGAACAGCAGGGAGCCAGACAAAAGGGCAAGGAGAGCCCCTTGGAAAGAGGGGAGCTGCTCACAGGGTAACTCCTCTGAGCCCTGCACGGGGCTCCTGATGCCCCTCTGCCCATCAGGACAGTCCCTCCAGAGGAATCATGGCCTGCAGGAGCCTCTGGACACGTCTGGAAGGTGAAGACAGCCCCTATCTGCAGGGAATGGGGGCAGATTTTCAGCCTTGTCTGTGAATTATCAGAGCTTGCCCCTCCTGCTGCCCCAGGATCCCCAGAACCCCAAGCAGCTCTGTTTTCCACCCTGCTGCATCCCCGCAGGACATTTCACATGCTCAAGACACAGAACCAGCTGTGTGAACACAGGGATGACAGATAATGGGCCACCTCCTCCCCCTGCACAGCCCAGACCCCACGGGACCATCTCACATCAGCTCAGATCACGCTGCAAGGTGCCAGCTCTGAGCACTTGGGACAGGTTTGCCTTTTTCCCGAGGGTTCTCAGGGAATGGTCACAACCCCGAGGCTGCCAGAGCTCCAGGAGCTTTTGGACAGCGCTCTCAGGCACAGGGTGGGATTTGGGGGTGTCTGTGCAGGGCCAGGAGCTGGACTTGGATGATGTTTGTGGGTTCCTTCCAACTTGGGACATTCTATGATTCCACAGTTCTGCATCTTGCACTTCCAGTCCCCGGGAAGGGAAGAGGGGAAGGAGCAGCCTCCCCTCTCCCAGGTCCAGCAGGACACATCCCACAGAGCCTCTGCAAACACCAAAACACACCAACAAAACCCCCCCAAATCCATCCTCACTGAGCTGCCAGAGGTGCCTTTTATCTTTATTTTTTCTTTTGTAACAACAGAATATTTTGCCAATATACTCAAAGCAAGGCAAGCTCCTGGCATGGCACATTCCTGCAACCCTGAGCCATTCCAGCCTCTGTGCACAGACACAAAAGAGCAGCTGCAGTTCTGCAGGGAGCACCATTTCACACCCCCTCTCCCCAAGCAGGGCTGTAATAAACCCAAACGTGGCTGCTCCAGGCAGCATTTGCATGCACAGTGCCTGCGCTGCGGGCAGGGAGGGGGGCAGCACAGCAGGCATATGTTTTGTTTTCCCTTCACATCTGATTATGCTCATTATTAGGCACGAGAGGACAGGTGTATTCTCCAGACACAACCCTGCAAACAGGATTGCTCCTCTCTGCTGGACAGGTGGGGAGTTTGCCACTCGGGGTGTCTCCTCCGCTCACAATCAGGGCAAGGCTGAGCAACCCCAGCTGGATCCTGGAGCCTGCCCCCAACCAACGCTGAGATGGAGCAGGAGGGCTCCAGAGGAACGTGGGGCTGAGCAAGCCAACCCAGAGCCATGCTGAGAAGACAAGGGTAAAGCAGAGATGCACAGCAATCTTCAGGCAGAGCTGCCTGGCCACTGCTGCATCCCAGGCTGACACAGGCGTGTGCACACATACACTCCATGTGCCACAGACTCACTGAAAGGAGCCCCTTTTCCCCCTACATTAAAGCAGGCAAGACAACCAAATGCTTAAAAATAAGCTTCCCTCTACCAAAATCTGTCAGAGGGAGTTAACCTCCTTTTCTTCCCATTGATTCTATCGTGTTCTGCCACACAAATCCTTCCCATCTGCTTAAGAGAAAGAAAAGGACAAATATACTCACAAAAGAAGAAAGGAAAATAGGCTCTACTTCCTCCATTCCCCAGGAAAGCCATTTATTGGCTCTCCTATTGGGGCAGGGAGAGCACCCAGGGGAGCCTGCCTGTGTGCACCCCTGCAGCCACCTCTGCTCAGGGTTTCTGTTCTTTGTTCCTCTCTGCAGAAACAACAATGCACTGGTGCTCACTGGTGCTGCTGCTGCGACCCCTGGCACTCCCCACATCCCCCCCGTCCACCTCTGCAAAGCCTTCGCTGCCAGCATCACCCCCCAGGATCCCACCCATGCACAGGGCACCCCTGAGCCCTCACCAGCACTGACCTTGCACTTGGGGCTGTCCAAATCAGGAGATTCAGTCCCCACATCCAGAACCTCCTCAGAGAGCTGCCCCTTGATGTCCAAGCCCTGAAAAAGAAATCACAAAGGATCAGTCTCTGATGAGCAACCAGAGATCCTGAGACCAATATCCCAGCACAGCTCGGAACCCCCACTCCCCACCCCGCTGGCAGCAGCTCAGCAGCATTTCCCTTCTCTGGGTCCCTCCCTGTGGCACCCAGGGACACCAGTGCCACACAGGGAGGGCACTGTCACCCTCCCATGCCACTGACCTCAGCAGGTCAGGGTGGCACAAGGAATATCCAAAGGGGATACATCTTCCCCAGCCTCTACGGCTCCCCTTTGTGATGCCACCGCACATTTCCAGGGATTTCTTTCCTCACAGCCCCCACGGGTCCTTCACCCTTGGAGACAATCCCCCGTCCTGGCAGCCCGGGGGCCCTGCACACACTGCCCACACACGGCAGAGCCCCTTGCCAGCAGCACAGGCTCCTAGCAAGGCAGTAAATGATGATATTCTCAGCCATTTGCTGGCCACGCTGCCTCTGCTCCCACTGGCAGATGGCAATGGCAGCTTCCTGTGGAGATGGAGAGATGCTGATGGGCATCTCCCCCAGCCCAGGGCCGCCCTCCCCTGCTCCCCCCTGTGCAGAGGGGGCTCCAGCCACACACGCCCCCCTCAGCAAAAGCTGCTGAGCCCCTAAAGCACAATTCTTACATTGCTTATTATTTTGCTTTTTTGCAATTATCCAAAGACACTCTCAGCTCTAGGTGACCTACTTTTCCAGGGATGTTCACCTCACCCACGGCCCCACTCTGCGAGGTGCAGGGTGGCACTGCTGGCCTGTGCCCACACAGCTGAGGGCACTGCACCATCCCAGGGGAACCTGAAGCTCACAGCCAAGGAAAAAGGAGCTTTTGGTGACTCACCACAGGCTGAACCAGCTCATGGTTGGAGCTCTTGGAGACAGGCAAATCCTGCTCACAGCTGCTGACCCCGGATGCCTTTGAAAGCTGAAAGGAAAAGGACATTACAGCCTGTACACGTCCTACCCCTGCAGCTTCACCTGGGCATTCCCAGCACAGCAGCTGCTCCTGGCAACACGAGTCTGGCCTCTCTCAGGGAAGAAAAGGTGACTGAACATCATGGGAAGGACACCGAGGATGCACGACCCACAGGACAAGCACAAAACACCACAGGAGGGCAGGAGGCAGGGCTGGGGAGGGCAAAGAAGTGCTCTTCAAACACCCCTGATAAAAGGGCCTTGCTTCCTCTCCATCTGCAAGGATCTCTGCAGCTCTCAGAGCTCCCAGCCCACCAGGCAGCACAGCACCGGAGCCATAAAAGCACTTTAAAATTCCACTTTGCTGTACCTAAGTGCAGCGAGGGCTCCTGCATTCCCAGCCATTTGCAGCTGCAGGGAAGTGCTCCCCGGGAACACCCTGTGGCCCTGCTGACTTCAGCAGAACAGCTCAGGTGCACAAAGCACAGAGACGAGTTTGGGAGAGCAACGCCCTCAGCCCTTCAGGACAGAGAGCGTTTTCCAGGCTCGGATTTGTAGTTTATCATTTCTTACAGACATTACGCATCAGTGAACTTGAGAAATCATCAAAATCAGCAGGAAGGCAGCCAGATTGGAGGGAGATCGTTCATCAGATCCCCTCTTCTGGCTCGGCTCCTACTCTGGAACGGGAACACGAGCGGACAGCGCGTGCCTGGCAGCCCGGCTGCGGGGCCAGCGTGTGATACTCAGCCCAAGCCCTGCTCCTGCCGTGTGGCCAGTTCTCCTCCCAGAGCAGGAGGACTGGAAGGTTCTGTGCTCCCAGCTCCAGCTCCTGAACCAGCCCTGAGGCTCCATCCTTCCCCACCCCAACCTCGCAGCGGAGCCGCGCGCACGGCGCCAGGCAGCTCCTCACACGTCTGCCCCAGCTCGGAGCAAGCTGAGAGAAACAACAGAAGGAGAGAAACAAAGCAGCACGGACAGCTGGGCTCGGCATGAGCTTCATTGCCAGCCCTGTCCGCCCAGGACAGACAGCAGCACTGGAGCTGGGGCTGTTCCTCCTCCCAGACTCAAAGCACAGCGCAGGCGAGGGCTTTGCCTGGCGGTGGCTTTGGGCAGCATTTGGTGTGTGCAGGAGGGAACGACTGCCCAGCTCAGTCCTGAAGATGCCCATCTGGGAATTCAGAGCACTCATGGCCCCCCAGGAATGACTGCCCTGCTGACCAGGAAAGCACTTGGACTGGCTTCACAGAAAAGCAGACAGTGCTCCAAGAGCTTTCCTGAGTCAGGGCCTGACACGACGACGGGAACAGCCAACACCAAAACCACACAGGCAGGTCTCTTACTTGGCCATCATCCAGCCTGTCCTCTGACTTTGAATCAGCTGCTGCTTCCTCCCTCTCTTCATCCAGTGCCTGTCCTGCACAGGACACGGTGGCAGCAGTGGCAGCCAGGCTGGCCAGCTGATCTGCCCCAGCCCCTTCCGCGGGAGAGCCGGGCACATCCAGCTCTGCTGCGCTCCTCTCCCCCTCAGACTGAGGCAGCTCCTCAGCTGCAGAGGCGTCTCCTTCCACCTCAGCATCTTCTTTGTCCCCAGCAAGCTCCTGCTCCTTGCTCTGGGCAGACAGGCTGCTGTCAGCGTCTCCGGGGAGGATCTGGACCGGAGACGGAGGGCACGCAGCACCAGAATCCAGGGAAGACTCTGGCACCTCTTCAGGATGTCTCGATTTTAAAGACTCCTTCTAGGCAGCAAGTCAAACACAATTATAGACCCAATATTCTCTCGGGGGGATGCAGGAGTCAGGAACAGCACAGGCTCTCCTACAGCAAGCAGCAAAATCACAAATCTTTGGGTGACTTCAAAACCTGTTTGACTTCTTTTCACACAGTCCCGTTCCAAGGCAAGGGACTCCATTGCCTTAATCTCATTCATTTCTTGGGCTCTGACTGTTTTTGATCTGTTGCTTTTTTATTCACAGGCTCTCAGTGGATAAGAGTGGCTGTGCAAGGCCACCAGCCCCTGCGAGCACCCGACGTGCCCCACAGCCCATTTATGCTTCCACATTGGATCTGTTCAGTGAGAGATGGAGATTTGTAAGAGACCAGGACAGGACATTTCACTCCTGCCTGACATTTCAAGCAGAGGAGAGCAGGAGATCACCATCCCACCTCCCAGTGGGACAGACTGCAGGGTGGACACTGACTGAAGGCAACACTCCGAGCTCAGAAAGAGCCCGTGACTAACACAGGAGGCTGAGAGATGGGGGAAAAAACAACCCCAAATTAAAGCTTAGTCACCCAAAGGTTCAGCTGCTTCTCCCAGCAGCAGGGAGGCCACAACACTGCCCGTGGAGAGGGGAAGAGCCAGGAGCAGCTCCCTCATCAGCATGCACACAGACCTGCTCGCACGTCCCACTCCCTCGCTGTTTTATTAATGCCGCGGTGTCTTGTCAAACCCTCCCTGCATCCTGTGCACGCCGTGTTCTGTACACTGAGCGCATATTTTAGCGGTGTATTTTTATCAGAGCGCCTCTGGAGCGCTGTCAGCTCCCAGCCCGGGGCTGCAGCGCTCCGGGAGCGGGCTCTGAGTGTGTCACTGCTCCTCCAGACCTCCCCGGGGCAGGAGAGCATCCCGTGGGACAGAGGGGACAGAGGAGCCCAGCTCCAGGCACTTCCCAAAAATCCCGCAGCTCTGGGCCTCACCTGCTGTTCCCTGGCACTGACAGCTCCTGGAGCCTGTCCAGCTGAGGTTCCAGAGTCACCACCCAGCCACACAAGGCTCCTTGGGGACACCAGGGCCCCAAGAAAGGTGGGCAAGAGGAACCTCTTCAGTCACCCTCGTGCCTCCCCTTTTATGGGGATTAGGGTGGCTGGAAAGTTCTGCTCCTTTTGGACAACTTGTTCCAGAGTTCTCCTGAGGACATCCCACCAGGAGACCTGGCAGTGTCCAGGATATCCCAAATGAGGCCAAGGATCACACACACCCCAAAATATATCAATGCACCAGCAATGGTGTGCACACAAAAGGGCTTCTCTCCAGGCAAGTTCACCTCAGCTGCTGAAATATCCCAGAATAATCTCTTTGGCTGGCAGAATCCTATTTTAATGGCAATTACAGGCAAACCTTTTGTTAGCATCACACCTTGATGATCACAAACGCAACTCTGCAGAAGAGGGAACTGTGCCAGTCAGACACACAGAGGAGGAGGGAGGTTTTTCCTCCTGCAACAACAGACTATAGATTTTCTATGGATTGCAGAGCTGGACAAGTCCGTTGGGTTATAACTGGCTTTGGGTGATCTTTTCACAAGCTGTGACATTCTACCTGCCCTGAGTGGCCCCAGCTGATGGGAAATCCCTGCCTATCAAATCATGACTTCCAGTGATCAGCATTAAACTCTAACCAACAACAGAAAGCAGCCAAGCAGACACACACCACACCACCAGCAGCTGCCTACTGCATGCAAAGCCTGGGTGGCACCATGCAAGCAGGACGGGGATGCCAGGGAGCCACTGTCACCTCTCCCAGGCTGGCAGCTTCCTCCTCAGGGCTCCCGTGGGGCTGGGGAGCAGCTCCAGCAGCATCAGCATCACCAGCTGATGGGCTGCCACCGTCCTCCTTCTCCTCCTTGCTGTCCTCCTGGGTGGGGGGACACAGCCACTTGCAGAACTCCCCACACCACCCTCCCAAGCTGGAGCACTCACCCAGCTGGGACAGGTCAGCACCCAGCACACACCCCCAGAGCAGAAAGCTCTCCAGCTGAACAGCTTTCCTGGGAGCCCACAGGCCCACATTCCCAAACATGGAGCTGTTGGATGCCTCACTGCTGCTTTTCCTGCTGGCCAGCTCCATGGACCCACTGCTCCTCCAGACCCTCCCCAGCCCTGGGGTCCCTGTGAGCCTGTCTGATGCTGCCTCCACTCCACCCAAATCCTGGCTCAGCAAGTCACTAAAACCTCCCATTTCCTTTGAAAACAGGCATTCAACCCTGACCACGGGCTACACGAAGGCAGCTTTTTCATGATTTCACCCATTACTGCTTCCATTTCCCCCTTAGGACTTGCTACCCAAACCCTTGTCTCCTGCTTTGCAGGGAAGCTGGAGAAGGGCTCGGGAGCAGGCTGAGGCTGCTCCTAGGAATGCTTTTCTACTGCCATCTCATGGAACCACAAAAGAACTCCCTTTTCCAGCCAGGGCGCTGCTGTCTTATCAGGACTAGGCTATCACCCATCTGGGTTAACAGCCTGGCTGTTGGGCAGCAATTGCCATTCCATAATAGATTCCCCAAGCCCCATCCCCGCGGCACTGAAATGCCAAGACAGCTCTTTGTTCCTGCACACATTAACATTTCAGCGAGGAATTGGGCCCCCACAGGCTGCTTGTTGTCTGGAGATGAGAGTCAGGGCTCTCTTTGTCACATCCACTTTAGCATAAGCCTTTGCAGATCCTGCCCAGCACCGTGAATAGGTTCTCCAGCAAAGTACTTTACAGCTTAATTTTCGTGTGCTGTGAAAAGGATAAGGGAAATACTCTAAAACACTTTAAAAGAAATTAATTTGCCTTTCAGATACTGGAACAGGATTTTCAAAGCGGTGAGAAAGGATTAATGTCAGCACAAACAGTCGGGCCAAATCACCAGAGCTGCTTACGACGCACTTCCCTTTGTGCCCTTGTCATCTTAAGGCTGATCCCAGCGAAGGAAGCGCAGGGAAAGCTGGCACAGTCTGCACTGTGTGCACAGGGTGCACTGAGTGCTCTGTGTCCCAGCCACGGGATTTATCAGCGGGGCAAGAAGAAAGAAAAGCAGGTTTTGTGTTGCCACAGAACAGCGGCCACGTGCAGATCCCTGTGGGAGGAGTGACAGAGCATTGCCTTCCCACAGGATGTCCCCTGTGCTGTCCCCAGAGCCAGCACTGCAGCTCTGGCTGACAAGGAGCCTTCCCTCCACAGCCCCTGCACTGTGCACAAGGGAGGTGCCTCCTCCTCCTCGAGCCTTCCTCCCACACCAAGTGCACCTCTGGCCCGAGCCCCTTCTCCTGCTGTTCCCTGGAAAAGCAGATTTCCCCTCGCCTGCTTCCCCCACTGCCTTTATTTCTGCTGTCTGAGGATGCAGCAAAGCTCCAGCCTGTGCAAAGACATCTCCTCAAGTCCCAGCTACCAAACCACGACCACTCCAAGCACAAACCTCCCTTCAATGCCCACCCCACTGTCTCTGTGGGGCACATCTGGCTTCTCACAGCCCCCCAGCCCTGCTGCTGTTCCTTCCTCTCCATCACTCTGCTTCAGGTTGTTCCTGCTCCTACGTGGCACAGGAAAACTCATCCCTCTGACACCATCCTGCCCTCTCACCCCCTGGCACAGCCTCCCCTGCCCACCCCATCACCCTGGTCCTACCTCAAAGTCAAAGCTGCCTGCCAGGGCTTCCACATCCAGGTACACATTTTTTGACAGTCTTGTGATCCCAGGAAAACTCTGAAGGATTAAAAAAAAAAAGGCCAAAATTGAGTTCTGACCTCGGCAATGCCACAGGAGGGGCTCCTCTGCAGGGAAATGAGGCAGCAGAGCCATGGCAGTGCACCTGCAGCCAATTCACCTTGGGATGACACCGTGGCAGGTGCTGATTTATAGGGATTACCATGTGAAAACAGGATCAGACCATTTTTGGGGACCAAACAGCACAAAGGAAAGAGAGCACAAATGAAAGCCCAGGGGAAAATGGAAGAGTCATTACCAGGGGAGCATCAGGAGGCTTCAGCACTGTGGTTACAGCAACAGCCAGGGCACACAAATACCTCATTTTCGCTTTCTTCCTCTTCATTTCTCCATTTCTCTGGTGCTGCCACATTCACAGAACTTTTCTCTTCACAGATCAAATCCAGCAGGTTCTTGGTGTGGCTGGTGGGCTTCAAGATTTCTGCAGGCTGTGAAGGCCAGAAGAAAGGGAAGTGAGAGATCAGACAACAGGAAAGGGGAGATGGAGACCCCTGAGACACGGGGCAGCTGCTGGGTTCTGGGAGGGATCAGTTTCCTACCACTTTACATGTTTGTTTATTTTTGATGGTGTTTATGTCTATGTTTTGCACATATTTTGCTTTGCCTTCCTTTAAAGGATCAATTTCCTACCATTTAACAAGTTGTATTGACCCCCAAGTCACTTTCTAGCAACAAATAAATAAAGCGTTTAACACGGTTGTAAACCTTACATTCATCAGGACAATAGTTCTTTTAAATTTATTCTCAAATAGAAGAGTGAAAATTGTTTATGAAATTGTATTATCTGTACTATCTGTAGTCCCATGTTTCATTTGGACACCAAATTCTACTAAAACTTAACACACTTTTTTCCTCTGCAGCAATTATTGAAACGATTCTTTCAATCTGCTAAACTCAGCAGAAGAAAGCTCACTAATTTAGCACTGGGCTCCCTAGAAGTAGAAGAAGAAAAGAAATACAGTTTTTTAACACACAACAGTATTCCAAAACTGACAGAAGATCACAAACGCTGTCACTTAAGTGTCCCCACGCCTGGGACCCTTTGCAGTGCGGTCCCAGGGCACATTCCCAGGGAAGAGGGAGCTCACCCGATTTCCTTCCTTGGGGAGGAGGCTGGAGTCCACCACGTTCCCCAGGTCCAGGTTCAGGGACCCTCGGAGGGCGATGGAGGAGGGCGGGGGGAGGCCACGGAGAGGAGAGAGAGCACCCAGGGGAGGCTGGATGGGCGCCAGCTGGGAGCCTGGGGGCTGGAGAGGCACAGGGGGTCACTGGAGGGCAGCACAGGCAGCTCACACTCCTGACCTTGAACGGGACAGGGAGCTCCCCTGGCAAACAGGGGCTGGGCACCAGAGACCCCACACCCAGCAGGCAGCAGCACATGGGACAGGTGAGGAAACAGGGATTGCTTTACTCACACATTTTGCTTCCCAAATGCCCGTCTGAACGGGTCCTGGATGCTCCTCTCCCTCCCAGACACACCAAGAGTCTTACAGCCAAAATTCCAGCTGATTCTGTGCTCGGTGCTCCCACCCCGGCTGATTCACCCCGCTCTGGGCTCTCAAGGCACTTTGTGTGCTTGGAGCCACTTCTCATCCTCTGCCCAGCCCTCCCCACAGGCAGAGCCTACTCACAGGGAGCTGCTTCAGGAACTGCTTCTCCTTCTTGTCCTTCTTCTTCTCTTTCTTCTCCTTCTTCTCTTTCTTGTCCTTCTTTTCCTTCTTTTTTTTCTCCTTCTTTTCCTTCTTCAAGCCTCCCCGTGCCAGCAGTTTCTCCCTCTCCTGGATGACCAGCTGCCTGTAGTGCTCATCACAGGGGTGCTCCCACATGGACTGGCCATTTTCAAAGTTGAAGTAATAGATGTCACCGCCCCCAATATCCTGGCTGCATGGCAAAACAGCAGGAAAAGGTGAAAGAGCACGTTAAAAATACAGCTGCATAGGCCAGGACATCTTTGCCAATGGTGTGAGCACCTGAGGCTCAGGGAAGAAGAGTGTGATGTCTCCAGGAGGCCAAGAATGCACCAGTGTGGGAAGCAGCTCTCCCAGGATGCTCACAGCCAGCTTTCCAAACAGTTTTTCCCCTTCTTCTGCCACCCCAAAAAGCCCTGAACTCCTGATAGCCCATCTAAGCCTGTCCCCTGCCATTCCCTTTGCCCTGGCGCTGGGAATGCCCCAGCACAGCTGCTGCCAGAGCTCTCACCAGGCCTTCCACTCCGGGGGCAGGGGGGTCACCAGGCACTCCCTGGCCAGCCACAGCAGCTCCGACTCCGTGTCGGGGTCGATCCCGATGGTCGGTGCAAAATGCCGGATTTCTGGGGAGACACAAGAGGAGCCCGTGAGGTTGGTCTGCCCAGCAGAGCCACCCCCCTCGGCTAAAGCTGTGGGCAAAACAAAGCTGCCCAAAGGCACCAGCAAAGTGCTGTGTGACAGCACAAAGCAACATTCAGCTCTGCCTCGGCTAAAATCCCATCTATTCCACCCTCTGCACCCACTTCAGAAACCAATCCCTGTTTTCTGAATACACCTAGAATTCCTGCATGCCCAAATTCCTTCTCCCAGCTCCTGGGAAGATGGGCCTCACTCACCTTGCTCCTTAGGAACGTAGGATTCATTGTTTTCCTCTTCCAGAATGAGCTGGTCCCCGATGCGGAAGGCTCCTGCCATGGATCCCACACCTGGCAGCGGGGAGGAACCAGCACAGAGTCACAACTGCCCTCAGAAAAGAGAATTCCTCGTCCCCAGCACATGGCAGAGCCCTTCCACTGCAGCACACACAGCAAAACCGAATCAAAGAGCTTCCACACACGCTTCCAAGGGCTGTGCAAACAGGGAGCAGAGCTGAAGTGGCACAATGTTATAATCAGATCCCCCAGGCCCTCCAGTTTCTACAGGAAAGATGCTTCAGGCACTTTTTAACCAGGTAGAAAAATAAGCTGAAATGAGAATGAGAAGAAAGGGAAAGCAAGCAACTTTGCCAAAGCACTGCTTCGTGATTTAACTCACAGACCACACCACAGCTGGGCCCTTCCAACCCACCCAGCACCAGGGATTCACCCACCTCACCCCAAACAGCCTCACCTGAGCCCCTGCGTGGCCACCTTTGGCCAGCACAAGCACTGGGGGAGCACAACTGCTGCTCAAACACACAACTGAACGCCAAGACAACCAACAAACAAACATTTCAGCCTAACCCCCCCCCAAATTCCCAGTGCAAAAAGCATTCCTCTGCTTTCCCCGTGAGATCCAGGGGCTGTGGCACCTGCCAGGTACCACCCAGAGCAAGATCACCCCCCGTGACACGGCCACCACCGCCCTCCCCACCTCCCCGTGTCCTCAGCCCACTCTGTATTTATAACTCTTATGTAAAGTCAGTCACAGAAACAGCAACTAATCCTGGCAGGTTCCAGGCACAGAGAGATTCTCAGGACATGCAAACCAAACCAGCAGCACAGGGATCGCAGCATCCCCCTCCCAAATGCCCCCAGCTGGAGCACTTGGATGTGGGCAACTCGCTCGGGGGCTTCTGTTCCCGGTTTCCTCTCCCCAAACTATCTCAGCCCCATCTCCCATCCCTGGCATCGGCACTGGGGATGAATTAAGGGCTCACTCCTCTCCTGGAGACTCTGCCTCACCACATTTGGGGAGACCTCAGTGCGACCTTTCAGTGCTTGAGGGGCAGCTCTAATAGATGGGGACAAGGGGGAACGGCTTTAAACTAAAAGAGAAGGATTTAGGTGAGATCTGCGGAGGGAATTCTTCCCTGTGAGGAAAACCAGCACCCTGCCACAGGGTGCTCAGAGAAGCTGCGGCTGCCCCATCCCTGGGAGTGTTCAAGGCCAGGTTGGATGGGGCTTGGAGCAAGCTGGGATAGTGGAAAGCGTCGCTGTCCGCTACAGGGGGACGGAACTGGATGATTTTCAGGTCCTTTCCCACCCAAAATACCGTTCTACAGCTCTATGCAAAGAGAACCGAAGCCTCAGCGCAGCCGCCGCCCCGCCAGCCTGGAGCCACGGAAAAAGCGCGGCTGGCACAGAGGACAAACAGCTTTGGCTAATAGGGTATTTTTAAAAATAGGGGGAAAAGCCGTTTTCGCCCTTCTCACGACACCATCCACGCGACGCGCGCACAGCCAGGAGCGGGCAGACCCCGCGCGGGGGCGGGAGGCCGGAACCGCGCGGGGCGGGGCCGATCCCCGCAGCCTCCGCTCACCGAGGGCAGCCCCCGTGCCCAGGCCCGGTGCCGGTGCCGGTGCCGGTGCCGGTGCGGGCCCGCCCGTCCCCGCCGCTCACCGTGCGCGGACCCGTCCCCGATCCGCCGTTACCGGGACCGCGAGCGCCGCCGCGCCCGCTCGCCAGGCCACGCCCCCTCCCCGCCATTGGCCGGCGGGGAGATGCTCCGCATCCGATTGGCCGCCGGGGAGGAGGGATGCGTGACGTCACCGCGGAGGGGCCGCCCGGCTGCGGTTGCCATGGCGACGCGTGGGTACCGTCCCTGTGTCCCGCCGTGTCCCGGTGTGTCCCGGTGTGTCCCGGCGGGGCGGGACCGGACGGGCACCGGGGCGGGGACGGGGAGGGGGACAGGAAAAGGGCCGGGGGCACCGGGCAGGGCCGGGGCGGGTCTCTCGGTGAGCGCTTCCGCCGGCGGGCGGGCTTTCCGGGGCGGGTCCGTGCGCGCCGCCATGCCCGCCGCCGCCGCGCCGCCCGCCCGCCCCGGCGCGGCCGCCCCGCCGAGGCGCGGGGCGCTGCGGGCCCGCTGACCGCGACCCCCGAGGGCTCCCCGCGGCCATGGCGCCCGCCTGGCCCTGGCTGCTGCTGTGGCTGGGGGCTCTGCGCGCCCTCCCGGCCCCGCCGCGCATCCGGCTGCCGCTGCGGGGCGGCGCGGCCCCGCCGTCGGGGCTCCGGCAGCGCCGGGCGCCGCTGGACACCGAGCCCGACAGCGCCGGCAGCTTCGTGGAGATGATCGACAACCTGCGGGGCAAGTCCGGGCAGGGGTACTACGTGGAGATGACGGTGGGCAGCCCCCCGCAGAAGGTGAGGTGGGAGGGGATCCCGCATCTCTCGCATCCCCCGCATCTCCTGCGGTCCCCGCACCCCCGGGGGCTGCGGGTGCCCCTCCGGCCCGGCGCGGGGCTGCGGGTGCCACCATGGCTTCGCTCGGCTCTCGCCGCACGGCCCCGGCGGCATTCCTGCTTCTCGTCTCTCCGGTGATGCTTTTCCTGCTGGCTTTCGGCTAAAACTGGCCGCAGGCGCCCGCCGAAGGTGACCCCAGCGCTCCCGGGGCTGCCCGGGCGCTCCGGGCGGGGTGGCCGGTGCTGCGTGTGCCTCTCCGTGCGGGCGACCCGGGCTGCATCCCTCCATCATTCCCTCCCTTCCTCCCTCCCTTCCCGCCTCCATCTCTCCATCTCTCCATCCCTCCCGCCATCCCTCCATCCCTCCCTCCCTCCTTCCCGCCCCGCTCCCGAGCCGGAGCCGGAGCCGGTGTGGGCGGCAGGGCGGTGGGATGTGGCGGCGCAGCCGTGCCCGCCTGCAGCGGGCACCCGGAGGAGCCCACGGCCGGGCCGTGCCGGGCAGCTCCTCCCGCACAGCCCCGGGCGCCGCCGCTGCCTGGCTCCGGGGAAATTCTCCCGAAATCCTGCGGAGCTCGGTTTTCCCGGGGACCGCGTGATGCTTGGGGCAGCGTGGGGAGGCAGGAAAATGGGATGGCCTGGATGGAAGGAGAGCCCACAGGCAGGCAGAGCAGGCGCTGGTGCGTCAGCAGGCTCTGATCCTGCTCCATCTTTTTGTCAGCATCCCTCACATGCTGCCCAGCTCATGTGGCACCCTGTGCCTGCGCGCTGGGGACAAGGACAGCTGAGGGCCAGGTGCCAGTCACACAGCACAGGGCAACCGGCTCCTCCCCTCTTTTATGGATGAGATCAGGGAGGTTCCTGCTGCTAAATCCTTTTGTGCCCATCCTGATCCCCGTTGTCACCAGCAACAAGTCTGGCCCGGGGGTTGAGCTCGGTGGTTGAGGCTCCAGGTTCCTCCCAGGGCCACATTCCCCCATGCCTGCCATCACTGGAGCTGCCAGCACCCACACAGGCTCTGAAATAAAGGCTGTCTTTCCCCACGAGCTGGCTGTGCTGTGTGTGCGTGGTGGGAGACAGCGAAGGGAGTGAGATGTGGACGGAGGAATGACACCACTGCCACGGGAGCTGCATCTCTGGGAGCTCTGCTGTGTTGTCCCTGTGTGCCTGGGATTTATTGCCTGCACTGACAGGGTGTGTTTAGGGGGAAAAAAAAGGGAGGAGATTATTGCTGAAATCTAGTTTTAAATGTGATTTCATCATCTCCTGCCTGCCACGTGTCGCAGCTGCCAGATAATTTCCGTGTGAACCACCTGTTCCCAGGCACTCGCGCGTTCCGGAGCCAGCCACCCTTTGGGGCAGCATCTTCCAGCCTTGGATTGCTTCCAACTGCAAACGTGGTGCCTGTGTCTGTGTGCATGTGTGTGTGTGTGTGTGTGTGTGCTGGAGCAAAATCCCTCCAGGCATTGCAGTGGAATGAGAGGATTCATGTGAAAGAGTTTGGCAGGAAATTGGGAGCGAGTTTGCCCCGGGGGGTGCGTGCATCCTTCCCAAAAGCTCACACGAAGCAGGGAGAGGCTGATCCATCTCCTCACCTTTCCTTTCACCTTCCCGATGCTGACGAGGAGGTTTCTGTATCCCCTTTATTTTAATTTTGGTTCTGAGCCGTGCTGCGCTGCCAAGTCACCGTCAGCAGCTGATTGCTCACACATTCCATGTGTCCAAGCATGTTGGTTTCCCTGGCTCCCCAGAAGGGGCTGATTCATGGACACACAGGGGAGAGGGGTGAGCTGAGCAGCAGGAGCTGGTGCTTTGGGACAGATGGCACAGGCTTGGTGCCCCAGGAGCAGCACTCAGCTCTAGGGACACGCGTGGCACAGAGCCAGTGCTGCTGCTGAGGTGCCTGGAGGGGCTGTCACTTCCAGGGACAGGTTTCAGGCAGTGTCTCTGCCACACATGTCTTGGCCTTGCCAGTTCACGTGCCATGTCCTGGCCTGAATGGATGGCTGGGCTGAGTCTCGAGGATCTGGGTCTTCTCCACGTGGGTCCTGTGCGTGACCCCTTCAGCAGGACGGAGCCTGTGAGAGTAAAAGCCTTCCCTTCCTCCTCTCCCTGCAGTGTCAGCTCAGCAGGTCCTTCTCCAGGGAAACCAGTCTCCCCTGGGTGCCCTGGGGACTGGAGATGAGCTGTGTGTCCCCTGATGACCCATCCACAGCACCGGGAGCAGCCCTGGAATGGTGCAGGTGCCGGGGTGCTGGGCTGTGTGGTGGGTGCTGAGCTGGCACCCACCAGGGTCGGTGTTGGGGGGTGAATGTGCTGCTCTGATCTTCACCCACGGCCTGAAACGTTCCCCTTGGCAGGGAGGTGGAGCTGGGGCGCTCAGGACGTGCCAGCCCCTGTCAGGGAGCTGCTCCTGCGATTAACACAAGCGCATTAACCTCCTTCCTCTGCCTCTGACTCCACAGATTAAGGGCCAAAGCCCCGGTGCTGCTGCCCAGGGTGGTGCTGTGAAGCAGCTCCTGGGTCTGGGAGCAGGGCTCACCCTGAGCTCTGCTGCCCAGCAAAGCCAGGAGGCTCGGACAGCCCTGCTCCCACCCTGCCATCCCATCCTGGCCATCCCTCCCGGGCCATCCCACCCAGGCCATCCCACCTGGGCCATCCCACCCAGCCTATCCCACCCAGACCATTCCCACCCAGACCATCTCATCCCGGCCATTCCTCCCAGGCCATCCCACCCAGGCCATCCCACCCAGACCATCCCACCCGGGCCATCCCTCCCAGGCCATCCCACCCAGGCCATCCCACCCGGGCCATCCCTCCCAGGCCATCCATGCAGCCGGGGCCGCAGGCACGGGTCAGCTGAGGGCAGGACCTGGCTGGCCACTGCTGGCCCTGTCCGTGGGATGTTTGCCAACCCTGGTAATCCTGCCCAGGCAGGAATGAGGAGCAGGCTCAGCATATGGGTGGTGATTAGCGGGCACAGGGATCTGTGGGGGCTGCCCACCAGCGATCCTTCCCACCGGCTGGGCCAGCAAATCTGCTTTCCTGGCAAGGAGGACCTGTGCACCCTGTGTTGCTGCTGCTGCTCTCCAGCCCCTTGACACCTGCCAAGTGCTTCCCAAATCCTGCCTGTGGATTTGAGGGCTGAGGCCAGGCCGTGCTGAGCGAGGAGCTCATGCTCTGTTTGCACAGGGCTGGATGGTGTTTGCTTTTTGTGCAACTCCCTGATGTCACTGCCTCCTGCTCCACCACCTCCTCTCTTCTTTGGGCACAGCAAAACAGGGTCCCACTGCACTCATGAGCCTTCCTGTCTCTCCTTCTCCAGCTGAACATCCTGGTGGACACAGGGAGCAGTAACTTTGCTGTGGGAGCTGCACCACACCCCTTCCTCCGGAGATACTACCAGCGGCAGCTGTGAGTATTCTGGGGGACACAGAGCACAGCACTCAGGCACACTGCTCCCCCTTGCTGGAGGTGTGGCCAGGCCCTGCCAGGACCTGGCCTCTGGAATGGCTGGATCCACATAAACCTGCTGGTCTGACTCGAGCCTTGGCCGCCGTTGCAGGTCCAGCACCTACCGCGACCTGCGGAAGGGGGTGTACGTGCCCTACACCCAGGGCAAGTGGGAAGGGGAGCTGGGCACTGACCTTGTCACCATCCCCCACGGCCCCAACGTCACTGTCAGAGCCAACATCGCTGCCATCACCGAGTCAGACAAATTCTTCATCAACGGCTCCAACTGGGAAGGGATCCTGGGGCTGGCGTATGCCGAGATTGCCCGGGTGAGTCCTGGCTGACAGTCCTGGATGTGCACACTGAAACGCTTCAGTTGCCTTTTCCTTGTCCCTGTTTGTCCCTTGGCACAGCAGTGCTGTTGAGGGGAAATCCCCTGGGCACAGAGAGCTCCTGGAGAAGGGACAGCACTGACACATCCCTGTCCTGCCTCTGCTTTCTCCTCCCACCAGCCTGACGACAGCCTGGAGCCCTTCTTTGACTCCCTGGTGAAGCAGACACGGGTGCCCAACATCTTCTCCCTGCAGCTGTGCGGGACAGGCTTCTCTCCCAACGAGACAGAGGCCGTGGCCTCGGTGGGAGGCAGCATGGTGAGCACTCCACAGGTGTCTGGGGGGCTCCCTGGTGGCACTGCCAGCGCGTGGTGGCAGCGCCGTGTGTCTCCTGTGCAGATCATCGGTGGCATCGACCGCTCGCTGTACGTGGGTGACATCTGGTACACGCCCATCCGCAAGGAGTGGTACTACGAGGTCATCATCGTCAAGCTGGAGGTCAACGGGCAGGACCTGAACATGGACTGCAAAGAGGTGAGGGGTGGAGCTGCCCCACGGGCACCGGGGGCACCCACCGTTGGTCAGAGGGGGCTGGAAGGGGAGTGGGACTGGGGTGCTGCCCCTGGGTCACTCCTCCTCTTCCTCTGCCCAGTATAACTACGACAAGAGCATTGTGGACAGTGGGACCACCAACCTCAGGCTGCCAAAGAAGGTGTTTGAAGCTGCGGTGAAATCCATCAAAACAGCATCTTCGGTCAGTGGAACCCCTCCCTTCCCCTCGGGCACGGCCCAGGGCCAGGGCAGTGCTGTGGGCAGTGTGGCTGCCCCTCCCCAGCCTGGCGTCTCTGCTGCCTGCCCAGCTTGGCCCCGCTCACCTTCCCTTTCCCTCTGGCAGACAGAGAAGTTCCCAGACGGCTTCTGGCTGGGGGAGCAGCTGGTTTGCTGGCAGGTCGGCACCACCCCCTGGCACATCTTCCCGGTGCTGTCCCTCTACCTGATGGGGGAGGCCACCAACCAGTCCTTCCGCATCACCATCCTGCCCCAGGTGAGTGTTGGCCCGGCCAGGCCCTGCCAGGGACCGTGGGCTGGAGAGGGCAGGGCAGGACCACATTGGGTGGGCACAGCTGCCTCCCCTGCCCCTGCCCTGACGGCTCCTCTCGCCCTGCAGCAATACCTGCGGCCGGTGGAGGACGTGGCCACCTCTCAGGACGACTGCTACAAGTTCGCCATCTCCCAGTCCTCCACCGGCACCGTCATGGGCGCCGTCATCATGGAGGGCTTCTACGTGGTGTTCGACCGCGCCCGCAAGCGCATCGGCTTCGCCGTCAGCGCCTGCCACGGTGAGCTGGGACCACGGGCAGGGGGACAGAGGGGACACGGGGGTGTGCAGTGTCCTGAGCCTGCCTCCCCCCACACAGTGCACGACGAGTTCCGCACGGCCGCGGTGGACGGGCCCCACCTGCACTCCAACATGGAGGACTGCGGCTACAACATCCCGCAGACGGACGAGTCCACGCTGATGACCATCGCCTACGTGATGGCGGCCATCTGCGCCCTCTTCATGCTGCCCCTCTGCCTCATGGTGTTCCAGTGGCGCTGCTTCCGCTGCCTGCGGCGGGACCACGACGACTTCGCCGACGACATCTCCTTGCTGAAGTGAGGGCGCAGCCCCGGGGCCGCAGGTGAGGCAGCGGGGCCGGGGCCCTGCCCCAGGGGCTGGAGTGTGGGGCAGCGTGGGGAGCTCAGACCCTGTGCCCGGGGACTCGGTGCCCATCAGGGCCAGCAGCCGGGGCAGCCCCAGGAGCTGGGGGCAGCTTCTCTGCTCCAACAGCAGGACAGGAGGGGCTGTCCCAAGCTCTCCCACCCAGCCTTGCCTGGCTTGATGGAGTGACGCTGATGAGCCATCCCCTGCCTGTCCCCTCCCATCCCTGTGCGTCCCTTTCCAGCTCGCCCTGCCGGGGAGCTGCCAGTCCAGGCTCTCTTGCAGGGAGCTGTGCTGCAGCTGTGCCTCCCCCGTGACTCCCTGCACTGAGCCAGAGTCCAGGGATCATCCTGGAGCCATCCAGCCTCAGGCTTTCCAGAGACAGCCCTGCAGGGCCAGCCTGGGCTGCTCAGACAGGGCTTTCCCTCCAACCCCACTGCCCGTACACCGCCTGCTCTGACATTTCCCCTGCATTTTTCTGACTTCGAGTTCTGCTCCTGCTGCTGCCAGCCCCAGGACTCCCTGCATCCTCCTGGGACAGGCAGGAGCAGGCACCATCCTGTCCCCAGGTCACATGGAATGGGAAACTCCCTGCGCTGGCTTCCAGCATCAGCAGCAGCTGCCGTGCAGAAGCCAGTGCCAGGAGTGCCCCTCCCAGCCCTGGCACCGGCTGCTCCCCAGCCCACCCAGCCCTTCGAAAGCCATAGGGGAGCCTGGGCCCCCCCTGCAGCCCCCACCCCACCGCATCCCACGGCACAGCAGCTCCTCTCTGCTCACTCCACACGTCCAGGCCTGGCTGTGAGACACCCTGGCATCCTGGGGACGGGCAGCAGCTGTGGGAACTGCAGCATTTGTTGTTTTTTAAACACATGGTTGTATTTATTTCTTTTTTTGTTTCTACAAAGCGTGTCACTGGTAGCGCAGCTGCGCGTTGAGAGCGTGTACAGAGCCGGTCCCACGTGTACAGACCACGGCTGCCTCTCACCTGTACAATACATCCATATATCTCTATTTTTAATTCCAGCCCTGAAAGCCACTGTTCCAACATTAGGGGTCAGTCCTGTTTTGTTTTGGGGGTTTTTTTAATCTTTTTAGCCTTCTGCTCAGTCGTCGGCCACCATGGCCACCGCGCAGGGCCAGGGCTCACGCCGGCCGCGCGTTTGGTGGGAGCACGTGGTGGTGAGGGGGTCCCAGCAGGGTTGGGGAGGGGGTGCAGGGCTGGAGCACGCACAGCAGTGGCTCACAAGCCCAAAGGACCCCGAGCACAGGAGGCACCTCTGTCCTGGTGGTGTTCCTGCAGCACGGGGAGGATTTTGCAGTGTGTGAGGACAGCCCCTCCTCCCCGAGCTGAGGGATCCCGTCCCTTCCCCTGAGCAGACACCTGTGACCGTGCAGGCAGTGGTAGTGCTGTGTTCCCTTGCTTTTCTGCCTCCAGTCTGGAAAGGAAAGAGCTCAAACGCAGAGATTCCACAATTAAAAGGCATCACTCCCCCACGAGCAAAGAGGGGATACCTGCAGTGCCAGGGCTGAGCTGGCGGCTGCCCCGCAGAGCCACGGGGTCAGGCAGGGACAGACTGAGGACCCAGAGCAATCCCCGAGCACAAAGCTTGTTAACTAAATCCTGCAGCCAAACGTTTCTTTGGGAGAGCAGCGAGGGCACCAGGAAATGCAGGCAGCATAGACCAGCCAGCCCTCGCGTGGGGCACTGCCACAACAGCCCCCACACTGCCCCTGCTCACCCCTGCCCACAGAGCCCCGGCCCCAAATCCGCCCCAAACCCACATCCAGCCCCTCCCTGCAAGAGGGCGACGTTCTCCCCCCACCCTCGTGCCTGCCCAGGACCCCAGAGACTCTGTTGTGGACCACTGCCTTAAAGCACGCCCCGAGCGTGTGCGTGCGCGCCGCAGGAGCCGGCCCGCGGCGGGTTCAGCACCCAGGGGTGCCCCCTGCCCTCCCGGGGCGCCGGGGCCGCCTGCCGTGCCGAGCTCCTGCCGCCGACCGCGAGGAACGGGGTGGGGGAGGTTTTTAGAGAGTCATTGCAAGATTTTCAGTGGTGCTGAGCACCCCGCAATCCCACCGAAATCCGTGGAGGAAGGGTCGGTGTGTCAGCCCGTGCTTCGGGAGGAAGTACAGGAGAGGGGAACGCAGGAGTTTTGATTTTTCCTGAGCTGCAGCGCAGCCGAACCGTCCGCTCCCTCCCCAGGGCCCGGTGACAGCAGGGGAGGGGACAGGATGGGACCACGGGCTGTCGCTGGAGGCTCCAGTACTCTGTAACCCAGTGTCTATGTAAGAACAATGAATGTTAACACGGTAAATTATTATGACATTAAAAAAAATGACCACAAAAAGTCGGCTCTTTATCTGCACCTTGTTCATTGGCAAGAGGGGAGGGGGAAAAACAAGTGATGACTGGCAGGGATGTGGGGGTGGTGACACATCTGGTCATGAGGAATGGCCCCAAGATGGGATCCAAGAGGGAAGAGGTGGCTGAGGCAGCTCCCAGCAAGCAGGGAACACTGCCCTCATTTGGAAGAACCAGCAAGGCTAAGAAATGAGGAGCTGCAGCAAAATCACTGCATAATATACACACTTTATTTATGAATTTGTATGTTTACAGACTTTCTATACACACATTACCTATATAATAAAAATGTACATGTGTATACATGATCGTATAAATATAGAACTGTAGAAATCTTAGAACTGATCCTGTCTATTCACAGCAACTCCTCCCAGGGGCCCACGTTGTCCCAGCAGCCGTCATTTGAGGCTTGGGCAAAAGGGGCAAGTGTCATTCGTGTTGGTTTGTGCCCAGAATTTGATGCACTGGAAAGAGAGAATTAGTCAAGAGCCACTGGCCCAACCCAAAGGTGCCATCATTGCCCACAGCACTCGCTTCTGGGATGGTTTCTTTGCTCTTTGCAGCCTCCATCACAGGGTCACCGTGAGGAAGGAGCCCTTGTCACCCTTGTCACCCAGGACCACCAGGCCCTCCTCAATGTGAGCTTCCAATTCCTTGAGGGGCCACTGCTGGAGGCCCCAGAGCTGCTGGGATGGGGGGTTGCCCACACAGGTGACCCCCTGCCAGACCCATGGGGCAGGAAAGTCTCCTGCTCCTCCCAGGAGCTCCTGTCTGGCCTCTCCAGCCCAGAGCAGCAGTGGCAGCTCCCCCTTCACCCTGTGTTCCAGATCCTTCCAGACTGTCCTGCTCCAGTGTCTAACCCTCACAGACACTGCACAGGCTCAGGGACACACGGGCAGCCTCTTCCTAAAGCCACCACCCAGGGCAGGGTGACCCAGCCAAGAGAACGGAAAGGATGGGATGACAGGAGGCAGGGAAGCTGTTTATTGATCAGACCCTTCTCCTGGCAAAGTGGCAGCACAACAAGGACTCGGGAAAGGTCACTTGGAAGGAGCAGGAGGAGGCCCCGAGCAGCAGAACACACTCACCTCCTTGTGCAGCACATGTGAGCAGGCCATGGGGTGGAGGTCACCGGGCTGCACAAGCTTCTGGCACATCAGACACAGCTTACAGGCAGCTGGGGTCTGGGATGGGCAGTGAGGGAAACAAAGGAGCAGGCAGGGAAGTCAGACACACAGCTCTGATCACGGATTCAGCTGCAGCCCGAGGCCACAGGCTGCCCAGTCCCCTCTCTGCCCACAGCCATCCACCCCCAGAGCCACCACCATGTCTCGTGTCTCTCTGTTCCAGTGTGAAACACAAAGGATCTGTGCCCCAAATCCTCCCCTTCACCTCAGCAGCCCAGGTATCTGTGTGAGGAGAGAGCTCCCAGCTCCAGGGCTCGTCCCTTCGGGCTCCCCCAGGCAGGCTCCCCCCTCCCCAGGGACAACCAGAGCCTTACGTGTGACGCTGCTCCCGGGTACGCGACCTGGGCCGGGGGCAGGAACATGGGGGTGCTGATCTGAGGCAGTGGAGCAGGGAACATGGGGGCCCTGATCCGGCCCAGAGGCTGCAGCAGGGCAGAGGAGACACATCAGAACAGCCCGGGGGAAAGGACAGAGGAGACACATCAGAACAGCCCGGGGAGGAAAGGACAGAGGAGACACATCAGAACAGCCCAGGGGAAAGGACAGAGGAGACACATCAGAACAGCCCGGGGGAAAGGAGAGAGGAGACACATCAGAACAGCCCGGGGGAAAGGACAGAGGAGTCACCCCGAGCCACCCCGGGGAAAACCGTTCCCTGGTTACGCTGCAGTCAGCAGGACAGGGAACCCAGGGGACAGCCCTGACGCACAGCCCAAGCTCTGTGGGGAAGCAGGGAGGAGGGGCAGCTCTCCCTGCTCCCCAGGCCCCCTTCCTGCAGCCCCCAGGCCATCCCACCTGGGCGCCGGCCGCTGCCCGCTCCTGCTGCTCCGCCAGCTTGGCCGCCACCAGCTGGTTCAGCTCCTCCATGGTGAGCCCGGCCATGGTCCTGCGGGCAGTCTTGATCTGCTGCAGGATGTTGGTCAGCTGGGCCCTGCGTGGACAGCAGCCTGCTCAGAGCTCCCAGCCCTCACACTGGGATCCCTCAGCCACCACTGCCTGGGGGAAGCCGTGTGCTTCCCCTTCACCCCCCAAGTGAGGTGAGTCCCGTGGCTGAGGAGCTTCTGTCCCCAGAGCACTGGGGAAGGAGCAGGGAACCCCCCGAGACAGGCTGGGGGCTCCTGGCTGTGCCCAGACATCCCTGCTGTCCTTCAAAGCCCCCAGAGATCCCAGCACTGCAGCAAACCTGATGCAGACACCACCTTTGCCTGCCTCACTCCCTGCAGACCCCACTCCCACACCGGGAGCCCTCCTTCCCCTGACCCCAGATTCCACACACGAGCCAAAAATCACCGCCAGAGCCTTACTTGTTGCACTGCGGAAAGCGAGTCAGCAGCTTCTCCAGCAGCTTCTCCAGCTTGTCGGCCGCCTGGGGCCTGTGGAACTCGGCGGCCACGGTGACGGCGCCCAGGCCGGGCGGGGGTGGGATGGGGGCGGCGGGGGCCACGTGGGGGCTGTGGGTGCCCAGCAGCGAGGCCACCACCGGGCTGCTCCTGCCCTGCGACGCCGGCAGCGGCGGGGACGGCTGGCTGGGCCTGGACATGGCGGGGTTGAGCAGAGGGAAGGAGAGCGCCCGAGGGTCGGCGCTGGGCATGACCATGGGCACGGGCACGGGCCCGATGGGGAAGGGGAGCCGCGGCGTCAGGGACGGGTTGGGCTGGAATGCCGTCAGCATGAAATCTGTCTGAGAGAGAAAAGCAGGGCAAGAGGGAAAGGCTGGTTAGAGTGAGAGCACCTGCAAGCAGAGCCCAGTGCCCTCTTCTCCAGCCAGCCAGGTGGGAGCTGCAGGCACTGGAAAGGGAAGGAGACCCTTCCTCTCCTCTCCAGTAAGCCCTGACCGGGAATGGGCCACCCCACACACGCACAGCAGCAGGCAGGCTGTGCCAGGCCTGGCAGCACGGGATGCCCGTGCTGTGGGGCTGGAGAGGCACTCACTTCTGAAGGTGGAGGGGGCAGCGTCGGCGTCGGGATCTGGGGGAGGCTGCTCAGCTTTGTGCCATTCCTCACCATCTGGATGTGGTCGTTGAACTGATCCTAGCAGACAGGGAAGAAAATGGGCATATTTATCAAAGCTGGGCAAGTTTGGGGCAGGATAAGCCAGGGGGTGGCAGGCCTAAAGTGGCAGTGTTTGGCTCCACAGAAGCATGGAAGAGGAGCTGAAGGGAGAAACACTGTGTGTGTGAAGAACTGCTCACTGTGTGTGAAGAACTGCTCACTGCCAGGCTGGGAGAGGTCAGCAGGGACTTACTCGGACACTTTGCTTGGTCATTCGTATCCTGTTCAGCCTCATCTCCCACTCCTGCTTTGGCCTCATGGTCTCCAGCGTGGGCGGCGCAGACCTGCAAGCACAGCTGAACTTTCCCACTTGCAACTGTGCTCTCACTGGCGGCACAGTGGGAGCAAGCAACCCCCACACCCCCCTGGCTTCCCCTCCTCTGGAGGGGTGGGAAGGGCTCACCCCCAGGTCAGGCACCCCACAAGGGACAGGGACTGGCCTGGGGCACACAGGGACAGCACAGTCAAGAGCACGGACTGAGCCTGGCAGATGAACAGTGACAGGGACAAGCACAGCCCCACATACCCCTGCTGTGTGACATTATTGAAAACCACAGGAAATCTGAACTACTCCAGCTCAACCTCCAGCGTAAGCAGAGGGAGATGGGACACAGGGACACCTGAGTGACCCTCCCTGCCACTTCTGACACGACACAGACTTACTTGAGGTAGGTGAGGTGTAGCTCTGCTTCTTTTTCTGCTTCTTCTAGTTTCAACACCAGCAGCTCCTTCCGGCTCTCCAGGGACAGGATCTGTGGAGAGAGGCTCAGTTTTTGTTCTCCGGTTTCTTACTGCCAGACCAGGCACTGGGCACTGCTCCCTGCTAATGCTCACTGCTCTGATACTTCATCTTCCCTCTTATCCCACAGAGTGGGACGTGGCCTTGTCCTCAACTGCTTCTAATCTCACAGAAGTGTCCATGCTGGAATCTCAAACCAACCACTTTGCAGGGAAGAAGGCAGCTGCTCACCTCGGCTTTCCAGGCCCGTTCTGTCTCCTCCAGGATGTTCCTGTTGATTTCATTGTGCTGGTTCTTCAGCTTGTCCAGCTCCATCTCCCACAGCTGCCTGCACACAGAACAGAACAGAACAGAACAGGTCCCCTGAGGCTCAGGCACCTCAATGGCCTCAAAGGATCTCAGGAGCTCTGGATGGGGTGGAACCAAGGAAGATCAGCAGCCTGCAGACCGTGGCACCAGCCCAGCTCCCTGGGCTGTGTGAGTCACTGTGCCAGCAGTGAGCTGTGCAGAGCACACAAACAAGAAGTGCAAACACGCTGGGCCAAACAAGGGGAATTCCCCTTGGCAAAATTCAGTCCAACCCAGGGAAGCTCTGAACCAGGAATCACCACGAGCAGCAGGCAGAGCTACGCTGTTCTGATCCTGGAGAAGTTCAAAGCTGGGAGTTTCCACCTGTGCTTTGGGAACACCCAAATCTGGAGAATCCCTGCCCAGCTTTAAATACCCAAATGTGCCAGAGTTTAGTGCAGCTGGACAGCTGAGGGGAGCAGACAGAGAAATCAGTCTGCCCTAATTCCGGGGAGCTGAAATTCAATCAGAAGTAGCAGTTACAAGCTGAGTCAATGCACCAAGCACTAACTCTAATCTTATGGGATCTTTATGTCACAAGTATCCAGGAGTCTGCTTGTGACTGGGATCAAAGATTTAATCCAGAGCCCTGATGCTGAAAGAGGAGATAAAACCTCTAGAGCACGTAACTGGCCAGCCCTGCTGGATCATTGTCCCTACTGTGTCCCAACCAAGAGCACTGGATTCACTCTGAGGCAGAATGACAGGAAGGAACAGGGCACTGGGCAGCACTGATCAGGTGAGGAGTGGGAGCCTTACTTCTCATCAGACTGCTCTGCGATCAGAGAGGCAATCTTGTTCTCCTTCTCCTCCTGCTCCTTCAGCAACCTGCACGGGAGACAAGGGACGGCACAGCTGGAATCCCAGCGGGGCAGGGCCCTCACTGAAACACCCACCACACACCACGGGCTGGGGATGGCTCCCTGCAGGGAGTGGAGCCACAACAGCCTCTGGAGCACAATCCTGCTGTCTCATGACACTGCACAAAGGCTGTGGCACAGAACCAGGCTGCTGCAGGCAGCTGTGCTGCTCCCCCAGCACCTGCTCTGCCACGGCCACTTGGGGGACAAGGGCTGAGTATTCGGAGCCATCACTAGAGGAGTTCTGCCCAGAACCATCACCGAGCCCTCAGAATAAAAACCAGACCCCTGTGACATGACAGAATAGCTCCATAAAACTGCCAGGTCAAATACAGGATTTATCCTAAATTCATCCATATACAGGTCTGGCCCAAATACTCGCTGCTTCCTAAATTTTAAAGCTCTTTGCTCCATCAGGTTTGTATCACGGTTAAGCAAGGCCTCCTTCCCCAAAAATAAACACTTTTTTTTCCACACAAATACCTTCTGCCTTTCTCACAGAGCTTCTCAATTTCAGCTTTGAGATCCTGCTCTTTCTGCAGGAATTCTTTCTTTTCTTTCTCCATCTTTTTCTTAGTCTCTTCTCGTTTGATTGTAACATCCTGAATCGCTTTCAGGATCTCCTGGAGTAACAGAAGCATCACACAGAAACAGAGCAAAATTACCAAGTCATGATTTTGATTTAAAATCTGCTATTATTTGGATTAATTGATTAATGAGATTACACAGCAAACTCTTTCCTTTTAGCAGATCCAGTCAAGATATAAATTGGTTATTATGGGGAAACTCAGGAGACTGATGCTCTGGACAGCAGGTTCCTTTGCCTCTTCACAAAGATTTTAAAATTAATTACAGGGCAGGTTAAACAAAACCAGTTCTTCACCAAATACCTGGTGGTTTTTCATCTCCTCTTCCCTCCGCTGCTGGAGCTGCTTGAGCTGGACCTGCAGCTGATTCTCCACCTGCCTCTGCTTGTCCAGCACCTCCTGGTAGCGCTCCTTCAGCAAGGCCCGCTCCGACATCATCTTGTCCTGCAGTGGAGAGCAAAATCCCTCTGTAACAAGGACAGCTTAAGGACTTCAAGGCTGATATTTGATGGCCTTGGAGGTTTTTTCCAACTGTAATAATCCTGTGATTCTATTTTGACAGGAGAAAAGTGGGAAGAACAGCTGCAGCTGCTTTGCCCGGGGGTGTGAGCGGTGAGCCCAGGGCTGAGCGCGGGGCTTCGATACCCACCAAGTTCTTCTCGATGTCCTGGTCCGTGCTCACGTCCGCATCGGCCGCCTTGAAGTCGGTCTGTGAAGGAAATGTCTGAGATCAGCCCCTGCCATGACCAGAGAGGGGCTGCAGCTCCTCCCTGGGCACCTGTTCCAGTGCTCTGCCACCCTCCACGGAAAGGAGCTCTCTGTCACAGTGACATGAAATTTATCATTTTACTTCATGGCCATTGTTCCTCATCCTATAGCTCAGCACCAACAAACAGAATCTGGCACCACCCTCTGACACCCTTGGAGATATTTATTTGCATTAACGGGATCCCCTCTCAGTCTTGTCTAGACCAACCAAGCCCAGCTCCTGCAGTCTCTCCTCGTAACAGAGATGCTCCAAACCCCTCATCATCTTCACAGCCTCTGCTGGACCCTTCTTCAGCAGTTCCTTGTTTTTTGTGTACTGAGGAGCCCAGACCTGAACACAGCACTCCAGGTGTGGCCTCATTAGGGTCGAATTTTAATTAAAGATTAATTGAAGACTGTTCAAAGCGGAGTACTGGGCACACAGCAGCGGCTGTAAAGCTGCAGGTATGGATGTGTTTTACCCCCAGTCTCGACTTATTCAGTTCTTTGTCCTGCAGGCTCTACAGGAGCCCCACACCACGGACCCCCGAGCCCCGGGGAGCTGCGCCCACCTGCACCGCGATGTTCTGCGACGGCCTGGCCGGGGCCGCCTCCTCTCCGGGCTCCTCGGCCGCCGCTCCGCTCTGCCCCGCGGCCTCCGCGCCGCCGGCCCCGGGCTCCGCATCGCCGCCGGCGCCAGGGGCGGCCGCGGGCTCCGCATCGCCGCCGGGCCCGGGCTCGCCGGGGCTCTCCGGGGCGGAGAGCGGGCTCCCACTGCAAGGAACGGGGACATCGGTCAGCGCTGCGCCGGGGCCGCATCCCCGCTCCATCCCGGCCCCATCCCCGCTCCATCCCGGCCCCATCCCCGCTCCATCCCGGCTCCATTCGCGCTCCATCCCGGCCCCATCCCGGCTCCATCCCCGCTCCATCCTCGCTCCATCCTCGCTCCATTCCCGCTCCATTCCCGCTCCATCCCGGCCCCATCCCCGCTCCATCCCGGCCCCATCCCGGCTCCATCCCCGCTCCATTCCCGCTCCATTCGCGCTCCATCCCCGCTCCATCCCCGCTCCATTCCCGCTCCATCCCGGCCCCATCCCGCCCCCATCCCGGCTCCATCCCCGCTCCATTCCCGCTCCATTCCCGCTCCATCCCGGCTCCATCCCGCCCCCATCCCGGCTCCATCCCCGCTTCATCCCGGCTCCATCCCCGCCCCATCCCGGCTCCATCCCGGTGCCGCCGCCGCCCCGCCGGGCCCCCCCGTACCTGCCGGGCGGCGCGGCGGGGCCGGGCTCGCAGAGGCGCGGCGGGTCGGGGCCGTCGACCTGCGCCTGTTCCAGCGCCATGAGGGCGGCTGCGGGGCTGGGCCGGGCCGGCGGAGCGGCACCGGGGGGCACCGGGGGGCACCGGGCGGCACCGAGCGGCACCGGGCGGAGCGCACGACCCGCGCCCCCGCCGCGCCGCCCCTTCCGCCCCGCGCCCCGGCGGATGTGACGCCGCTGTCAGCGGCACCGGGGTTCCGGCGGCGGCGGCGGCTCATGCCCGGTGAGCGCTGCGGGGCGGCACCGGCGGGCGGCGGGATGCGCACCGGGCCGGGCGGCGCTGGCTCCCCGCGGGGGTGGCGGAGCGGAGCCGGGCGGCTCTGCCCGCGGGTCACCTCCGTAGCGTCCCCGGTGCCGGTGCCCGGCGGAGCGGGGAGCGCCGGGGCTGCCCCGGGGCGCTGCGCGGTGCCGCTGCCGGGGCGCTTTAAAGCCCGAGGTTTAGGGAGAGGGAGCCGGAGCGCGGTGTGCGGCAGCGGCCGCGGCTGATGAGTTGTGTCGGAGAGGAACGGAGCGGATCGAGGGACGAGAAGGGCCGGGGGAGCGGCGGGCCGGGAGGTTTTCCCCGCTCTGCCGTACGGAATGCGGGTTGAACCGGGGCTCGGTGGTGGTTTCCGCCCATGCCAGGGAAGAGCCGGTTCCTCCGGCCGCGGGGCAGGTGAGGAGCGAGTCCGGTGGGGCTCCTGCAGGAGAGGAACCGGCTCCCGGCTGCCCGCGGAGCACGGCGTTGCCCGCGGTGTTTGTTCCGGGGAATCGCGCATCAAGAGTTTCTTATCAGTTCCTTATCACAGGCGAGAGGGGGAAGTGGCTGCTCCTGCCAGCCCAGCGCGGTGTTTCCTGGCCCGGGGCTGCCACCCAGCAGGCAGGGCAAGGTTGGATCGGTCCCTGCCCAGCCTGGGTGCGCCTCCAGCCCTGAACCGCTGGGAAGGAGCCGCCTGGGCTGGGGTTTCCCGGGAAGGGGATCTGCTGTGCAGCGGGTTGGTGCAAGCCCCGTGGGGCCCTGTGGGACCTTCAGGTGACATCCTGACACGACAGGCCGTCGTGTCCCTGGTCAGGAGGAGTTCTCACAGCTCCACGTGTGCCCTTGCAGCCCGCCTGTCTGATGCCGCATTGGAGGCGGGGAGCGCCGCTATGGAGCGCGGGGATGGAGGCCACGCTCTGCATCCACACGTGCCTTTGGCTGAGCGCTGCCTGGCTGCCCCTGGCCTCGCCGGCCGGCCCGGACACTGAGGGCCGCCACGGGAGGCTGACGTGGGCGGTCAGCCTGGATGCGCCCGAGGAGGAGCTGGAGCAGCGGGCAGAGGAGCTGGCCCGGAGCGCGGGGCTGGTGAACATGGGCCGGGTCGGCGAGCTCAAGGGCCATTACCTCTTTGCCTACCAGCCCGAGGGGCGCGCGGCGGCCGGGCACGAAGCAATAAGGAGGTCGGTGGACACTTTGTTTGCACAGCACGACAGCGTGCAGTGGCACTCGGAGCAGAAGCTGCTGAAGCGCTCCAAGCGCAGCCTGCACTTTAACGACCCCAAATACCCCCAGCAGTGGCATCTGGTGAGTGGTTTGCGGCTCCTGCTGCGCTCGCAGGCTCGGGCTGTTCGTGTGGCCATGGGTGAGCTGTCAGGCGGGAGGCAGAACAGCCTCTGGCTGCTCTGTGGTGAGGAGGGGGCTCGTTGAGGGCTGCCCCGCCTGCCATGTGCTCTCTGTGCTAACAGGAGGAAGCAGCTCCTGCAGCTGGTGGTGCACTGGTGGCACTGGGGTGGGCAGAGGGGTTTGGCTGGAGCACGCTGTGCCCTCCACGTCATGGCTTGAGCAAATGTTGCTCGCTGTCAGCCTCAAAGGATCTCCCCTGACTGTCCTGGGGCTCCTTCCCGTGCTGGCCCCAGCCCCACACGTCACACCCAGTGCAGCCAGGAGGTCCCCTCAGCGCTGGCCCTGTCCCCTCACTGTCCTTTCTGGTGCTTAGAACAACCGCAAGAGCCCCGGGAAGGACATCAACGTCACGGGCGTGTGGGAGCGGAACGTGACGGGGCGCGGGGTGACGGTGGTGGTGGTGGACGACGGCGTGGAGCACACCATCAAGGACATCCAGCCAAACTACGTGAGTGCCTGCGCAGGCTGCAGCCCGGGCAGTGTGACAGGAGCGTGCCAGGGCTCAGAGTCCAACCTGCGCCACCACCTTGGGCTCAGCCAGGATGGAGGGTGCCAGCAGCAAACCTTTCCTGGGAGATTTTACACCTGGGTTTTGGGGTTACCTGCCTTGTGCAGCCCATGGGGGCAGCTGGTGTCCCTCTGACCCGCAGCAGTGCCTGGAGCTGCCATGGTCGGTCGCTTCCTCACAGCAGCAGATAGCAGTGTTGAGCTGCAGCCCTGTGAGGAAGCAGCCTCTGAGTCCTTGTGACTTCCAGCCTGTGTTTCAGCCCATGTTGCTTTCTCTCGACCCCTGCTTTTCCCAAACTGAGGAGAGCAGAGCCCCGGTGCTGACTCTGGGTCTGTTCCCAGAGCCCAGAGGGCAGCTATGACCTGAACTCCAACGACCCTGACCCCATGCCTCACCCCGACGAGGAGAACGGGAACCACCACGGGACGCGCTGCGCCGGCGAGATCGCGGCTGTGCCCAACAACAGCTTCTGCACCGTGGGGGTCGCCTACGGCAGCCGCATTGCGGGTACGGGCTGGGGACGGGCCGGGTACGGGCCAGGGACAGGCTGGGGACAGGCCAGGGATGTGCCGAATATGTGCCGAGTATGTGCCGAGTATGTGCCGAGTATGTGCCGAGTATGTGCCGAGTATGTGCCGCTGCCGGGCACTCCCAGCCCAGAGTCCCGGGGTCGGACACGGCTCCAGGGCTGCTGCAGCAGTTCTGAGTCAGTGCTGCCATGCTCGGGCTGGTCGGGCTCTTGCAGGGAGGGCTTGGTGCCTGCCTGAGCTCCTCTCCAGAGGAGATGGCTCCTGGCAGCTTTTCCAGAGTGTTCCTGGCCTCCCTGGCTGCCAAGCTTTTGGCAGAGCAGCTGTGCCGTGCTGGCTGAGCCAGGCAGTTGTGCCACAACGTGCCCAGGCTGTGTCTGGAGGCATTGGGACAGGAGATCTTGGCCAGTCCCTCTCCCTGCCCCGGCCCCTGGTCTCAGCTTTGCCTTGAGGGATGGACAGGGGCGAAGGGCAGTGCTGTGTCTCCCCTGCACGGCCAGGGAGTGTGTGCTGTGCCCAGGTGTCTGCAGAGCTCCTGAGCTGCTCTGCAGAGGGAGGCCAGGGCTGTGTGCCCTGCAGGATGTGTCCCTGGCAGGGCAGGGGACAGCAGTGCTGGGACACGATTCTGTCCATACCCGGTCACACCACAGTCCCTGGGGTGCCAGGGGCAGTCAGGGCTTGCCCAGGGCACAGCAGGCAGAGGCTCCAGCTGGCAGAGGCAGGGATGAGCTCATCCTGTACCCACAGCACAGGGCACAGGAGGGTTTGCCCTGGATCCAGGCGGGACCTGGCGCTGCCTCACCCCTCCAGAGCTGGGCTGGCCTTGCAGGATGGGCACAGTGGGGCAGCCTCGAGCCAGGAGTTTGCAGTTTTTGCAGCTGGTGTGACCCGTGCCAGGCACTCTCCTTGTCCTCTGTCCTGCAGGCATCCGAGTGCTGGACGGGCCCCTCACGGACAGCATGGAGGCCATCGCCTTCAACAAGCACTATCAGATCAATGACATCTACAGCTGCAGGTGAGCCCCCAGGGGACCCTGAGCTGGCCCTGCTCTGCCTGGGGACAGGGTCACAGCTCATGGCTGAGTGCTCACACCGGCTGTGGCTGCAGTTAGCCTTGAGGCACCAAAATCCTGTTCCTGGAGACCTGTCCTGGGCTCTGCACAGCACCTACGGTTGGGAGCTCTCCCTCTGTGTGCTGCTGCAGCATGTCCCCTGTGCTGGCTGTGCTGGAGGGGACACTGTGCTCCCCAGTGTGGTCAGGCAGCCCCAGCTGAGCCGTGTGACGGGGACTGGAATGTGTGAGAAGCCGCTTGTTAAATAAAAATCAAACATTTTGTCCCCTGGAACCCGACCCAGGGGCACAGTGCAAACACGACAGCGATGTCCCAGCAGCAAGGGGCCGTCCTGGTGGGTGGGAAAGTGCAGAGCTCTGCAGTCCCAGCCGTGGCTGCTGGGAGCTCTGGGATGGCAGGAAGAGCCGCTGGTGGCTCCCGGGGCTGTCACCTCACGGTGTCTCTCTTTGCAGCTGGGGTCCCGATGACGATGGGAAGACAGTGGATGGCCCCCATCAGCTGGGAAAGGTAAAACCCAGCCCCAGCAGCCCTGGGGGAGCCTCCAGGGCTTGTGGCTGCTTGGCTGCCCGTTCCAGTGGGGCAGGACGTTGCTGTGACACTCTGCACAGCAGAGACATCTGTGTGTGTCTGGTGCCAGCGGAGGGTTCCCTGTCACTGTGCTTGGGAGAGGTGACACTGCAACAGGGCAGGGCAGGGCAGGGCAGGGCAGGGCAGGGCAGGGCAGGGCAGGGCAGGGCAGGAGGAGCTTCCCAAGGAGAGGCTGCTTCCAGCAGGGAAGGGCTCTTTCGCAAGCTGTGGTGTTGTGCTGACAGCTCGTGCAGCCCACAGGATGCTCCCTGCCCACAGGCCGAGCTTTCCCTGTGCTCAGGGCGGTTCTCAGGCAGGGTTGGCGCCTTTGGATACTGGGAATAAATAAGGGGAATGGGATTGCAGTGGGAGGAAGAGTCAGAGATGAGGCTGCTCCTTTCCAAGCCATTAAGGTTTTCTCAGAGCTCCTGTGCTGCAGAACTGCTGGAAAACACACCCAGCCTGCCTGTGCTGCAGCAAGGGCTCACCGAGGGGCCCCAAAACCAGTGGGGTGTGGTTCTGCTCCAGTGCTCTTCTGCTGTGTTTTCCCAACCACAGCTCAGCATTTCCTGCGCTCCTCGGGGCAGCACTGACAACAGAGCTGTTCACCATAACAAATGGTTTCCAGTTCTGCCAGTTAATTTATTCCCTTCCTGCCTGCAGAGGCAGCTGGAACAAGCTCTGGGACACAGAGCACGGGCAGAGCTCGCTGTGCCACAGCACAGGCAGGAGGGCAGAGTGTACCTTCATCCACCAGGGGCAGGCAGAGCAGGGCAGTCACTTCCAGGGGTTGTGTTCCTGCTCATGCATCAGACGTGCCCTTGCCCTGGCTGGGAATGGTGTCTGGGCTGAAATGTGCTCCCAGGGGGTGCCCAGGGTGCGCTGTGCCTCAGCAAAGACAGAGCCCTTTGGGCTGGGCACTCAGAGGGGCAGGGGCTCTGCGTGGGCAGCCCTGGTCACACAGCTGGGCTGGCTGCTGGCAGGAACCACTGGCTCAGCCTGGAAGGAGCCTGGAAGAGCCCCCTGGGCTGTCCCTCTCCGCAGGCTGCCCTGCAGCACGGGGTGATCGCGGGTCGCCGGGGCTTCGGGAGCATCTTCGTGGTGGCCAGCGGCAACGGGGGCCAGCACAGCGACAACTGCAACTACGATGGCTACGCCAACTCCATCTACACTGTCACCATAGGTGAGCCTGGCTCCCCTGGCTCCTCCCTTCCCAGCCTGGAGCAGTCAGGTCGTCCCAAAAGCACAGAACCTGCCCAGCTGGGAGCTGGCTGGATGGTGGGAATCTGTGGGAAAGTGCCTGGGAACAAGCATGGCACTGCCTGGGGCGTGCTGGGCTGCAGCCCCAAGCCTGCAGCTTGCTTCTGACCTACAGAGCAAGAGGAGGCCAGAGAAATTCCTGCCTGTGTCCAGGCGTCCCTTGGGGCTGTGACAGACACTGCTGTGTTCAGGGAGTGACCTGGAATGCAGCATTCCCATCACTTCTGTTAGGGGAGAAAAGTGTAATCCACGTTCTCCAGAGCAGAAACTGCTGAGGGGCAGGAGAGCTGTGTGACACTGAGCACAGTGAGGGATTATTTACTGTAATCTCCCAGATGAGGAAAGTACAGGCTTGGTTCTGATTTCCCTGCCCACCTCCCTGGCCCTGGAAGAGCACATCTGGCAGGAGAGGCTCTTAGGGGATCAACCCCTTGGAATTGAGCAGTTGAAGGTTTCACACAGTGGTGCCTTTCCCGTTTTCCCAGGAGCCGTGGATGAGACGGGCTCCATGCCCTTCTATGCTGAGGAGTGTGCCTCCATGCTGGCCGTGACCTTCAGCGGCGGGGACAAGATGATGAGGAGCATCGTGAGTACCCAGGGACAGCCAGGACGTGGCTCTGTCCCCTCTGATTCCCACACAGCTCCTCTGTGTGCCTTTATCCAGGCACAAACAGGGCGGGTGCTGTCTCCCAGCCCTGTGGGGGCAGCCCCCCTCACTCCTGCCCAGCCTTGGGGTGCTGCAGCACAGAGGGCAGGGAGAGCATCGGGCTCTTTAAACCACTTGGCCCCAGCTTCTCCTCTGTTCTGGCACATGGGCCTCTCCCAGTCGAGATTTTAAGAATATTTTTATCAGCTTTTCCCTTCTTTTGCCAAAAAATGACTTTGTGTCAACAGCACATCCTTTCTGCCCGAGCCAAGCAGCCAGGGCTGTTTTCCCCCCTGCAGGCCTGGCCCAGCCTGTCCCTCCCTTGGTGCCAGGCTGCTCCCACCCCAGTGCTGTGACCCCTTCCTGTCCTGTGGGGCCAGCAGGGACTGCAGAGCCCGCCCACCCCAGGGCAGCTTGAGAAAACATCACTGGCTCCTGACATTTAGTGCTGGGCTGTCCATGTTGGGAGGATCTCCCACCAGGTACTTCCCAAAAGCTCTTCCCTGTGGCTCTGTGCCTGCCACAGAGCAGCTGAATCCAGCTTGTCAAACAGGCTTGGGTGAACTGGGGGAACAGGGAGAGCCTGGGATGCTCAGACACCTGCCTGGGGCTCAGCAGGCTCCTCCTGCAGCCCAGGGCCAGGGCAGGGACCTGTGCCCAGCCAGGGCACGGCACAATCTGCCACAGGAGAGTAAAACCCAGAGCGGGGCTGAATTTTGCTCTCAGAAATCACTGCAGCTGTCCCAGGCTGGTTTGGAAAGTACTGACACTGGGAAAAAAGGGAAGCAGCGAGGGCTTGCTGCATTCCATCAGGAGCTGCGGGCTCGTGGGTTGTTCTGGCTTCCCCCAGCACGGTGTGAGTGCTTTGAAAGTCACAATTGCACATTCATTTTAAACACTGGCTTTGTGGGACACTAACAGGGGAGCAGTGTGGGGCAGCCAGGGCGAGATCCACACGTAGCCTGGGACAGGCTGGGGCACAGTGGGTCCTGCAGCCAGCCCAGGCCTTGCTGAACCCCCAGAGGTTTGTCAGGAGCACAGTCTGCTCCTGGACACCCTGGAGCTCCCTGCAGTGGTGCCAGAGTCAACTTCCCTGCAGCCATCTGCTCCAGCTACTTTTTTTTTTTTTTTTCCTTTTACCAGACCATAAACTTTGTGTGGTTTCCTTAATGGGAAGAATTTAATACAGCTTCTGGCATTGGATGTGCTTCCTACTGAAAGTTTGTGCTCTTGGGGTGCTCTGTGTGGGACACTCAGTGTCCCAGCGTGAGCTGGAGCCACTCACAGCTGGACAGATGGGATGGAGTCAAGCAAAAACACAAGAAACCCTTCAGATTTTGGGCTTTCTCCCCACGGGGAGCAGAGGCAGATGGATGCACTTGCTGTGCAGTGAGGTGGCACAATTTGGGAGCCTCTTCAGAGGCTCTGTGTGTTCTGCACAGCCTCGTGTGGCCCCCCTGCAGTCCGGTTGTGACACTGATCAGCAGTAAAAGGTGAGGAAGAACCCAGACTATCTGCCAGGAGTTTCCCACAAAGTTTCTTAGTCAGGGCTGGTTTCTCTCTCTCTCCCCAAAGGGAGCTGTCTCCAGGAATTGTTTCCCATCAATTGTCCCTGTCCCTGCAGTGAGGCTGTCCCTGCAGGGCCGCTTGTGTCACAGGAGCCTGGGCTGGCAGGGCACAGCTCGGGGCAGCCACAGCGGCCTGACAGAGGCTGTCCCCTGTTCCTGGGCAGGTGACAACAGACTGGGACCTGCAGAAGGGCACGGGCTGCACGGAGGGGCACACGGGGACGTCGGCCGCCGCGCCGCTGGCCGCGGGCATGATCGCGCTGATGCTGCAGGTGCGGCCGTGCCTCACCTGGCGGGACGTGCAGCACGTCATCGTCTTCACTGCCACCAAGGTGAGGGGGGCTCCCCTGCTCCCTCCCCTGCTCCCTCCCCTGCTCCCTGCCCTGCTCCCTCCCTCCTTCCCGGGGTGCTGGGGTGGCCGGGGCCCTGCTGAGCACGTCCTTGTTTGTGTCTGCTGCCCCTCCGTAAATCTCTCCCTGCTCTGGCTCCCAGCACGGGGATTGCTCTTTCCCCTCACTCCGTGTTCCTTCCAGGAATGTGGCTGAGGCATTTTCCCCTGTCATCGTAATAAATGGGTTGTTTGCCTCAGGAATTGCCTCCATCTGCCAATGCAGGGTTCTTCCAGGGGCTCAGCAGGTTCCAGGGCTCAGTGGGGGCTCAGCAGGTTCCAGGGCTCAGTGGGTTCCAGGGGCTCAGCCCTGTTTGTGTCCAGTGGGACTGGCCCACCCCAAGGGCTGACACCTCTACAATGTCACCTCATGGTCCAGGCAGTGGGAAAGTGAGGAGCTGTGCCCTGCCCTGGCCTGTCCTGGGCTCTCCAGAGAACTGGGCTCCTGGAAACAGGCACAACAGAGAGCTGGGCAGCAAACACAGCCCTTCCCCTCACCCAGAGCAGGAGTGGGAACTGGCTGGGGGAATGGGGCTTCTTCCACACCCCTCTGGGGAGCAGGAGTCTGTGTCCAGCTGATGCTGTGCTCTCCTTGGCATGGGACAGTGTTTTCCATAACTTCCAGTGTTACCAGAGCAGTACAACCCACAAAGTGATGGGACCCAGATCTGTCCTGCCCCAGCTCTTGATGACTTAAAGGACTCCGTTCCTTCTCTCCAAGGCTTCTGCCATGCCACAGGCAGTGGTTTGGGCAGCAGGGAGCAGCTGGGATGTTTCAGAGCAGAGGCATTTGTGCCCTTTCATGCTGCTCCATTTCCTTTCTGAGGAGCTGGGACGCCACTTTGTCCTGGGATTTGTTTCAAACAAAGGTCAACCTGTTCCTTTCTAATAAGGCCATGTGGGTTTGGTTCCCCACCACTGTGGGATGTGTCTGGGCCTCCTTCCCTTCAGGCCTGGGGGTTTCAGGCTGCTGGTGTCCCCCCAGGTAAGAGCACCCCGCGTGTCTTTGCAGTACGAGGACCGTCACGCCAAGTGGGACACGAACCAGGCTGGCTTCAGCCACAGCCACCAGCACGGCTTCGGCCTGCTCAACGCCTGGAGGCTGGTGAATGCTGCCAAGGTAACTCCCTGCCTCCCACACCTGCCCTGTGGGCAGGCACAGCAGCCCAGCCCCATGGCAGGGACGAGTCCTGTCCTGGTGACGCCGTGGGGTGACACCGTGGGCTGCCGTTCAGGGCCAGTGCTTTGGCCACCATCCTGCTGGCCCTGGCTCTGAGGCTGCTTTGGGGATGAGGTCATGAGGCTCCCAGCAGTGCCTGAAGCTGCCCCGAGCTGCTGCTCTCCAGCACTATATATAGCCATGGTGAGGGCCCCGGTTCATGGTGATGGAGCTTCAGCAGCAGCCCCAGCACCTTCCTCCCTCCACGGTGGCTGCAGGGAGGGTGTCCTGCCCCCAGAAACAGGCTGCTCTTGGCTGGCAGCTCCGGGGCAGTGGGGTGGTCACAGCAGGGAGTGGCATCCCCATCGCTTCCTCCTCTGGTCACACGGAGCCCAGGGCCCGTCCCTTTGGCACTTGGTCCCAGCTCGTGTGTGGAGCTCTGTGCAGCTGTGCTGGGTCACTGCCGCTGCCAGCCGTGCCCCCAGGTCACAGGGACTTCCAGATCCTCCCTCTTCCTGCAGGCAGTTGGGTTCTGCTGTTCCCTGTCCCACTGCACCAGGGGTTGGAGTGGAACAGCCTCAAGACACCACTCAAAGCCACTGTGACAAATCCAAACCTTGATCAGCCCTTCTGGCTCCCGGGCAGTGACTTTCCCTCCTTTCCTGGGCATCTGGGCACTGCTCCCATCCCTGGGGTGTCCCAGAACATGATCAGGAGAGGCCCCTAACTGGGCCCACATCCAGCACAGGAGCAGCTTGTGGGAGATGGAGGGATGGATGTGCAGGGAGGGTGCGATCCCTGCTGAGCCCTCTCTCCTTCCCCTGGCAGATCTGGGAGTCCGTGCCCTACCTGGCCTCGTACGTGAGCCCCGTGCTGAAGGAAGGCAGGAGCATCCCCGTGCTCCCGCGGGAGCTGGAGGTGGCCTGGAATGGTAAGAGCAGGGCCAGGTGTGCCCAGGGAGCAGGGCCAGCCCTGGGCTGCAGGGGGCCAGCAAAGGGTTAAGGGGTTCAGTGCTGGGCTGCCCATCCCGGGGGATCTGCCCGCTGCTGATCCCCTCCCCACAGTCCCGTCACTGATGTGTTTGGGGAGCCAGGCAGGGCTCAGGAGTGGGGCTGGGCAGAGGCCAGAGCCTCTCTGCTGCCTTTGACCATTTTCGGTAAAGCTGCAGCTCCCGACTTGGCCAGGCCTGTCCGGAACGGCAGCGCTGCTACCAGTGGGAAGGAGAGCCTGGCCCCAGCCCTTCCCAGGCCCCCAGCAGGGCCTGCACAGGGGACACTGCTGGCTCTGTGACGTGTCTGTGCTGGCATGTGCCCCCTTAGGGGCTGGGAGCACCCACCCACCCATGGCGGGGCTGGCTGGGGGTGGAAACTCCATCCCAAAGCCACCAGCCTTGACCAAGCCCCCTTCCCTTTCCCAGTCACCCCTGCCGACCTGGAGCTGTCTGGCATGAGGACCCTGGAGCATGTGGCAGTCACCGTCACCATCACCCACCCTCGCCGTGGCAACCTGGAGATCCGGCTGCTGTGCCCCAGCGGGATGATGTCCCTGGTGGGGACCACCCGCAGCATGGACTCGTGAGCACGAGGGGACAGCGTGGGGGCAGGACACTGGGCCATGCCAGTGGCTCAGGCTCTGAGACCCCCCCATGGGTTGTTTCCCCTGGGCAGGGACCCCAATGGCTTCTCGGACTGGACCTTCTCCACGGTGCGGTGCTGGGGCGAGGAGGCGCAGGGCACGTACAGGCTGCTCATCAGGGACATCGGTGAGTCCTGCCCCCCTGGCCCTCAGCAGTGCTGGCAGCTCCGTGCCGTGTCCCAGGGAGCTGCCAGCTCGTCCCCTGCTTGGCTCAGAGGGCTCCCCACTGGACCAGCCTGCTTCCTCCCCAGGGGACGACAGCCTGAGGCCTGGCACCTTGAAGCAGTGGCAGCTGACCCTGTACGGCTCCTCCTGGTCCCCAGCAGAGATGAAGGAAAGGCAGAGGTAGGACAGCCTGTCCCCAGCCTGCTGGAGCCAGGAGAGGGAGCCTGAGGGCTTGTCCCTGTCTGAGCAGTGGGTTGGAGCCGTGTGTCTGCCAGGTGGGCGTGTGGCAGGTGAGGCTGGGGCTGCCCTCACACCTCACGGGGGTGCAGAACACAGCTCTGGGTGCTCAAGAAGACACTCCAGACCCTTTTTGGGCATTTTGGAGCCTCCCTGGAGCTCCCCTAGCCACCCTCACGGGGTGTCTCTGTCCCCAGGCTGCTGGAGGAAGCCATGAGTGGGCAGTACCTGAGCAGTGACTTCTCCCTGCCCTGTCCCCCAGGGCTGGACATCCCCGAGGAGCAGCGTTACACCATCACAGCCAACACCCTGAAGGTGAGCCTGCCTGCAGCCTGGGGGCCCTGCATGCCCCAGGATGAGCTGCAGGAGCAGGACCCTGCTCAGTTCCCTGTGCCCTCTCTGCTGGGCACTGCTGAGGGGGTGCAGAGCTGTGTTTTTCAAAGGGTTTCCCTCTGCAGACTCTCCTGCTCTTGGGATGCTTTGCCGTCTTCTGGACTTTCTACTACATGCTGGAGGTTTGCCTGACCAGGAACGAGGCGGGGCTGGACCTGGCCTGCTCCAGCTCCAGCAGCTGCAGGTGGTACCAGCAGGGCGGGAAGCACCGAGCCCTGGAGAGCGGCCTGGAGATGGAGTCAGTGCCGCTGTACCGGGAGAAGGACGTGGAGGAGGCCGAGATGGAGTGTGAGCACCTGGAGCCTGCCCGGGGTGGGGAGGAGGGGTCCTGGACCCCCACCCACCCCAAACTCTCCAGCAATGGCAGAGCTGTGAGCTTCCATGAGGCAGCCCCCACTGGGACGGGGTTCCTGGGCCGGGAGGCATCGCCTGAACTCCTCGGGGAGGACAGGGAGCACCAGCCCTGCTGACTGGGGCTGGCCTGGGCTGGGGCCCTCCCTCGGTACGACCTTCCTGGCCTCGGGCAGCACAGACTCATTCCTGAGCCTCCGTGGACCGTTGCCACTGTGTCCTGCGGGAGGTGGTGCTGGAAGTGGCTCGGAAACAAGGACAGAGTGCTGGTACTGGAAAGGGAGCTTCCCCTCCCTCCTGGAAAACAAAGCAAGCCTTAAACCCTTCTGTGGTGGAGCCTGCCCTGCCGGACGCCCGGGGCTCGCCGTGGTGTGTGGGGTGCCATCCCACAGAGCCGGGCAGCTCCACACCGAGCCCCCTCCTGCCCCTGCAGCAGAGCCAAAATGTGTCACCTTGTCCCTGATTCCTGCAGGGCCAGCCTGGAAAATGAGACCAGGCCCCGGCAGCCGCCTGTGCAGGCAGGGACCCTGCAGCACTGGCGTTTTCCTGGCTGGCAGCCGGCCCCTGCCCACCAGTTCCCCCAGTTTAGAAGCAGGGAGTTATTTCACTCATCTCCAGCCAGCGCCTCTCCCTGCCCCCTGTGCTCCGATCCTGCTGATTCCTCCTCTCGTGTGGGCACCGAGCAGCTGTGGGGTGGGGGAGGCAGGAGCCAGCCTGTTTGGGGACAGGACGGGGCTGTCCCTGTGTCCCTGGGCACAGGAGCACCTCTGGTAGCAGCTGGGGAGGGGAGGTTGGGTTGCTCATGTGAGCAGGGCTGGCTTGTTCACATGTCTTTGGGTTCAGTGGTTTATTTTTTTAAAGCTGGGGTTTGTTTTTTAATCAGCAAAGCCCTTTTGTGTAGCTTTCCAAATAAAGCCTGAAAAACCCTCCTCTCCCCCATCCATCACTCTTCTGCCCTCCCAAAGCTTCCTCACCGTGGAAAAAATGTGTCACACAACATCTCCCAGGGCTGGGGGGACCCAGTGCTGGGGTGCTGCATCTGTGGGGGCCCTGGGGTAAAAGGGGCCACTCCAGGCAGGAGGAGGCAGGGGCTGGGCCAGAGCATTGCAAGGAGCAAGGACAGAAGTGGATGTCACGGTTCAGGGGGCAGAGGGCAGAGTGTTCCAAGCCGGGCAGGGAAAATCCAAGCTCCAGCTTTGGTTTTCCCAGGTTTAGAGGTGGCAGAAGGAGCAGCTGTAGCCTTTTAGGGAGAAGGACTTTGCCTTTCCAGGTGCCATGGGCCAGCTGCAGCAGGGCAGGCGCGGGCAAACCTCGTCAGGCCAGGCTGGATGAATATAACCTTTTAATTTTGACAAAAACGAAGTACAAAACCGAGGCCGATTCTCTCTTCTCCCCGTTGGCAGGGATCTCTGCGGCGGTGGCGCGGGGCTGGTGCGGGCGGGGCGGTGGCCCCGGGGGCAGGGGATGCCCGGGGGCAGGGGATGCCCGAGGGCAGGGGCTGCCCGGGGCACAGCTCTGGGGGCAGGGGCTGCCCGGGGCACAGCTCTGGGGGCAGGGGCTGCCCGGGGCACGGCGCTGGGGGGCTGCGGCCGCTGGCGGGGCGATGGGGCTGGCGGGCGGATGCTCCTCAATAAATACCAATGGATTGGCGGCGGCGCTGGGCCGGGGGAGCGGAGACGGAGGTCCCGGCTGGGGAGGGCTGGGGGCGGCGGGGCCGTGCCTAGCTGATGATCTGCCGGGGCCGGCCGTAGCTCATGCCCGCCTGTGACGCTCCCTTGTTGGTGCCCATCTGTAGCCCGATGATGTTCTTGCCCTCCTTCAGCTGGCTCTCGGTGAACTCCCGCTTGTGCTCCTGCGCTTTCCTGCGGAGGACACAGACAGGCCGTGGGGCACCGGCTCCCCCGGCCGCCCAGGGGCCCTCCCGGACCCTCAGGAATGTCCCAGCCACCCTCCCTCCCTCCCCAGCTGAAAGATTGGCATCCCAATTCCGTGTGCTCAGCGGCGCCTCCAGGCAGAGGAAGGAGCCAGCTCTGAGCAGCCACAGGACAAGGGAGTCCCCATGCCCGGCCCTGCTCTCCCGCACTCACTTCATGAACCAGTTGGGGTCCCCGTGGTAGTTCCCGTCGTTCTTGGTGACCGCCAGGCTCCCCAGGGCCATCAGCGTCCTCTGCACCGCAGCCATGTCCTTGGCTGCCCGGGGAGAGAGGGGCGTGAGGACGGGCACAGCGCAGCACCCCGGGGACCCCCGACCCCGTGTACCACCCCTGCACCTTCAAACAGGTCCACGGTCTGGAATATGTCTGTCTTGACCACACCGTAGTCCTCGGCCGCCTTCAGGAACTGGGCGATCTGCTCCATCTGCTTGAAGACCATGGTGGGCGGCGCGTCGGGGATCTTGACAGGCTTGGAGCCGTCGGGGTAGAGGCTGTTCACCAGCCTGCTGAGCACCTGCCAAAGAGGGGAGCCTGGGCTTGCTGCACTGCCCTGGGAGCTTCCCGTGCTGCCCTCGGAGCTCCCCGTGCTGCCCCCAGAGCTCCCCACATCCCCCCAGCCCCACTTACGATGCCGTTCTTCAGCCACACCTGGAAGCCCAGGCGGCCGCGCTCGGGGCGCCCCACGGCGGCCCCGCACTGCGCCACGATCCACTCCACCAGCCGGTCCTCCAGCTCGTCGTCGTACTTCTTCTCGATCTTGGACTGCACATCCCTGCTCATGCCATAGGCTGGCCCTTTGTTTGCCATGGCTGCAGTGGTGGGAGACCTGGTGGCACAGCGGGGACAGTCAGGCTGTGGAGATGCTGTGTCCTATTGTGTCATTTGCCACCTTGTGTCCTGGACCGCAGACACCACTGTGTCATTTGCCTGCCACTCTGCTGCAGTGGGGACAAGCCCTTCCGACTCTTCCCTGGCCCGGTAACAGCCCTTCAGCTCCATCCAGATGTGTTTGGAGGAAAATTCACCACCATGACCTCCAAAATCTGCCCTGGCAGACAGTTCGTGTCCTCATCCCCAGCTCAGACTGCACAGGAGCAGCCTCATCCCTGTCCCTTGCCAGCTCTTGGTTGGCATGGATGTCCCTGGTGTGACCCGTGCCAGGATCCGGGTGGCAGGGTGCCCACATCAAGGCTGGCTGTGGCATGGTGTGGTGGCCATGGCACAGCAGGGTGGCCGCGGGGTGGCCTTGGCACAGCAGGTCCGGGAGCCGGGGAGGAGCGCGGGCGAGGCGGGAGCAGTGGGAGCCGTGCCCGTGCCCTTGTAAGGACATGCTGCGGGCAGTGATGGCAGTAGCCGGCTGCAGGCAGGGCCCCAGGGTGCCAGGGAGGATGCCAGGGAAGATGCCAGCAGGGAGAGGCTCTGGGAGTGGCAGCCAAGCCTTTGGTGGAGCTGGCGTGGCTCCTGCCTGCCCGGCTCCTTGCTTGGCACGAAGCCTCCGGGTGCCCCAGGAGCCGTGTGGATGTCCCACACCCACAGCCGCCCCCCGTGGGCTCCCCCTGGCCGCTGGGCACCCCGGCTCCTGTGGGGACGGCTGGCACCTGGCACAGCTCAGTGCAGGAGAGGACACTGACCCCGCCTGCTGCCAGGAGCTCAGGGTGCCCCACGAGCCCCCTGATTTATGTGGTGATACCCCACGAAATCCACGGCAGGCGGTGCCCGGACCCCCAGCACTGCTGGGCACACCCAGTGATGCTACAGGTGCCACAGCCAATCCCGCTCTGTGCCCTGGCCCCACCTGGCACAGAGGGGTCACACACGGCTCCCTCGGCCACCGGGCACTGCCTGCCAGCTGCCCCCGGGCCTGCCAGCCCCGTGCCCATCTCCCGTGCCCGCCGAGCAGGGGCAGGAGAGGGCGCTGGGGGCTGGAGCTGCCCCTCCATCGCTGCCTTGAGCCCCTCACGGCCACTCCGGCTGCCGCGGGGACCCGCAGCGGTGCAGCCCTGCCGGGAACGCGCTCCTGAGCGGGACAGAAGCCGGGCAGTGACCCCAGCCCGAGCAGGGGGGCCTGAGCCTCCCCCGGGGAGCAGCGGTGCAGTCCGAGGAGCAGCATCCCCATCCCGGGAGCCGCATTCCACCCGGAGGAGTGCAGGGAGCAGCAGACCCCAGTCCCGACAGCGGCCTCGCTCCCCCGGGCACAGGGTGCCCACCCCGGGGAGCAGCACCCCCGTGCCGGGGGCTGGCGCTCCCACCCGGGGGCCCTCCCCGCCGCCCCCCTCGGCAGGACTTACAGGCGGCTGCGGACGGAGCGAGGGCGATGCTCGGCGAGGACCAGCGCACTGCCCCGCGGGGACCCCGACCTTGTGCTAAAAGGCGGGCGGCGGGACGGTGATGTCAGCGGGGCGCGGAGCCCGGCCCCCCCCGAACCCTCCCTCCCGGGGCGTCCGGCCCCGCAGCGCTCCATGACTCCATCCCAGGCACCATATTTGGGGAAAGACTCCGAAAACCAGCGACGACAGCCCGTGCTCGAGCATTCCCCGCGTGCCTCCGCCCCAGCGGGGCCGGGGCCAGGGCGGAACCGGGCCGGGGGCTGATGGAGTAAATCCTTTTATAGCCAGGCGGCAGCGCCGAGGGCTCCTGCCCTGACTTCATGGCTGGTTTTCCCGTGCGCTCACCGCCGGGAGCCGGGTCCCCCCGCGGGGATGCTGCGGGGACACGGGTGACACCCACGGTGGCCGCTCCCCGGGGCTGCCGGGGCCGGCAGCGAGGCTGCGGCATCCGCGGGCACCGCGCCTGGGCATCCGCAGATGCCGGGATTCCCTGTGCCCCGCGGGCACCGCCGGGGCGGGCCAGGGCACGGCGGGGCACGCAGCAGCCCTGGCACCGCGCTGCGGGGATGCCACGGGGGGCTCCAGCCCCCGGAACTTCGCTGCCCGTGAAGTGGGACCCACCTGGGCATCCCCACCCTCCTGTGGGGCTCCCAGTCCCCCCGTGACCCACAGGCCATCCCCACAGGTGCTCTCCAGGGCATTTCCCAGCCCCTGCAGCGTCTCCCATCTCCCCTCTCCCAAAGCCCCGCGGGGAGGAGGCAGAGCCGCGGCAGGGCCCGGCTGCCAGGGCGGCTGCAGCCCGCAGGGACCCCTGGCAGGCGGCAGCAGGCACGGGCAAAGTGCAGACACTTTAATGCGAGTCCCTTCCCGGCAGATCCAGGCGTGGGGGGCGCGGCCCCTCCATGGGGAGTGGCAGTGGGGCCCACTGTGACCACCCCCCTGTTGGGACACTGGAGGAGACACGAGTGGGGCCTCTGCGGCCACTGCCACCACCGTGCCGGCCCCATGCACCCCCACCTCCCACCCACTCGACTCAGGCACTGAAGAGAGACCCACACCCACGTGCTCGGGGGGCCACGGGGCTGCTGGCACAGCGCTGGCCCCGATCCCCTCGCTGTGCCCACGGGCACGGAGCAGCAGCAGCAGCACCTTTTCCAGTGTCACTTGCCACCGAGGACGGATGCTCCGGTGGCCTCCCAGCCCCATTTTTGGCTGTGATGGGCCCAGGGATGGGCACAAAGTGCCTGGAGGGACCCGGCTGGCAGGAAGGAGGCAAACCAGGACCCCCGGGCTTGTGGGGAGGGGGACGGAGTGGTTGGCAGGACCTGCGGCGCAGACATCCCTCCCCGGGGGTGGGCCCCCTGCCAGGGCTGCAGCCGGGCCTTTGGCACAGTCCCAGGGCAGCGGGTGGCTGCAGGCTCCTAGAACACATAGATCTTGTCCCGCTGGACACAGTCCAGGTCATCGTCCAGCGTCAGCAGCACCTGTGGAGCGAGGGGAGTGAGGGGAGCAGGGCCCTGGGGGGCTGAGGGGTGGGGACAGCGGCGGCTGTGCCACCGGAGCCAGCACCTACCAGGAAGGAGCCGAACATGGCGATGGAGGAGAGGAAATGCCAGATGTCGTGGTCGTCAAAGAAGTCGAGCAGGATGCAGTCACGGTTGTGCTCCCGGGATTCGGCTGGTGTTTTCTGCCGGGCACGGGGCCAGCGTCACTGTGCCTGCCCACGGCCACCCTGCCCACCCCGCTGCCTGTGCCACCCTCCTGCTCACCTGCCAGGTGCTGAGCCCCTGGAAGAAGAAGAAGAGGGCGAAGCCCCAGACCACGGAGGTGCTGATGATGCAGAGCAGGGGGATGAGCTTGATGCGCTCGCCACTGCGGAGCTGCGGGGGAGGCCGGGGTCACCGTGTGGGCAGGAGCTGGCAGCAGTGCCCACCCCTGCCCTGCCCTCCCTGCCGGGCCCCTGGGGGCCCAGGGCTCAACTCCCACCTTCATGATAATGTAGAAGGCGAAGTAGAGCAGGAGGTTGCAGATGCCGATGGCCAGCAGGTAGGAAGCGAAATCATTGGGACGGACAATGAGGCCGTAGGCAGCGCTGGGGAGGCAGGGACAGGCAGTGGGGTCAGCCTGGGGGTCCCCCTGCCACGCCCGCTGTCCCCAAAGCATGTCTGCAGCCCCCGGGAGAGCAGGCAGCACGTGGGGACTGCGGGGTGCCCCAGCTGCAGGGGGACCTGTCATGCTGGGCCCACAGCTCCATGAGCTGTGCTCAGCCCAGCCCCACGGAGGGGCGGCAGCACGGCAGGAGCGGGGTGGGGGCGGCAGCAGGGATGGGGAGAAGCGGGTGGGATCGGGCACATGCCCAGCTCTGCACTCACAGCGACCAGTTGATGATGTTCCCCATGACCAGGAGCACCATCCGGTCCTGCCGAAGAGGAGGGGGCAGTGAGGGGCAGCTCCGGGGGGGCTGCCCGGGGGTCCCCGCAGAGCCGGGGCCGCGGTGCCAGCACTCACCACGTACATGGGCCCGCTGCACTGCCGCACGCAGTCCGTGTACAGCACGTGCAGGATCCTCCGCAGGATGCCTGAGTCTGTGGGGAGAGGGGAGGTGACACGGGGGCCACCGCATCGTCCCCACCCCCCCCGGCTCACGGCGCCCCTCCTCACCCAGCTTCCAGCGCCCCATGTAGTACAGCTGGGTGCTCAGCAGCAGCGTGGCCACGATGTGGATGACGGAGAAGACGATCCAGAAGGCCGTGTTCCCCTTCCCAAAGACCTGCAGGCGAGCGGGGGGCGGGCAGTGAGCCGGGGGGCAGCCAGCCAGCCCCCCTCCCTCAGCGCCCACCGTACTCACCACGCCCACCACGGAGAAGAAGATGACGAGGGCCAGGCAGGCGTAGGCGCTGTAGGCGCTGGCGTTGATGTCCGGGTGACGTTTCTGGTAGAGCTTCAGCATGCAGAGCCCCGCGATCATGTACATGAAGGAGGTGTCTGGGGGGGCACAGAGTGAGAGGGGCACGGGTGGCCCTGCTGTGGGTAGGGGGGGACCGGGGGGCCACTCACCGAACTGGAAGTTGGTGTAGTTGGGGCAGACGTGGTAGCAGGCGCTGAGCAGCCCCTCCATCATGAGGGCAGTGCCCATGGCGTAGAAGAGCCCAAAGTGCTTGGGGATGCCGCACTCCTGGGGGGCAGAGGAGAGGGAGGGAGGGGAAGTGGGGAGTCCTGGGAGCCCCACTAGGCAGCCCCAGCCCCCCCAGCAGCCCTGTCCCTCACCAGGGCGTGGGCGTCGTTGCGCAGGAGCGCGCGGTTGTAGTTGATCTCGCGCTGCAGGATGATCAGCAGGAAGAGCAAACCCAGCAGGACGTAGCCCAGGTTGCTGAGGATGTTGTTGAAGGCGCTGCGAGGGGCAGGCCCAGTGTGGGTGCTGTGGGACAACCTCCCTCCCCGGGTCCTGCTGCAGCCCAGCCCTGGGCACAGGGGACCCCCAGGCACCCCCACCATCCCCCCAGCCCACCTGAGGTTCCCCAGCGGGTGGGCACACAAGAAGTTGTAGTAGCAGATGTCCTGGTTGCCAGTGACATTCACCACCTGTGGGCACGAGCAGGGTGAGGGACACAGGGGGCTCCCAGGGATGTCCCCATCATGCTGGGAGCACGGCTTGGGACTGCAGCCCGCAGAGCTGCCAGGAGCCCCTCACTGCTGCCCAGGCCACACTCACTGTCTGGTAGGTGATGACGAGCTGGATGACAGGGAGGGCGTAGAACACAGCAATGGTGGCGATGTTCCTGGGAGAGAGTGGGGCTGTCAGGGGTCCCTGCTGTGCACCCCAGGCTGGGACACTGCTTGGTGCCCCCTGCCCACCGCCTCCCACTCACCAGAAATAAATCTGGTACTTCTTCCGCAGCACCCGCTTGTCCTTGCGCGCCAGGTCGGCCACGCACAGGTATTGCTGGAAGGAGAGGGGGGTCAGGGGCTTGCCCGGCCAGCAGGGCAGCTGGCAGGGCTGGGGGGACACGCACCTTGGTGCGGATGACGTTCTTGTCGTAGTCGATGTCGGCCAGCGTGTCGTAGTCATCCTCCTCCACAGAGCTGAGCGAGTCCAGGCGTGGCCGGCCGGCCACGTTCTCCAGGGACCGCTCCCCTGCGGCCGAGCCGGGGCCATCAGAGAGCCCCCGGGCCAGCCCGCTCAGTGCCCACCCCGCAGAATCACCCCAATTAACCACTGGGCTGCCTCCCTGCCAGCTCACACCGGGGACAGGCTTCAGCTCCCTACAGCCCTGCCCTGGGGACATTTGGTGGCGGTGCCCATGTGGGCAAGCACTGCCCTGTGCCTGCTCCCCAGGGCTCTGCCAGCTGGGGAACACCGAGGGCCAGGAGGAAAATGTCCTGCTCTGCAGCCCCTCAGCTGCTGCCCTTGCTCTGGCAGAGGGGAGCAGGGGTTCTGTGCCCTGGGCACAGCTTGGGGCTGGGCAGATTTCGCCCCGATTGGCCCAACCCTGCCCGGTACCAGCATCTACCCATGGCAATACTCAGCGGCCTCGTCGGGGCGGAGGGCGTGCGCCGCTTGAACTGCTCCTGCCCTTCAAAGGAAAGCCAGAGTTACTGGAGCAGAGCTCCCTGAGGTGTGTCACCGATGGAGACCCCGCTGGGGGCTGCACGCAGGGGCCGCCAGCCCCAGGACCCTACCCCGAGGTGGAGGGGGCAGAGCCAGGACGCCACCGGGCACGAGGCTCCGCAGGGCTGCGGCCACACCAGAGGCCAAACAACTCACCCACGTAACTGTAGGAGACTTCTGTGGAGCCCAGGCTGTCTGTGACAGCCTCGGTGCTGCTGGAGGAGCCGTTCCCTGCAAGGACAAGGACAGGCAGAGGATGGGCACAGCCCACGGGCAGCGGGTGAGGGAGGGGGGACAGCACGTGGCACTGACCGAAGGAGCCGTAACCGTAGCTGTCGTAGGGGCCGTGGTTCAGGAAGGAGTCGGGGATGCTGCGGGAGTGACCTGCGGGACAGGAGGATCCCTGTCACCCTGGTGGCACCCCTGTCCCAGGGCTGCACGGCCACTGGGCACAAAGCAGCTCCCTTCACCCCTGCCCTGGCACGAGGCGATCTCAGAGCCAAGGACAGAGCTGGCACCTACCCAGGAGCGATGCTGGGAGTCCCCGGAAAGCCACGAGAACAAAGAGATAAGACCTGGTGAGATGCAAAGCCCCAGCACAGCCCTGCCAGCCCCACAGCAGAGAAGTCTGGGACTTCCCTGTCCCCCTGACCCTGGGACTTATCCCCAGGGACTCAGGGAGATCTTCCTGAGGAGGCAGAGGCTTTGCCACAGGCTCAAGAGAGCAGAATAAGGCGGAATTCCCCAGGCAGAGCCCTCCATGCTGCTGCCTGCTGCCTGCAGCCCTCACCTGTGTCCATGCTGGGTGAATCCATCGCTGCCAGGAGCCCCTTCCTCTTGTGCTGCCTGCAGGGAAGCAGTTCTCAGCCCGAGGGGCACAGCCCCAGGGCCCCCACAGGACTGAGCCCACGGGCCCAGCACCCAGGGGGGCAGCAGCACCCGGCACTCACCGGCAGCTCTCCCAGCAGGCGATGAGCAGCGTGAGGATGTAGAAGGAGAGGAAGATGCCGAGGCAGAAGAGAACACTGCGCACGTAGGCCTCGGCTGTGCAGAGCCAGGGCAGGCCCTCAGCAGGGGTGGCACCTCAGGGGACCTGCCGTGGGTCCCCACAGAGCCCAGCACCCCCAGCACCCCCAGCCCCTGCCAGACTCACAGGTTATGGCGGGTGACACCATCACCTCCAGCGTCTTCTGCCGGTTGTGCTGATCCACGGGTTCATCTGCAAGAAGGCAGGGACAGGGCTCAGCTCTCTGCGCTGTCCCCAGCTTGTCCCCACACACAGCCCGTGGTGGCAGCCCCACTGCAAACCTGGAGAGTCATCCTTGGAGAGGGGGTAGTAGGGCAGAGCGCCCCCGCACACCTCGTCCTCTGTCTTCACCACCACCACCACATAGAAGCTGTGGCTGGGGAAATCCTTCTTCTGCAGCAAGAGACGGGGTCAGCAGAGCCCAGCAGGACATCCCCCATGCCAGAGCTCATCCCAGGGCCATCCTTTGTGGGCTCCAGTGGGCAGCAGCACCAGGCAGGGACCGGGAGCAGCTCAGCCCTGTGCCCACCTGCACTGTGATTGCCGCCTTCTTCGTCATGGTCTGGTACATCCCGATGAAGGCCACGTTGTTGTCCAGGTCGTAGACAGGGCACTGAGGGGCAGAGGGGCCGTCAGTCCCTCCGGGCACCACGGCTCACCCGGAGAGGAGACCCACTGCCCCGGCCTACCAGGATGTCCTGGATGGAGATGACGGAGCAGGGGAAGGCCATGGCTGAGGTCACCTTCACAATCACCGAGTCCACGTCCTTGGGGAACTCGTACTTGAAGTACTGTGGGGAGAAAGGGGAGTTGCTGCCACGGTGGCCACGCTCCCCCACTGGGCACAGACCCTCCCATGCCACGCCGTGCTGCTGCCCTCACCTGCGGCTGGGCGGCCGTGGCATTGAAGCTGAACCTTTCATTGGTCCTGCAGAGAGCACGGGAGAGGCGATGGGTGGCGAGGGGAGCCCACAGCCCCTGCAGCCCCCACAGGCAGCAGGCAGGGAAGGGGACAAGGGCGTGGGGCTCCCCTCACCGCAGCACAAAGTTCTCCACGCGGGTGACCCGCAGCTGGTAGGAAGTGTTGCGGGACAGCGTGGAGACATCCACGTAGAAGTACTGGGTCTCCACCTCGGTCTTGGTCTGCGGCTGGCAGAGCGTGCGGCTCACCTCCTGGTACGCGTATTTCCGCTGGTACCTGGGCAGGGAGCGCCGTGTGTGCCCACCCACCCTGCCCAGGGACCCCTGCGTGGGGCATCCCAGCCCAGGGACCCCTGCGTGGGGCATCCCAGCCCGGGGAGCTCCTGCGTGGGGCATCCCAGCCCGGGGACCCCTGCGTGGGGCATCCCAGCCTGGGGAGCTCCTGCGTGGGGCATCCCAGCCCGCCCCGCCGGTACTCACAGGCCCCGGAGGATGAGCGGCACCTGGAAGGAGACCACCGCCTCCTTCTGCCTCACCACGAAGAGGACGGGCAGGTCCTTGTGGTCCGAGAGGACATTGACCGACACCCGTACGCCCTCGGTCTGCGGGGACAGAGGCGGGTGAGGTGCCGGCCGGGCAGCCCGGGCGGCGGCGGCTCGAACCGCGGGCTGGACTTTGCTCGGCCGCTGTGGCAGAGGCTGCCGTGCCCCGCACGGCCCCGGCACCCCGGGGACAGCCAGCCCGCGGGGGACGCGGCCGTGGCGACCACCCCGGCTCACCCGATTCCTGCGGACGCTGTGGTTGAAGGCGTAGATGTTGAGCAGGTTGGCGTCCACCCAGTCGATGTAGGTGGTGTTGAACTGCGCTTCCTTCTCCTGCACCGTGCGGTTCGGCGGGGGCTGGGGCCGCACGGGCAGCAGTGCCCCGGCCAGCAGCGCCCAGGCCAGCACGGCCGCGCCGGCGCCCGACATCCCGCCAGCATCCCCGGCCAAGGTCCGCGGGGCGGGACACACGGACGGCAGGGAAGGGACGGGACGGGACGGGTCGGGACGCGCGGGGCGCTCAGCCGGGGCGCGCCGGGGAGCGCTGCCCCATGGCCGGGGCGCTGCGGGGGCTCTGCCGGGGCGCGGAGCCGCTGCCGGTGCCGATCCCGGAGCCGATCCCGGTGCCGGTTCCCTCTCCGCTTCCCGTTCCGCACCGCGGTAAACACGGACCGGCGGTGACGTCAGGCCCGTCGCACGCTGGGTGCCCGGCCGGGGAAGTGACGCGGCGGGCGGGGCGGGGGGACCGGCCCCAAACCGGGGACACCGGCCCGAGCCCTGGGGACACCGGCCTGAGCCCCAGGGACACCGGCCCGAGCCTTGGGGACACCGGTCCGAGCCCCGGGGACACCGGCCCGAACTCCGGGGACACCGGCCCGAGCCTTGGGGACACCGGCCCGGCCGGGAATTCCCGCCCCGGGGCACCGAGCCCCGTGCGCTGCCCCGCGGGGGAAGCTCGGCTCCGTAGGGAACGATGCCCTGACCTACAGGGGAGCCCCTGGGCCATATAAGAGCCGTGGTCCACATGGGACCTATAGGGGAAGCCCTGCTCTATAGGGGATCCTATAGAGGAAGCCCAGTTCCCCGTGGAACCCCACAGGAACAGCCCTGGTCTGCAGGGCAGATCCTGCCCCCTACAGAGCGCTGCAGAGGAACCTTGTCCTTTATAGCACCCCACAAGGGAGCCCCTGCTCCATAGGAGACCCCACATGGGGTCCCTGTCCCAACAGGGACACTCCAGACACCACCCAAGCCCCTTGCCCAGCCCGCCTGCCCCCAAAGTCCCCGAGGGCATGGAAGAATCCTGCCAGGGAAGGGGTGGGTCTGCCCCATCCCCTTCTCCTGCTGCTCTCAGGATTCCCACCAGGGTTCCCGCAGCCTCTCCCGTTTGCTGCACCCTTCCCCACCAGAGATGGAATAATTCAAGGTTCCTTGGGAGTGTTCCCATGCTTGGAGGAAGCAGGAGTGATGCCACACTGCATTTTTTGTGCATCTCCCAAAACATCCCCCATCCCAGCTGCTGCCAAGGCTCCGGCTTCCAGGCCTCTCTCCAACAGCTCTGTGGCCTTTATATCACATTTTATTTGCCTGCAATTGGGGGTTTTGATTTAAAATCCCCCTCTGAAGGGGCTCAGCCCTGTGTCACCTCACTCAGGACGGCTGGCGCTCTGCTCCACGGGACAAACGCCACGAGACAAGGCACTGCTGCTATTGTGCACTTTATTTCTCCGGGCCCTCCTGTCCCTGAGGATCCCAGTTTGGGCAGCCTGCCCATCGTTTCCAGGTGCAGGTGGTGGCGCTGGCGGCAGATGGGACAACCTCAGGGACAGACATGCGGGAAGAGAAGCAGAACTCCGGCCGGCTCCTGGGCTCCGACGGAACTCGAGTGGCCCCTTGCAGGATGGCAGTGAGAGGGATTGCGTGGGGATGTGCACTCCCTGTTCGTTCCAGGGCCGCTAGAGATAAACCACTCGGGAATGGAACACCAGCCAATGTCCTGTCGAGGGCCAAAATAAACCAGTCCCCTTCACCTGCAGCTCTGTGCTCACAGGTTTGGGTGCAGCACCCAGATCTGCACGGGGAAAGGAGGAAAAACAGACACAAACAGCCCCAAACAGAGCGGGGAAAAGCAGGAATTAAACGAGGAGCAAGGATCTGGCTGAGCACAACTCCCAGAGGCAGGGAGGACCCGCAGTGGGAGGTTTGGCAGCACCTGCCCGGCCCCATGGAGACCTCCAGGAGTGACCAAGACAGGGCAGGAGATGGCTGGGCACACACACACACACACACAGGCTGCAACACGGTGGGTGAAACATTGACATTTATATCGAAATATGCACTAACAGTGACTTCTACCAGCCGATGCATTTTTGCCAAAGCAGAATCACAATGGTTGTGTCCCGGGGACGGCTCGGGACAGCGAGGGGAGGCGCGGGGGCCTCCCTGCTCCTGCCTCACCCTCCCCCAGCACCTCACAAGACTCTGTCATTTCACATCTTTTGTTTGTTTTCCTCTCTGCTGCATAAACACAAAACTCGAAATGCTCACTCAGAGCAGGCCACAGCTCCAGCCCAGCCCCGTCCCGAGGGACATCCGGAGCTGGAACTGGAGTTTTCTCACAGGAGGCACTCAGATTGCAGCACTCGGTGAGCAGGAGGCAGAACCCCTCTTGCCCACGACACCTCTCAGGTGAGCAGGGCAGTTTCCTGCCAGGCAGCAACAAGCAGAGCCAAGAGCACTGAACCAGCACAGAGTGTGGCACCTCAGCAAGCCAAGCCTAAGCAGAGCCAGCAGAGCCTCCCTGGTGATGCTGGAGCCTGCCAAATTCCCTGGGCCACTCGGCACCCTGCCCACGGGGCTGGCTCACAGCGAGCACAGGGTGCTGAGCAAAGGGGGAGCTTTACTGCAGAGTACATTCCTGGTTAGCATCTCTTCAGCCAAATGCAGCAGCAGCAGGGAGGGAAGGAAGCAGGGATGCAGAGACTAAACTAGCACACGGCCTTTTCTCACAAGCCTGGAGAGATGGAAAGCTCACAGGGAGCAAGAATGGATCTTATCCCAGCTCCCTGAGGGGCTGGGGATGGGATAAGCCCTTCCCCATGAACTCTCCACTGCACTGTACTTTTAACATTTGATTTTTCCACTTGCCCTTCCCCAGTATTTCCAGCCAGAAGCTTATGGGCAGCGTGAGCAGTGTTCCCTCAAAGCCTGCCCTGCAGGGCCGTGGGGCTCCAGGGAGCAGCACCCTGGTCTGGATCAGGGGTAGGACGTGACCCCTCCTCTCCCACGGCACTCTGCAACCCTCTGCATCTGATCCTGGCCAGGGGAATGCTTCACCTTTCCTTCATCTGTGTGTAGATCACATATACTGGAAACAAAACACACACTATGCATGCAATCCAGGCAGGAATCCTGCTATGATCAAATCTACAGGAGGGGATGAGGTGGGACGTTAGGGGATTCCTCAACGCTAGGTCAGAGTTACACACCAGCCCCTTGGCTACAGCAAGGGGCAGACAGACTATGTACAGTACCTATGGGCTTCAGCAAAGCCACCTGACACCTGAACCCCCTCCCTTGGAGCACAGAGAGAAGCTCCCTGTTCCTCCCAGCTTTATCTGCCTGGAATCCCACGGGAAGCACAAACCCAGCGTGGCACCACTGAGCTCCAGCTCCAGCAGGTAAGGCAGGGAGGAACAGACTTGGTTTAAAATAGGTTATTTGCAAGTTATCAATTCATCTAGGGCTCTGCCTCTCGGGTCCAAACTGTTTCTTTCTGGAAGAGAAGCTCTCAGGTTTAAATGAAAAGTTGTTTCACTATAACCAGCCATCTGAACTACAAACCAATCCAAAACCCTGCTGAGCCACAGCCCTTTAGGAGGGCACCTGCCCCTCTGGCTCCCTTGCTAGAGGTGAGGAGCAGTGTCCAGGGCAGGAGAAGCTATGTCTTAACTTCACTTTTCACTCTAAGAGGCTGTAGTTGCTCAAATAAAATGTTTATACAAGTAAACCAGTAGAGATAAGGAAATGTACACCTCGGGATCTGTAAAGCTTCAGAGTGATTTAGGCCTTGCAGCCAGGGGCTCTTCACGTGGGTTTGCTTTAGAAAAAAAGGATGTAACAGTCATACTTAATAAAAAAATAGAAAAAAACTGCAAAGAGCCTGGGCACCTCAGAGGGATATCTGCCAGTTCCAGAGGAGCGAGGAAGTGACTGCCAATTACTGGATCATTAAAATCCTACACTGAGCAACTGCTAAAAGCCAGCAACATCACGGGCAGCAGGAGCAGGGGCCAGCAGCAGCACCCAAATGGGAGCACTCCCAGGAGAGCTGCGTGGGAGGAAAGGTGACCCCACTAGCAGGACTGGGGAAACAAGCACAAGACAAGCACTGGGGAGTGTTACACAAGTTCAGGTAACTGTTTGCTTCTTTAAATTTCTGAATTCCAGTTTCAAGCTGCTTCAGAAAGGAGTGAGAAAGCAACACGTGTCATTTAACGCCCCCCCCAGTAAAAAAACCACAACGAACAACAAACAAACAAACGAAAACCCAAACAAAAAACCCAAAACCGCCTAAAAGGTGGAACCGAGTTTGGAAAAATGCATCTGTTCTGGCTTTTGCAAGTGGAATGTGATTCTTGTTCCCAGGCAAATACACAGAGCACGATGCCTGCAGCCAGGGACGGTGAGCCAGGGCGGGCTGCCGGACAGGCTACAGGGGTCTAGGACAACCACGGGGCAACAAGACGTGAGAGGGGCACAGAGTGACAGTCCTGTTCTCGCTTTAAATGAGGAATGGTTTAAAAGTAAAACTCTTCTCCAGCTAATTTCCTCCTGCAATAAAACCAACCCAGCCGGCCCTCGTACGTACAAGACCAGTTAAACATGAGCCTTCCCCCTCAAAACACTAGGTACGGACATCCGGTATCATTCTACAATGGAAAGTGCTTTAAGAAAGAAGGATTCTGTAGTGCCAGTGACAGAACTGATCTGATGGGCTGGATGATGCTCTCCACGCTGACAGCAGCGGCTCAGGCCAGGGCAGCTCGTTTCTCCTCGGGGGTCTCCTCCAGCAGCTGCATGATCAGTTCGTGGAGGGGCTTGCAGACCTTGGCGTAGCCCCCGCCCGTCAGGTGCAGGAAGTCGAACATGTCGTGGTAGGAGATGGTGCCATCCGAGTGCACGAAGCCCACGTCCACGTCCAGCAGCTGCACGTTGGGCAGCTTGGGGAGCGAGGCCTTCAGCAGATGGTTCACCTTGGCGTTCTTCTGCCGCAGCGGGTTTGGCTTCTCTCCACGAGGTAGCAGGCCCTGGCAGGAGGAGGCAGAAAAGAGCTTTGTGTGACTCTGATGGCATCAGGAGCCATGCTCTCCCTTCTGATTCAGGCTGCCTGTCAAGATTTAGGATGTCTGTGACAAGAGGAACTATCCCTTCAAGCAGAATTTGTCCATTCAGGCCTAATGTGAAATGCAAGTGAAGGAGCTAGATGAGCTACAAGCACTGACTGGCAGGCAAACTGCTTTCTTTTATTCTTTAAATGTCTCAGCTTGTGCTCTTTCCATTTCAGCTCCTCAGCAAGACAGGCAGCAGCCTCCTTAAGACAAGGAAACCAGCTAGGATTCCCAGTGTCAGCTGGGATTTGGGCACCCATTTCCCCTCACAGGACTTCCCCAGCAACATTACTAAGTGGGATAGTTACTGGGAATGAGTCCACCCGGCTCTGGAAGGGCTAAAGGAGAACTCCTGAAAGCCAAGCCAGCAAGGGGGGGCACAGAGGCCAGCTGAAGGGACTGTTCTCCCAGCACCACCCAGTGCCTCCCAGTAAGGCAGAGGCACAGCCCAGGGAGCAGGGACATACCAGCACAATCACTTTGGCCTGTGGCTGCTGGGCGTTTATCAGGCGCACGATGGCCTCGATTCCCCCTGCGACTTCTTCTGCTGTGTTTTCATGGTTATTTGTTCCAACCCAAACAACAATGACCTGCAAGGAGAGAAAAATGCTCGCAGCTTTTCCAGAGCAAGTGGTACCAGGGCTGAAATCCCTGCATGAACACCATCTGTGGCCAGAGAGCTGCAGGGAGAGTCAGGCTTTAGAGTTCAGCCCCGGGGCTGGCACTGCCCACTGCCCTCAGGAAAGGCACCTGGGCCAGGCCTGCAGCTGCAGGTGACCCTCACTGCACACCCTCACCAACTCTGCAGCTCATACCTTGGGTTTTATGTTCTCCAGTTCACCGTTCTTCAGTCTCCATAGAACATGTCCTGTGGTGTCCCCACCAATCCCAAAATTCAGAGCATGGAGCGGTGAGAAGAGCTCTCGCCATATCTGCAAGCAGAAACCAACGTGGTGCTTCAGAGCCACGTCCTGGCTGTGAAGCAAAGACACCACACGGTGTCAAGGTCACTGAGGGCAGCCACGAGCCCTCCTCTGGAAACCCACTCCACAAAGGGCATTTAGACAAGATGTGAGGTTTTATTTGGAGTCAGAAGAGATGGAGCTGCTGAGGTTCAAGCTCTCAGACCTGGCACAAAGGAAGGAAGGATCTCTGGAGCAGTGATTTGCTGAACCCATCAGAGCCTCAGAGTGCTGATGTATTGTAGACCACGGTGTTCCTAAGCACAGGGCCTTTGAAGAGGGAATCTATGACCTGATTAAATCCTTCTCATCCCCAGGTAACAAAACTAGAACAAAGGGAAGCAGCTCTTGCAGAACAAAGCTGCTCAGCTGCCACCATGGCAGAGGAGAACTGTTCTTTCCCTCAGTAATTTTAGGGAAGAACCAGCAGACCAATGCCTCTGGCACCCTGAACTCTGCAGGGCTAAGTGGTTCTGGCCATGCCAGGTACAGCCACGGGGAATTCGATGGCCCTCAGGGGGCTGGAATCTGAGAATGTGCACGTGTGCCAAAATGCAGGCAGCCGGTTGTGGCCTCAGAGAGGGAGGCAAAAGCAGCCAGGTAAAGCAGTGTCCAGGCACTGGGGAGTTCAGGAAACAGGGCAGGAGCGCCTCAGGAGACGGCAGTGAAAACGGGAACAGTGGCAATCATGGCTGTCACACGTGACCAGCCAGCACTGGGATAGAGAGAGATGCTCCAGTTGCCGTGACCCACCCCTCCCTCCCTCTCTCCCTACCTCGTACTGCTGTAGCAACTGCACCATGGAGTCCCCCACGAAGAGCACGTCGGGCTCCTTGTCTTTGCAGTCCAGGACAAACCGATTGTGCTGTCAGAGAGAGCAGAGGGTGAGCTCCAGGTGGTGGCAATTGCTCCTGGGCATCCATCCCTTCACAGGACAGGGACTGCTGCCCAACCAGTTTCCCCTGCTGCCATGCCCTCCAGCACCCCTGCCTGCATTAACCCCTGAGCTGCTGGACACTGCTCCCAACCCCACAACCCCGTGAGGATCCCGGGTTGGATGAAACTTGGCCTGGTTTAGTTTATGGCCTTTGTTCCTTGTCCTGTCCCTGAGCATCACTGAGCAGAGTCAGGCTGCATCTTCTGACACCCTTGGAGATTTTGTATGGATTGATGGGATCCCCTCCCAGTGTTCTCAGGACTAACCCGGCTCAGCTCCTGCAGTCCCTCCCCATCAGAAAGATGCTCCAGACCCCTCCTCCTTTGCTGCAGGTGTGACACCTGCCAGCTCCAGCCTGCTGTCACCTCAGGGTCCCAAGTGTGGCCTGGGCAGCACCGGCCCAACACGCCCCCAGTAAGGAAGATCCTGGTGCCAGCCTCACCTGTGACATCCACCTGTCATCCCCCTGAATGTCCTCGGCGGCGTGTGGGACTGCTGCCGGGTTGGAGTCCCCCATGCCCATCCTGTTCCTGTGGAGAGAACAGTTCAGAGCCGCTGCTGCCAGCAGCTCCCACAGCGGCAGGGCTGGGCAAGGGCTGCTGGAATCCGCAGCTCCTGCCTGTCCCTGTGCGTGCTGGCACTGCCTGAGAACAACAACACGGCTGTTGCTCCATGCCAGAGTGACTGTGCAGCAGACACTCCCCCGAGCAGGGCACAGACAGACATCCCGGCATGGAGAGCAGAGCACAGCTCCAAGGATGCTCTGCAGCCCCACACCTGAGCCGTGCAGGGCTTTAACAACTCAGCAACAACCGCCCAGAGTCCGAGGATCAGTCCCTATTAGCACCCAGGGATCCAGCTTACACTGCTGAGCTCCACAGTGCAGGGGGATAATCTGGCCTCGGGAGCAGAGCACCGTGGTGGGATTGATCCCAGAATCCCAGAGCTGTTACCTGTTGGGAGGGATCTCTGGAGATCACCCTGTCCAACCCCCCTGCCCAGGTAGGGTCACCTGGAGCAGGTGACACCGGAATGCATCCAGGCGGGTTTGGAATGTGGCCAGGGAGGGAGATCCCGCATCTCCCTGGGCAGCTGTTCCAAGGCTCGGCCACCCTCCGTGGAAAGAAGTTCTTCCCCACGTTCAGGTGGAATTTGTGTTTTAGTTTACGGCCACTGCTCCTTGTCCCGTTGCTGAGCACCACTAAAGAGAGTCTGGAACCACCCTCTGACACTCCTTGGAGACATTTGTATGGATTGAGGGGGTTCCTTTCTCCGGACTGCCCAGGCCCAGCTCCCAGCTCTCCCCATCACTAAGATGCTCCAGTCCTTCAGCATCTTTGCAGATCCCGAAGGATCTACAGCGGGAAGAGCAGCGGGATGCCGCTTCCCGCGGCCGCCGCCTGCAGCCCGCTGGGCGCACACCGCACCCGGAGCCCATCGCGGGGGGCTGGGCCGAGCAGGGCGGGTTCCCCCTGCGCCCCCCTCCCCTTCCCCCTCCCGCTGCCCCCCGCGCCGCGCCGGTGTCCCCGGGCCGGCGCCGCCCCGCGCCGCGGTCCCCCCGCACTCACGGCTGCGGCTCCTTCCCCCGCGACTCCATGGCGGGCGCGTCCCCTCCGCTCGGCCCCGCGCCTGCGCCGCTTCCGCTTCCGCTTCCCCGCGCGCGCCCCGGCCGCCGCTTCCGCCCCGCGCCCGCGGAAGTCCCGCCCCCCGCCGTGACGTCACCGCACCGCTCCCGTGACGTCATGCTGCCCCGAGGCGAAGCGCGGCTCCGGTGGGGAGTGATGGAGGCACTCCCTGATGGAGTGATGCCACCAGGAATCCTCTTTCTGGCTGTCGTGGGTTTCACCCTAAAACCACAGCACCGCCTGCCCCTTGTCATGACGTCATTCTACCACCTCTGATGTCATTCTGCCCCCAAGATGAGGCGTGACCTGCATGTGGGGTGTCCCTGATATCCGCACAAGGAGTGATGTCACAAGAAGAAGTTTCCAATCACCCGTGGGTTTTTGAAGCAGCTCCCTGGCCCCGGGGGGCACCCGATGGGGAGTTCTCACCATGACATCATTCAGCCATCCCCACTGGGGAGTGACGTCAGACTCATCGCCCATATCTCACTGGTTTCTCCCCAAAACCGCACCACAAACCGCGCACCGCAGCCCCTCTCCGTGACGTCATTCTCCCGCCCTGTGACGTCACTGCCCTCCCCAGGTGGGGCGTGACCCAGGTGTACGTGGGCGGGGGGGTGTCCCTGATGGCGTGATGTCACGAGCCGCAGGTTTCCCGTTTCCCGCGGGTTTCTCCCCAAACCCGCAGCGCTCCTCTGTCCCCGGTCCCGCCGCGCGGGGGCGCCACGCGCGGCCCGCGCGCCGTGACGCGCGCGGTGACGTCAGAGCCCCGCCCGCGTCGCCATGGCAGCCGCCCGCCCCCCGGCGCCCCCCCGCGGATGAGCTCACGCGGTGCCGCAGCCCCGCGGGGGGGTTCGCTCCGCGCGACAAGATGGCGGCGGCGGCTGCGGCGGGAGGAGGCGGCGGAGCGGGGGCTCCCCCCGCGGCCCCCCGGCTCTCCCCGGCCCCGCCGCCCCCGCGGCCCCCCGGGCCCGCCCGCATCGGCTACTACGAGATCGAGCGCACCATCGGCAAGGGCAACTTCGCCGTGGTGAAGCTCGCCACGCACCTGGTGACCCGCGCCAAGGTGAGTCCCCCGCGGGGGTCGCGGCGCTGCCCCGGTGAGCGGGGAGCGAGCGGGGAGCGACCCCGAGCGCCCTCAGCCCGGGCGGGCGCTGCCGGGGAGCGCGGCCGCTGTCACGGTGTGTCCCCGCGGGTCCCGTGGCACCGGGAGAACGTGGAGGTGGAGCGGGGGGATGCTCCCGCGATAGCCGGGGATGCTCCCGGCGTGCCGGGAGGGACACGGAGGGCAGGGGGGGCCGGGTCGTTCGTTACCGAAACGATGAGAATCGACCGTGGCCGAGGCTTCAGGGCCGTGGGAAAGCGCAGGGAACAGAGCGAGGAAGGGCCTCCGGTGGGAAAGGCGAATCCAGGTGGATGCAGGTACGGCCGCGCTCCAGGTGAGCCCCGGAACACGGCAGGAGATCCGGGCGGATCCGGGCACGGGCCGGCCCCGGAGCACGGCCGGAGATCGGAGCAGCGGCGCTACCGCCGCTGTCCTCCCGATCGTGGCACCGAGCTCCCGGAGAGGGCTCGTCGTGCTGCATGCACCAGTGCCACACCGGGATCCTCCCGGGAGCTGCGGCAGGGGAGCTGCGGGAAGCGGGGCTGGCACGGGCAGGCAGCAGACAGGCCTGAACCGGAGCCCTGCTCTTGGCTCCGTGCTGGCTCCTTGGAAGCGCTGCAGAGGGAGGATGGTGTTGGCTGGGCTTGTCCTTCTGTCAGGTCCTGGGCTTGCCCCCCTGTCACTTTCGGGGATTGTCCCTCTGTCACTTTCAGGGATTGTCCCTCTGTCACTTTCAGGGATTGTCCCTCTGTCACTTGCAGGGATTGCCCCTCTGTCACTTACAGGGGTTGTCCCTCTGTCACTTACAGGGGTTGTCCCTCTGTCACTTGCAGGGATTGCCCCTCTGTCACTTACAGGGGTTGTCCCTCTGTCACTTTTCTGGGGTTGCCCCTCCGTCAGTTTTGGGAGCAGCATTGTTTTGAAACAGGAGGAGAAATCCACCATCGCCTTGGTTTGTTGGAGCTCTGGCTCTTCGCCCGGATAATAAAGTGAAATTAATTTCAGGGGCTATTTAAACATCAGTTATAACACCTCCTGGACAGTTCTTTTCAGAGCTGGGCTGTATTTGCCTGCCCTGATGGCTATTTTGTGCCTGCAAGCGCTCAATGCCACAATTTAACCTGCACTTGAGTTGTTCAGTGCTGTTGTTCTCCCCATGATAAACCTGAACCTTTCGGAGAGAATCAGGAGGGTGGGTTCAGGTGCCTTGAGTGCAGGAGACTGACCCCTGTCAGTGGAGATCACTCCTGGAAAAGGAGGGATCTAGCTCCAAGTTGCTTTCCTGTTCCTGCTTCCAGACTCCCTCCTTGGGTCAAGGTTTCTTCTCAGTGGTGCTGACTCTGAAGTTTGCAAAATACCAAAGCAGAGACCATCTTTTGTGCGGGAATAGTTGATTTTGTCCGAAGAATAGCACAATATGCTCACAAATTTTGTCTGGAAATTGTGTTCCGTGTTTACAGGGCCAAGGCTGGATTTTGCACGTTGGCTTTGGGTGATGGAAGGGGATACTAAGCTTGGAAGGCTTTGCTTTGTAGCAGTGTACACTCATTCCTACTGCCCTGGAGTGACTGAGGGTGGGTTGTGGACTCCAGGAGCGGCTTTCTGGTGGGATGGGGAGGTGCTGGGAGCTCTGGAGCGGTGGGTTTGACCTGCAGCACATTCCCTGCACGGAGAAGATCCAGTCCCTGTCCCTCTGAACTCTGGGGGCTCCCCGAGCCTGGGGAAATACCTGTGCTGGAACAACTGCCATCTGTTCGGCTGTGCTGGGATAGCTTGGAGCTGAAACTTGACCTGGAAGCTTTCTCAACTCCGAGGTCAGGTTTCCTTTCAAATCGCAGCCTCTGGAGAGGAGGGCAAGTGAATGGATTGGGTTCTGCTTGCAGACCCTGAGCACCGCGTTCAGTACTTTTCCTTCGCTGACAGAGCTGTTGCTGTTGGCTCTGGGAGAGGAGTGGGGAAGGAGAAAGGCTCTGGGACTCATGAGGTTAGAGAAGAGGTGTTGATGTAAATGCATTGGAAAGGGCAAATCTTTATGGGGAAGCATTTTTGACTGGCAGCAGAAATACAAAATAATGCTACTGCGAGCTTGTCTTCATCAGAGTTACACTTTTAACACTTTGACTTAATGGAAACAACTTGGAAGCGAGTAAAACCTTGGCAAAATGGTCCCATTTAGGGATCTGAAAGAATTCTTTGATCACAAAACGCAAGCGCAGCCCGGTTGCTGCCTGTGCTGGCAGCCCCTTCCTGAGGTGATCCCGCTCTCCCAGTAGGAGCTGCATAAGTGAACCAGGCAGTTCAAATATAGCCACCAAATCCCTGCACAAACTTGACCCCATGTCACATTCTCTTAGAGAAAAGCGGGTTTGCTCGTCACGGCCCCTCCTTGGGAGCTGCGCTCCTCCGCCGTCTCAGACGGAATTCCACTGTGAGCGTCTGTGTGAGCATGGAAATAGATGTACCCTGTGATTCTGGGCCTTTTCCAGAAGGTGAAATTAGTGACGGTGTCGGCTGGTGTCCATGGCTGAGCCTGGAATTAGAGGTGATCTGTGGATGAGTGTTGGATCCTGTTTTCCTTTCCAGTGGACATTTACCAGGTCAAGTGGACTTTGACATGACAGCTCAAGATAACAGCCGGAGCGTTCCTGGCTTGTGTCCCTTTTTCCCTAAAAAGAGAAGCGGAGGGTGGTTGGGTGCCTGGTCTGATCTTAGAGGGCCGGGATTTTCCTGGCCCTTGGGAAGCTGAGCACTGCATTTATTTAGGGAGAGGAGCAGAGAGAGTGCCTGGCCCTGCTGGGCTGGCACGTTCTGCTGACACCGAACGTTGCAGTTTACACAGAATTGCGTTTCAGGAGCTGAATGTGGGTCAGCAGTGCTGGGGACACTGAGGAGGGGGAATGTTAATCATCCCAAAGGGCAGGAGGCCTGTATTCATAATTGTCTCTGCTGGAGCCCATGGAATAGAAGGCAGCAGTCGGCAATTTACGTATTAACCAAGGCAGCAATTTACATTTGGTCCCTGCCCATGCAAAGTTGGACTCTTGTGCTCTGTCAGAGCTGCTCTGATGGCTGGGCAGGAGCTGGAGCTGCAGCTCTGACAGGGATGAATTGGGCACCTGTGGGATATCTTGCTACATCCCTCCTCCTGTCCCCCTTTTGTCTCTTCTCATCTTTTACAAGAAACACTTGTTTCTGTGCTAAAAATCTTCAGAGTGACCTGCTGAATGAATTGTTTTCCACAGAATTTCCATTTATAAATCATCCAAGTGACTTCATTAGAATTCCAGCTCTGTTCAGGCAGTGGGGTTGTTTTTAATGCCACATTTTTCATAAGGGCTGGTCAGGGAATGTTCATGACTGTGCCAAGGAGCACATACCTTATGTTCCCATGCCCTTTGGGTGTTGTGTTTGAGCCTTCAGGAGCTGTTGGGGCTGAGGAGGACAGAGAGGGATGCTGTGGTTGTTGGGTGCTGCTGAGGGCTCTCTGCTGTCCTGGTTCCGTCCCTTTCATCAGCTCCGTGTGATTGGAGGCTGGAGCACGGAGCAGCGCGTACCTGCTGTGGCTGCACTGCTCTCATGGAGTGTTTCACTGGGAGACTGGAGTCGCTTTCTCATCCATCTTTCCCTTGAAATGGAATTGACAGTCCTGGGAGAACAGAGCTCCTTCCCAAGTGCAGTGATCTCCCCTCTGTGCTGCCTGAGCTTCTTGCAGGCTGGTTGTCAGCTTAGGTTTGAGTTAAATTTCAGTAATATCTAGATGGGCAAAGCTCAGAGCAAGTTTTGCTGGCTGTGTGTCATGGGATCCTGTTTAAGGGGTACCTGGAGTTGTTTTACTGGACAGTAACCCAAATCCATGATGCTTTAATCCTTGGCAGAACACAGCCCTTCTACCAGCACAAGCACAACTGGAGCAAGGCTAGAATTGAGCTGATTTTTCTTTAGGTTTTTAAGGAGCTAAGCCTTTTCTGGAGAACGGGAGGCAGCTCTGCCCTCACTGGATGTTCCCTTCCATGAGAGAACAGCCTTCGTTTCTGTGGTTTGTCTTTGGGTGAATTGGAGTCATCAGTGGAACACATTTTTCACCAGAGCTCTTGGAGGTGGGCACTGTGGCACTGGAAACCAGGATGAAAAGCAAGCTGGCAGACTTCATGGAGAGTTGGGCTTTGCTCTGGGAGCGTTCAGGCTTGGTTTGGTACACTCTGGTCTCCGGGCACAGGGCGCTCCGGGACTTGCCTGGATTTCTCTCCTCGGAGGCAAAGCACTCTCAGCCCGGAGGGTGCAAAGTCTCGGTGGCTGCTGTGTCCCGCTCGGTGTCCGTGTCCCGCTCGGTGTCCGTGTCCCGCTCGGTGTCTGTGTCCCGCTCAGTGTCCGTGTCCTGCCTGGTGGCTGTGTCCTGCTCGGTGGCTCTGTCCCGCTCGATGTCCGTGTCCTGCTTGGTGGCTCTGTTCCGCTCGGTGTCTCTGTCCCGCTCGGTGGCTCTGTCCCGCTCAGTGACTCTGTCCCGCTCAGTGGCTCTGTCCCGCTCGGTGTCTTTGTCCCGCTCGGTGTCCGTGTCTGGCTCAGTGTCTCTGTCCCGCTCAGTGTCTCTGTCCCGCTCGGTGTCCGTGTCTGGCTCAGTGTCTCTGTCCCGCTCAGTGTCTCTGTCCCGCTCGGTGGCTCTGTCCCGCTCGGTATCCGTGTCCTGCTCGGTGTCCGTGTCCTGCCTGGTGGCTCTGTCCTGCCCCTGCCCGGGCCATCCGCAGCAGGCCCCGGCTCTGGGCTGGCCGAGGGCTGCTCCTGCAGCGTGCCCGTGTGATAAGCCCCGTGCCGCCTGCCCTGACTCATCAGCCTGTGTCAGATGGAATTGTTCAATAGCGGTGCCGCACGTTCTGTAATGACCCACGCCCGCTCACCTTTCATCAGTCGTTTCCTTTTCTTTCGCAGTGTTTGGTGGTGCTTCACCTGTCCTGCTTCTTCTCCTGGCCATGAGGAAAGCTGATGGCTGTGGATGGCTGATTCCTCAGGCAGCATTTTCCTGCTGCTCACAGGGCCTTTGTTCTCCTGCTTGTGTGCTGCAGGAGAGTTGTATTTTAGTTCTCATTTGGTGGGGAGATTTAGCAAAAGCCTAAAAGCTAGAAATGAACTTTGGTTAAGCAGAGTTGCCACACCGGGGATAAGAGAGAATATTTCCTAAAACCTCAGAGAGCCATTGCCTGTATCAACTGTGGGCTGAAGTACTGACGTTTTATGTTTCATTACAATGTTTTTCTTGCTACAGCAAATAACATTTGATTACCAAGATGTTAATGCCAGAGCGTGATTGAATTGGAGACCAGGCTGTTTCTTGAGATGCTAACAGGTGGAAACAGGAGAGCCAGCTGACAGTGGGCAGGGTGAACTAAGGGGCCTGTGGCGTGTGTCTGAGCCTTTCTGGGCAGGGAGAATATTTTAAGAGAGCCAGGATAATTAATACCTACTTCTCAGTTGTGTGGCTCTTAGCTTATTTAGGGGGTGAGGTGGGTACAACTTTTGTACCACTTCAAGCTGACTGCTTCCCACCTCCTGTCTGGAGTCCCTTCCTCTGGAATATTTGCTGTACCAGAGCTTTGGGGCAGCTGCAGGAGCAATCAACATCTGATGAACGAGGTGTGGCACCTTTGGGCAGGCACAGAGGCTGCCCCTGTGAGGAAGAGCCACTGGCAGGAGCAGGAGGAGGAAGGGCTGTGACACAGACAGGGATCGGTGTCTCTTCTCCAGGAGGGTCTCACAAAGGTTTGGTGAATGCTGCAGAGGCCTAATGAGGGTTTCTAGAAGCTGTCTCCTCATTTGTGTTTGAAGAAGGAATTACGTGAGAGGGAAATAAGGAAATGGCAGTGTGTTGCTGGGAGACTGGGCTCCTTGGGTATTAGACATTTTCACAGAGAAGCAGCTCTAAGCTCCTTTTTCCCACGTCCTCTCACTGGGTTGTGTATCAGCCCTGTGCAGTGGCTGCCCCTTCTTGCTCTTACCAAGATGATTGCATAACAGCTCTGTCTTTTTCCCCATGCAAGTAAAGCTTTGGGAAGTTGCTCCAGCATTGCCAGCAGAGTAGAATTCACAGCTTGTGGTGGAAGTTCTCCCCGGCTGAAAAGATTCTCATGAGAGTTGTGATGTCCCTGTGTGACTGTGATGGGTCTCATGCTCTGCACACCCCCAGCAAGATGCTGCATTTAGCTGAACCTGCACCAGCAAAGATTGAACTGGCTTGGAGCTTGCACAGGTTTAAATAGAGCAATTTGGAGATTCTCTAGTTAAGGCATTGTACTCATTTAATGCATTCAGGGCCTTTCTGTTGATCCCAGGCCAGGGGTTTAATATGCTGTGTTAACACTTAAATGAAGAAACCACCGAAGGCTGATTCATTATTAGTCATTATGTGCCTTTTTCTAGCAATTCTGACCCAAAGTCTCTCTAGCTGGGAGACTAAACCTCGCCCTCTCTGCTAAATGGCCGTCAAAAGGGTTCCATGAAAAGGGAATTATGTGGCTTCAGCCAAGATTCAAAGTAGTCGAATCATGCTATCCCACACAAACAAACTCCCACAGCCAGTGGAACTGACACGTTGAGCTCAAAAATAGCCCAGTTTGTGTGGGGGGAGCCGAGCTGAGCTCTGCTCTGCACGTCAGAGGATGGGCAGGAGATCCTGGGACAGCACAGCAGCAGCAGCAGAGCTGGACCTCACTGCAGCCTGTCGGACCTGGCCAGGTGTTACCTTGGAGCACTGGGCCTTTCAGAGCACGTGGTCTGATCCCCGAGAGATGTTGCTGATGCTTCTGGTTTATTCTCTGCATCCAGTGTTTGGGACAGTTTCCAGCCAGGGCAGCTGCAGATGGGCGAGCTGCAGGAAGGAGCAGGTCCGTGTGCAGTGCAGGTGTGTGGGGAGAGGCTCCAGCCTCCTCTGTGTGAGATGTGCACCTTCATCCTGGGAGTGGGCTTGGGCCAGCACTTTGTGGCTGTAACTCAGTGGCAAGAGTGCAGATGCTCTTGGAAGCGCTTTGGACACGGAAGGTTTGAAATTAAAGTATGAGTATTGGCTTGTGCCCCTCAGCTGCAGTGTGTGCAGGAGTGGCTGCCTGTGCAGGGTTTGTGACGGCTGTCAGAGGCGAATGCAGCACTGGGAAACCTCCCCGTGGGAGCTGCAGTTCCTGAGAACCTGTCTGAAGGAGTGAGGGGGGGGTGCAGATGCAGGAGCAGGCGTGCTCTGGCACAGTGCAGGGTGCAGCAGCCGCGGGCTGTGCCTCACCTGGCCTGGGATGGCACTGCTGGGGTCAGCTTGTCCAGAGGGTGATTCAGCACAGCCTGCAGCAGGTCAGCTGAGCCACGCAGAGAAACTGGCCCTGGCTTCCCAGGGGCTGGAGTGGGAGCCTAATCAGGTTCCCAGATCCTGCCTTGGCTGCCTGACTAGGGCCGACAGGAGTGACCTGCGTGTGTTGAGTTCCCGCCTTGATTTACAGATGGATGAAGGGACTGGCCTGAGCGCTGGTGTTGCAATGCCAGAGGTGGCTGTTCCTGACTGCCCAGTTGGGTGTTGCCATTGTAGTTCGGGATCTCCTCAACGTTTGCCACTCTCCTGTACGGGTTGGCTCTGCCTTCAGCTCCTTAAAGCATCGGCTGCAGTTATAGGACATTAATTACAGTACATTTGGGAGATGGTTTAGAAGAAAGGGAGTCTGTGGGGTATCAGCGTGCGACTGCGGGCCTGGAGCTGCAGGCCAGCGTGGTTTGTCAGGGAGCCAGGCCCAGGACGAGTGTCAGAGCTCCATTAGCTGAGCGCACGCCTCGGCACTACTGGGAATACTGAGAATGCGGGGCCGCGGCAGCAGATTAAAGTGTTTCAATTAAAGTCTGGATTTGGAGGCTGTGTGCGTCTGCTGCCTTTCAGCAAGCAGATGGATGTTTCTTGTCTCCTTCCAATAACTTTTAAAATGTGGTTGGTCCTGTTGGAAGGAGTTCTGAATGAGAGGGATGCAGCGAGGTGTTTTTGAGGCTGGGAAAGTGTGAGTGGATTTCTGCAGCAGAAGGGAAGACACATTTTTTCCAGGTTTTTCCTTACCTTCACAAGTCAGTCTCAGCTTGTCCTGGCTCTTTGGCTGTCTTGGGCTTTCAGCTGTGCCTTTTCCTGCGTAACCTCTGTCCATGCAGAGGGTGTTAATTGCAGGGATACCTTTGGAATGTGTACAGAGGATAGCAGGGGTGTGTGTGTGACAGACCCATGGCTATCACACTCTGGGCACAAGGCTCTGGGATCTGCTGTCATGTAACTTGAAGCGTTTCTGAATTTTTTGCCTATGTTCAGGCTCATCAGGTACTTCCAGGTGTGTTTCTGGCCCCTCTCAGGGGACAGTCTCTTTGGAGCCCTGAGGCTTCTTGCTGTTAGGCAAAGGCAGCTGCATTGAAGCTAATGCCTAAAAACTAATTGTGGCATTTCGCAACATGAAGTGTTCCTAATGGAAGGAGGAGGTTTACGAGCCGTGTGTCATTGTGTGTGAAGTGTGATCAGATAACACGCTGAATTGCAGCACTGAGCCTAATTGGAGCTGGTTCCTGTCTGTGGAGTGGAAGGATACGGTCTGTTCAGGTGTCGTGCTGCTCCTGCAGGCTCTCAGGAGTCTGGAGCCGTGCTGAGGTTCAGGGTACCCTTGCCAGGGAGGCAGAGCCAGTTAGATCTTCTGTGATACAGTCTGCAGACAGTGCCAGTGAAGAAATTAGGGGAAAAAATGCCTCTTGTCACGTGTATATTTAAATTCTTAAAGATGTTTGTCTGTGCCCCTTTCAGCTGAAATAATTAGTGCTTCAGGAAAGGGTTTGCTTTTGTCAGTCACCGTGGCAGTGTGATCATGTCTCTCTGTGCCCCAAATTTTCATTTAAACTCACAGCACTGGCAGCAAGCAAAGATGAAAAGTATTAGTCTTGGTACTTAGTCCTTCCTCTCTAGATGTGCTTGTAGGAAATCCTTGGGCTGTAATCTCGCAAGTGGCTCTGTCAAGGTTATCAGCCTGGCTGGAGTGCCGCTGACGGGCTCCGGGCAGCCCGGGTGGCTTTTCCCGGCTCCCAGCGAGCCACCGCCGCTGCCGGGAGCTGTCCCGGCCTCTCCCCTGCCTCGGACAGGGACAGGATCGTGTGCTGGGTGATTTACGGCAGCTCTGCTGGCTCCCAGGTGGCGGCAGACAATGGTGCTCCTTTGCGGGAAGCTCCTGCTGGAGCCGGTGTCCTCCGCACCCCGAGCAGGAGCAGCTGGGGCTGCCCTCAGCAGTTGTGGAGGTCGGAGGGCTCCCTCAGCACACTGATTATGATACAGCTTAGCTTGTGCTCTGTTTCTTTGCACATGTAGATGTGCCATTAATGAGATCGGGCTGCTCCCCAGCAGCCATGAAGGAGCATGTTCTCAGCTCTACAAAGCCCATCTATGTTCTCCCATCTCTCTGACACAGTGAGGGGGTTGTCAGTTGTACAGCAACTGTTTGTTTTCAAGCACAATCTCGTTGGAAACCACTAAAAATCATTCTGATTCATTCTCTGTACAAGGATTTTAATACTTGGCTTCCACAGTGGCTGTTTTTTCCCTGAGCTGCTCTGAGAAGTGTAAGATTAAAAAAAAATCCAAAGACTTTTCCTTTCTGCTGGTTAATTCAGCTGGTTTATGTTAGAAACAAAGTGCAGAGCTGGTGGAGAAGGAAATCACGGTCGCTCCCTCCCCCTTGCTGCAGCGTGGGTGTCGTGTGCCCACTGCCCTGGCAGAGCTGAGGTACACGGGGAAACCTGTGCTTAGTCAGAACAAAATATTCATGTGTTTTTCATCCAGGCTGAGACTCCCATTACACAGTAAAATGACAAGTGAAGGCTGACTATAGGTATTTTCCCACTCAGTGGGCGCTTGTGCAGTTTCTGAGTCATCAGCTGACAGTGGGGGCCTTAGTCTCTGCTTTTCCTCATGTGTGTGTGCTGCTGGTCCCAGTTTGCTTCCACAGACACAAGTGGATCCTTGTTTTCACTTACCATTGACACAGTTGGGAATGAACTCAGTCCCTTCATGTGAACCCGAAGGAAAATGTGGTGGTTTGGTGACTGCAGGCTGGGATTTGAAATGCACCACCTTCTTTTAAGGTAAGGTGGGATACAGCCCATAAATGAGATCACTGAATTGTCTGGTTCCTTTCTGAGTGATGCTCAAATGCCTTGAACTTTTGTAAGGCTTTAAAGGCAGATGGGTTTAGGGTATTTAGGTGTAACTGAAGTGCTGTTGGCAGTGACCAGCCCGTGGCTGGATCTGTTCCCTGTTCCTGGGGGTGTTGGGGTTCCTTGTTGCTGTGCCATGGCAGTGAGGTGCAGAGCAGCAATCGCTTTAGTGCAGCAGGAAATTAGTGGGAAAACCGAACGTGTCAGAGCTTTCACCATGGCAACAAAGCCCGGCTGGCTCGCAGCACAGCGAGACAAAAGCGGGTCAGGTCTGCACAGAGCAAGGTGGGAGCCTTCTCCAGGCTGGGTGTCTCCAAACCTGCCCCTTTTCCTGGGGAAAGGGCTGGTAAGGTAACCAACGTCAGGATTTGGAGTCGGGGATTAGAAGTGTGCTCCAGTGATCTCATTCTTGTGTCACCAAAGCACCTGACTTGGGACGTGCCCACAGCCCCAAGGCTGCAGGAGCTCAAGGAGTGTTCGGATAACGCCCTCAGGCATGCAGTGGGATTCTTGGGGCTGTCCCGTGCAGGGCCAGGAGTTGGACTTCATGTACCCCTTCTGACTCAGGGTACCCTATGATTCTGTGCTTTTTGCTGTGGATGGGAATGTTTTGAAAATGCTACACAGTCACTCAGATTGTTTCCCTTTCCCTGAAATTGTTTGTAAATAACAGAGAGGTTGTAAGTCTGCCTTGTGTGACAGTGCCCAGACATAGTTGCTTAATTCCTCGGCACTTTCTCTTGGATTTGTGAGCAGCCCCGAGGTTGCACGAGCACTAAGTCACGTTCTGATGGCACACCATCAGTTTGCTTATCTGTCTTCTCATTCCATGTGCTCCAGCATTTTCAGCCCTTTGGTGAGGTCAGCACGAAAAGGGTTGAGAGCATCGACATTGCCAGTGACACGTGGAAGAGCTGTGTGTGCTCCGACCCCCTGACAGTGTCTCTCAGTGTGGTTTGGCCATCCTTAGCCAGCCTCAGCAGCGGGCCCTGAATGATGCTCCCGCCGTGCTGCTGCTCAGGAGTTGTTTTCCTCATAATTGAGCGGGATATTAAAAGGTTTATGGTTTACAGTTACAGGCGTTGCTCCGGCCGGAGGAGCGTCGTAATCGATACGGCAATTACTGCCTGGCTCGTCACGGGTTGTGACTCTCACATGCTTGAGGAGACAAAAGTGGAAGTGGCTGGAGGAGTGCCACTAGCGGGGTGGCCACAGGCTCGCCTCCAAGCCAGGGGTGGGGTGCTGGGCAGCATTCCTGGGACAGGGACAGGGTGCTGGGCAGGCACCCAGCACCCACCTGCCCCGAGCCCCTTGGAGGCACACAAGGAACTCGCAATTGGGCTGTCAGTTTTGCAGAGCATGAATATTAAAAGCAAAAAAAAAGCAGCTATAGAAGTGCTCTAAGAGCAAGAAGATTTGATACAATTTTCTTGTTCTTGTCGTCTTCTCTTTGGATTTGTCATCCAGGCTGGGACTGCAACTGGAGGAGGGTAATGACAGTAGTGACCAGGCCTGGGTGGCCCTGGTCAGGAAGCTGCTTCCTGCCGGATTTACATCCCAAGCCCTAAGTCAGCACTTCGGGGCTGTGTGTGGTAGGGTGCCCTGGCTTGTTGGAGTGAGTCATCATTCAAATAGTCACCAGAGCAAACGTGCTTGTCCAAACAAGAGCAGCTCTGCAGAGGCACCCGGCTGCTCCGGCTGAGGTGAGCAGCAGAACGCTTCTTGTTTTCCCACCTGCAGGTCTCCAAAGTCCCAAAGCTCGCGCAGTGCCGCTGTGGTGGCACCGCCTTCCCTGCAGCCTGGAACAAAGCTTGCTTCCTGTGCTCCGAGGTCAGATCCTATCGCCTCGCAGGGAGCGGTGCTTTGGGCCTGGCAGATGTTTTCCTCGCCAGGTCCCAGAACAAAGGCTGCTCTGCACAGTCTGCCGTGGTGCCTCCTGTCCCTCACTGGTGGAAACCTCAGCCATGCATCCAAGTCTTGGGATTCAGTGCTAGGATGGATGCTCCAGTGGTTTTGTTAGAATAGGAGTATCAACTCCCAATTAAAATGGTGATTAAGATAGCTTTTTTGGTTTTGCTAGGCTTTTTTTCTTATCTTAAATGAGTTTGAAAATCTTGAACAGCAATTCCAGTCCTCTGCTTTGATCCTTTGGTTTCAGGAGAGGCTTCGAGCAGCTCTGCAGGAATGGCATGTGTCACAGGAGCTTTGTTTGAGTTCTCAGCCCCGTGCTCCTAATTCAGGGCTGGAGTAAGAAGTGTTTATGATGTGTGACTTGAGTGAGTCACCTCAAGTTGGAGGCAGCTGTCAGCCACAACAACCTGCACAGCCCAGCCCGTGTGCACTACACCTGGCTGGGGTTATCCCGAGCAGGGCACCTCAGCCAGCCCCTGCTCCTTCTGTCACACAGGAACCATTAAAGCTGTGTGAGAAAAGTGCTGTCACCTCAGCTGTGCTCTGCCTCCTGCCATGTTCCTACCTTGTCATCTTCGGAGGGATTCCTCCCCGAAATGCCCTCCCAAAGGCCAGGAAGAGAGTTGTGCCCCACACAAAGGCACAAATCAGCTCCTGCTGGCACGGTCCTGCTGCTCGGGCCCTGGCAGCATCCATTTCGGGTGGCAACACTGAGCTCCCAGTGTGGGAATCCTTCCGTGGAGTTCATTTTCCTCATTGTTGGCAAAGTGTGAGCCAAATGTGTACACAGTTTAGAGCAACAACTTCCTATTGACAGTGCTTTCAGAGGAGCTGTTGTTTATAAAGTGAGGGATTTCCAGCTTTGTTTTTCTCTCTCTCCAGTGCAGAGTAAACTCTTGGAATTGAATGTTTCATTTTTCAACTGCTTGATAATAGTTGTTGGATTCTGCTGCTGTTGGTGAAACCCACAGGCTGAGGGGAAGGCCGAGCTCTGTATTTTGGATATTTCTGGGTCTATGTGCGGTGTAAGTCCTCTCAGGATGGAGGGATCTGGGTAACAAAAGGTGTGTCCATGGGAAACACGGATGTTCAGCTGAGCATTACACCTTAGCTCTGTGTGGTATCAGTAGATAGATCTTGACACAGGTTCTGTCTGTTGTAGCTGGAAAAGAAATGAGGACAAGAGGAAGAAAAGCAGGAAAGTAGGTGTATCCCTGCAGTTTGGTCTGTGTGTGCAGCACAGAGGGCCTGAGCTGGTGTCCCGTGTGCTCGGGCTCACTGCTCAGTTTCTTAATCCAGGTACTGCAAGAGCATTGCCAGGAGCTTTGAGGGAAGTGAAGGGGTTGGGATCCATTTAGCTCCTATCAAGCTGATGGGTACAAAGCACCTCTTCATGCCACTGCCCAGCCAGTTCCATCTGGGTGAGCGGGCGAGTTCCCCTCTCCGCACGGTTGGGCTTCACGCCAGGGTGTTCATCTCACACACACCTATGAGAATGTTGTAAAAACATAAATCCCTAAGCCTCTCCTGGTGATATGACTGTCATTACTCTGCTAGTAGTTTTCAGAAGTTAGGGTTTAAGTGGTTCCTTGATTCTGTCCTCTCCTGCGATGTGTCTCAAACCTGGAATTAGTGCCAGGCGCAGTGGTTGGGAGTCAGGTTGAGTGACGCCTTCGGCAACCAGCTCAAGATCAGCAGGAGGAGATACAAGATACTCGGGTGCTGTTCGAGCTGATAGTGCCAGAGAAATATTTAGCACATAGGTGACACTTCTAATCTTTAAAGCACTTCATAAACATTGGCTAATCCAACAGTGCAGTCTTGGTTGGCAACCTATCTGTCTTCCCTGGAGAGAACAAACGGCTGGAGGACTCTGGGAAGCTGCAGTGCAAGGCTGTGATAGAGCTTGAATTTCAATTGGATTTTTTTAAGCATAGTTCAAGCTACAAGATCCACTGCTTCTGTGACCTGAAGCACATGAAGTGCCTGCACTTCACTCATACCTGGAGTGGGGATTCCCTGTGATCCTTCACAGGACACTGAACTGAGCTGTGCAGCCAGGCAAGGGAGGATGAGGAGAGGCTTCAGCTCACCTGCTCCCTTCAGCACACCCTGGGGCCTGGCCAGGCAGGTGCAGGAGGTGCTGTGGGAGTACCAGATGTACCAGAGAGTCATGAGCAGTCAGTCCTGAAAAAAAACCTGTGGCAAAATGCTGTGTACAGGTGCAGTTTGCTGTGAGGAGAAAACCTGAATGACTTCTGCTCTTTAAGAATTTGACCTTCAGCATCCTGCTCTCATGGGAAGAGCAAATCCATGGGCAGGGAAAGTCAGTGCTTCTGTGGTCTTCTGCAGTGGCAGATGAGCACTGTACCCTGTGGGTGAGTGAAAGGGAGCTGGGAAAGGGCACTTAGTGTGATACCAGGTGAGGCATCTCCTCGAGCCTTGGGGCAACCCTGACTCCAGTTCTGAGAGTGCCCAAATCCTCAAGCTACCGGTTGAGGAGGGAGGAGAGGCTCTGGCTCTCATGTTGAAACCAGGGCACTGTGTAGGAAGGAACGTAAGATTTGTATCATCAAAGGGCTGAAAGCAAGAGGGAACATGATTTTGTAGCCTAGTGATGAGGGAACTCCCCTGGGAGGGGATAGGGATCAGCTTCCATCTGTGCTCCAGGGACTGTTTATGTATTTTGTGTTGAGCACTGCTGGATGAGGCACGTAGCGAGCAGCAGTGAGTTACTGAGGGGTAACTGCGGCTGTGCTGGGCTGCTGACTGTGCCTCACCACCACTGAGGCTTCTGCACTCACCTTGTCTGTTTGAGACTGGCTTTAGGACCTGTTTTAGGGACTGTGGTTATTTACAGCTGAGTTACCAGAACTTAGAGGAACAATAGTCCTCGTCCCACTGCAAGCATTAACCAGCCACAGGAGTACTACCAGTCTTCTCTAAGGAAACGAAAGTGTGTTTGTTTGACCTCCTTCAGACACCTGAAGGTGTAGAGATAATGCAGTGTGAGACAGCTTGGACCAGGAGATGGTGGTTATCAGGAGTTACGAGGTGACGAAAACCAGTGTTGTTTAGATCTGGTGATTAAGAACCTTCCTTTCACTTCTGATTTACTGCTTGAGTATCTAAATTGCTTAATGAGAGAGAGTAATATGGAAAACTAGCAAGGTAGGAAGCCTGATTTCCAGTAAAGTTTAAACCACAAGGAGTTTATCAGAATCTGTGGGGGGCAATCCTGCTATGTATTAATAAAGAAACCAAAAGGAGTGTCTTCGCTTCACAGCTCAGAAGACAGAAAGTAGTCTTTAATTTTTTCAGGCCTTGGTTTGTAAAAGGTGGCAAAAGGTAGCCAGGTAAGGTGTACAGAACTAACTGCTCAGTTGCTAGCAGGAGTAGAAGCTACAAGGGCGTTGTTGCACCAAACAAGCCCGGTCCTGTAGCATTTTGTTTAGATAAAAGATACAGAGAACCCTGGGCAGTAACCTGCAGTTATTTCCAAGCGCTCGTGAGTTAATGATTCCGTGGGGCTGCCAGGTCAGGCAGCACAGCTGGGAAGGTGCTGGGGCAGGGAATGGTGTGACCCTGGTGCCAGGAGAGGGTCTCACCATTCCCTGCCCCAGGGTTTGGGGTAAATAAGCTCTGATCTCTGCAGATTTTCTCTACAGGATCAATACGAATGGTAGAATTCACCGTGAGCTGGCAGTGAGCGCTCACAGCCCAGAAAGCCAATGGGACACATCCAGTGGAGTGTGGGCAGCAGGACTGGGGAGGGGATTCTGCTCATCTGCTCTCATGAGTCCCCACTTGGAGTCCTGCCCACAGCTCTGGGGTCTCCAGTGTAAGCAGGACATGGAGCTGCTGGAGCAGGTCCTGAGGAGGCCGTGAAGTTGGTAAGAGTACCTCCCCTACAGGGGCAGGCTCAGCTGGGGCTGTTTGCCTGGAGAGGAGGAGGCTGTGTGGAGACCTCACAAGCACCTTGCAGGATCTGGAAGGGTGGTGAGGTCTTGCACAGGTTGCCCAGAGAAACTGTGACTGCCCCATCCCTGGAAGTGTCCAAGGCCAGCTTGAACGGGTCGTGGAGCAGCCTGGGATAGAGGAAGGTGCCCCTGGCCATGGCAGGGGAATGGAACTGGATGGTATTTAAGGTCCTTTCCAACCCAAACCCAGTCCCATTCTGGGATTCTGTTCCATTCTCCTGTCATTGGGTATTATGTGGCAGCACAGCTCTGGCTGCAGCACACTGCCTGTTGGCCAGGGAAGTTGTTTTGATTAGCTGCATCATCCTCGTGTGTGCAGGGATGAGTGTTTTCCTCGCAAACACCAGTCACCCTGTGAGGAGACTATCAGCTCGTGTGGAAGAGGAAGGGTCTGAGCTTTATATAATCTGTTGGCTCAAAGACTTTTCAGAAACAAATCTTGCGACGGAACTAGAGGCTAATGACAGCAATATGTCTGCTGGCAGCCAGCAGTGATTCAGAATAGCTGTGCATCTATCCATATGCTCTTTTCCTTGCGTTACTTCTCAGCAGAGCTGAGTGCAGTTGAGGAGGGGTTTGAGGAGGGTGTGTGGCATGGGAGAGATTCCAGCTTACCTCCTGTTGGGGTGAATCCACTGCCTGTCTCCCAGGCTTCCAGCGGAACGGGCTGTGTGAGGGAGTCATCTGCTTGTGTGCTGTTACCTCTTACATCACAGCGTGTCATGGCCTTGTAAATAAACCCCTAGCTAGTGAAGAATGGGCTGTATTTAGAATTGCTGGGGTGCTTCATCTCTGTAAATAATTGTCCTTACGCAGCCACTGCAAACACTCTGATCTGTGACTGGATGCTCTTTTGGAGTGCAGCTTTAGGAGCCCAGGAAAGCCTGTGTGTAATGCAGGCTTCCTGCTGGTTTCAACCAAGACTTGCATTCTTCTCTTCTTTCTCCTTGGGTAAATGGCTACAGTGCTTCAGCAAACCCTGTCAGCTCTTTGAGGCAGGGAATTTCTCACAATGCTTGTGGAAGGGCAGGTCCCACCATCCCATGAATGTCTTGGGATGCCATGAGAGTGGGGAAGAGCTCATGTCACCCACTCCGAGCTGCAGTGGTGAGGAGGTGGCCCTGCTGCACAAAGACTCCTTACTTCAGGGGTGGTTTAGGTCTTGCTTTCTGCTTTTTCTGGCTCTTACCTGGTGGTTTTGTACTGCAGCTGATAAGTTACAGATGCTGCTCATCCTCCTTCTTGCACACCTCTGCAGGGATGTGCAGCCGAGGCAGGGATGAGTAATGCCTTTGGAGAGGTGTTACCCTAACCTTTTATTCTGGATGCGTACATCGAACACTCCAATCTCTACATTTTCCATTGCATTGGATGACTGTACATTCCTATCAAATGATTCATTGCATTAACAAAACTTTTCTACGAACCAAAATATCTCCTCAGACCCTCAGAGCTGAAGGGATCTTTAGCAGATGCACTGTTGGGTGCTCCATGTGTGCCTTCCCCAGCCCAGTGCTGTGTACACACAGGCTGGAGTGTGAGGCTGTCCTTTCTCTCCCCCTACAAGTGTGCTTGGTTCCCTCACATTCCATTTCAGTGACGTTGGAAAGCTTTTTTTCTTTCTTTTTCCCCAGAGGGACTGAGTGGAGCTGTTTACCCTCAGCTCGACAGCTTCCCCTCGGAGAGCAGGACTGGTGAACAGGAGGGGGAAGGACAGGAGAGCACAGGCAGAGGCTCGGGGTGGGAACAGGTTGATCCTCACCTGCTCAGGTGCTGTACTGCTGCTCATTCTGCCTCGACAGCTGTTCTGCAGCTCTGTTTGTGCTTTCAGACCAGTTTGGCATTGAGCTGTGGGACTGTGCTTGGGGCTCTGTGCCCGTTTGTGATGGAGTGCCATCGCTGCAGCACTCCCTGGTTCCATCCCTCGATAGCTGCTCCTTGGAGAGTTGCAGGCTGCAAAGCTGCTGCCCAGAAGTGAGGCGTGTTCTGTGAGCAGCACATGTTCTGTGTGAGCAGCACAGCTCAGCCTCACAGCTGCCAGAATCCCAGCCTGGGTGGCTGTGGTGCGACTGTGGAGATGAGTGCATCCCAGAAGGTTTGCAGGGAGATAATTCCGGGCTTTTCCTCAAGACTTGCCGATGTGGGGTTGATTTTTTTCTTGGTTGTTGTGAAACTGCCCTCAGTGTACACCTTGCCTGTCCTGCTCGTGGCAGCCGTGTCCTGCTGCTCCTGGAGCACTGCGCCCGCTCCCAGGCTGCTTTCCAGGGCTGTTTGTCTGTGTGCTGCTGAGCTGCAGTCCTGGACGAGTTGTTCCTGAGCACTAAGCTGGGAAGGATTTCAGCTGGGAAGTGCTGGAATGCCCTGTGCCCATGGGGAGTTGTGGACTGTGAACCATTGGGATGTTACGTGTGCGGTGACCTCGTGTCCTGCTCTTCTGGTGACATTCAGTACCTTGATGTCCCCTGCCCTTGGTCACCTCTGTGGCCATTGTTTGGCTACACCACCCCTGTGAGCTGGCCCTGCAGCTGTATTCACCTGTGTTAGGGCATGAAACTATCATTTAAACACTTCTCTCCTCTTAATGTGACTTTTTAATTCTAAGCATTTCCAAGGTGTTAATCGTGCTGGAATGATGGCCCTGTCTTCTGCAGCCCCCCGGGATACATGGGCTGTGTGATCTGAGGGTGCAGCTAATGACTTTATAGCAGCTTTTATAGTCTGACCTCGCAGCCTGCCAGTTGTGTCTGGGAATGAGCAGAGGAATGTGGTGCATAGGAGCTGTGGCTTGTAGGAAATATGTTTTTGTGGAGCCTTGCAGATGGCAGTGACTTGCTCCCCAGCAGCCCTGTGGGCTCTTTACAAGGTGCTTATATTGGTCCTGGACCATTATACTTATCTCAGATATCACATTTATTGTCTGAGACTCTACCACATTCTGCGACCAGGGAAATATTTCTTGTTTTTCCTGAGGCAGCTGTTCCATTTATGGGATTTTTGGTACGTGCTAGAATAGAAACTCATTTTCATTTTGTACCTGAATCATAGAAAGTCAGGCTAACATGACAGAGCTCGTTGCTGCAGAGACAAAAGTTCTCCTGCACCACACAAACCTCTGGCTGTGCTGGCTCCACTCAACTCTTCCCTCTGCTCACTACCCCAGTTTAGCAGTGAAGCTGTAACTGCACGGGGCAGACACCCAGGGCAGGTGCCTTGTTGAGAGTGATTTTCCTGGAGAAGTGACAGCAAATGCTGTGGTTTGGGGAGCAGCACCCCCTCACCCAGCTGGGCTGGAGCAGGAGCAAGACTGTTCATGTTCCATGCAGGCTGTGGAGAGCAGTCCTGGCCTGAGCGTTCCTCTCACACGCTCTGAACAAAGTAAAAAGCAATCCTTGGGCATGCAGGATCTCCTCTCTCCCGGTGGCTGATGTCTTCCTGCATCCTGGTGCTGGTATTGAACTGAAATAAGCTGATCTGGTTGCTGGCACTGAGAGCAGCCATCAGTCAGTGTAGCCAGTACTGCAGTTGGTAAATAAGCCTTTGTTTTCATCTGCATTTGAAGAGGGAAAAAATACTAATCAGCCTGGTGAGACAGCGCCTTTAGTTTCTTGCTGCTATTGTTCAAATTAATAGAAATCTCATTTATCTCCTTCTGGTGATATATGTCCCTGGAGAGCAAGGTCATGGCAAATGATAGAAATGAATGAATAGGGGAGATGGGAAATATGATCTGAAATTCCTGCAGGCTCGCTCATCTCGCACCCTCCGTGTGTCAGGGGAGCCTGGATTTACGTCACTGTGCCTTACATAAGGATCTATAATGTGATAGCTCCCGAGGTTGTGTGGGTCTTGGGAGGCTCCTGTGTAATTGGTTCAGTATGTGCTCAGCCCTCGTGGACGGCTCTGCAGCCGCATGCAGGGCTGGCTGCTCAGGAACCTTTATCCAGCCCTAACATCTTTTTTTTTTTCCTGTAACATCACCATTTTCTTTGATGTTTCAGCTGTTGCAGGTGTCTTATATGATTAAAAATGCTTAAGAGGGGAAGAATGCAGTTAAGGTGTAAATCAGCTCCCTAAAGCCGAGCACTCGGTATTTCACAGGATCCCAGGGTCACTGAGGCTGGAAAAGCCCTCCAGGACCTTCGGTCCCAGCTGTGCCCCATGCCCACCTTGTCCCCAGCCCTGAGTGCCACATCCAGTCCTTCCGTGGACACCTCCGAGGATGGGCACTCCAAACCTCCCTGGGCAGTTCCAATTCCTGACCCCCCTTCCATGGGGAAATTCCTGCTGCTGTCCCCCCTGAGCCTCCCCTGGCCCAGCCTGAGGCCGTTCCCTCTGCTCCTGTCCCTGTTCCTGGAGCACAGCCCAACCCCCCCGGCTGTCCCCTCCTGTCAGGAGCTGTGCAGAGCCACCAGGTCCCCCTGAGCCTCCTTTTCTCCAGGCTCAGCCCCTTTCCAGCCCCTCCTGGGGCTCCAGACCCTTCCCAGCTCTGTTCCCTTCCCTGGACACGAAAGCAAGGAAATAGTTTGGGTAGATGCTGATATCAAGTGTGAATAAGCAAGGCAGTATTTTTGGATTGCTGCACTTTTCCGTGCTTTCTTGTACAGCTGCAATAAATCCCTTGCCCAGGACTGGTCAGTCGCTTGTTAAATCAACTTCCCGCCTCTCCTACTCCAGGCACTCCAGATGCACTCTGGATGTGCCCTGACCAATGTGCATGTCCCCAAAAAAGCAGAATTGCAAATGAAGACTCGATGCAGAAGGTCTGTGCCTCATCCCTTGCAGGTCTTGGGGCACACTCTGTGTTTGGCTGCGGGGCTGGGTGCGAGCGGGCGCTGCCGGGCCTGACATTTGTGTCGTGGTCTTGTGATAGTCCAGGTTTAGAAGGCAGGCAGCTTGTTTTACTGGGCACGTCACCCGATAGCTGTACAGTATCAGCTGCTGGCTGCAGCCCCTCTCACTGTACAGAGGCCTTTAAAGCACTCGAGCTCAGGGACCACGTAAAAAAATGTGTGTGGAAAACCTGCCCTGCGCTGTCTTTGCATTCTCAGGGATGGAGCTCCCTCAGGATGGGACTCTGTCGTCCTCATGATAAGAGTCACTGCACCTGGACTTCGAATTTTATTGGGGTTCTGTGTGGATGTGCAGAAAAGCAAAAAAACTGCTTTCTAAGTGACACTGAGGTGCTGGAGCACGTCCAAAGAAAGGCAATGGAGCTGGGGAAGGGTCTGGAGCCCCAGGGGTGGGCGAGACTCAGCCTGGAGGAAAGGAGGCTCAGCAGGGACCTTCTGGCTCTGCACAACTCCCTGAGGACAGTGCAGCCAAGTGGGGGCTCAGGCTCTGCTCCCAGGGAACAGGGACAGGAGGAGAGGAAAAAGCCCCAAGTTGTGCCAAGGGAAATTTAGATATTAAGGAAAATTTCTTCACTGAAAGCATTGTCCAGCCCTGGAACAGCTGCCCAGGGCAATGGTGGACTGCCCATCTCTGGAGGTGTTCTAAAGCCACGTAGATGTTGCACTTGGGGACATGGGTTGGTGGTGGCCTTGGCAGTGTCATTGGAGTGATCTTAAAGGGCTTTTCCAGCTTAAACAATTCCGTGATTCCAAGGCAGCAGGACAGACTGAGACTTGATTTGCTGAGGCAGGGGTGGTGGTGGTCTGTTCCATACACAGCACCTTTCTGGGCTGCCATTTTCAGTTAAGGGTTCTTAAAACAAAGTCCTGTAAGGGAAATGAAGCCCTGCCTTGGCAGATCTGTCTGATCTTTGGTAAGTGCAGATGTGCATCTTGGAACAATTTACTCCTGGTTGTGTTTAGGGCTACCAGAGTGACTGTTTATTCCCACATATGGAGCATGGTTTCAGAAGGTAATTTAAACAAATGGAGCGCCACTTCCAATTTTTCAGGCTTCTAGTTTGGGAGCCAAAATTGTTCTCCTGGCTCCAGCTTGCCCACCCTGGCTGTATCAGTTCCCACATGGCCTGCCAAGTTTGCAGAGAACTATCTATGGTCCCTTTTCCCTTCTGAGGAGGCAAAAAATGCCTTGGCTGAGAGTGGTTTGGGCTTTGTTGGGACACGGAGCGGGCAGGGGTGCGCAGGGAAAGCCCTGCCTGGGACTGACCCGTGCTGTTGCTGAGGTCACAGGGGTTTTGTGAGCCCAGCTGTGTGAGGGGTTAACTCCAGCTGTGACGTGCTCGGGAGCTCCGCGCTCCTGGCTCCGCTGGATGCTGCAAGCAGCGTTAGCTCCTGCTCTGCACTTTGGGAAGGGTAGTCTGGGATCAGAAAGTGCCGTGGGCTGTGTGCACAAGGAAAACACATCTCTGTTTTGTGGCTGTTGGCACAGGAGAGTTACCTTAATACGTAGTTCTTCTGCTGTTCCATGGCTCTCACTGGACTGTTAGGTCTAGGCTAAGTGAAATGATTTAGCAGCACATCAGCTTGTGCTTGTGAAAGTAAATATTTTTGTTCTAGTGAAAGCAAATGGAAACGTGTGGTCAGTGTCCTGGTGCAGCAAGTCCTGACCTGCTGCTTGGAAGAAGTATGAAATACTGTGATGAGGGAAAAGCGATGTATTTTGAGCTTGGTGTGTGTGTGTGGAGGGGAGCAGTGCTGGTGAGAGGCCCTGGTGCACTCCCAGAGATGCACAGCAGTTCCCCAGGCATTTGCAGTGGCCAGGGGCCATCTCCTCTGTGCTGCTGCTGCTCAGTGGTCCCGTGAGCTGTGAGTGCTCACTGCCTGACCCGGGCTTTGTGTGTGCAGGACGGCTCAAACACCCAGAATTCAGACACGCCAAACTGTGTGCTGCAGACTTGCTTTAAGACCCTTAAACGGATCTGTAGGTTGGCTGTATTTGTTTGGTTTTTGTTTTCTTGCAGTTTCAGCACATATGAAAGAGGCTTTGTCCTCTGTGGGCCCTGAATTGCCCATGTACAAGGAGAGGCATTGAGAGAATTCCAGGCTGTGGCTTTGCTTCCACGTGCCCCTGCTGCATTTACCTGTATTTAGTGCATGTCTCTGACTCAGTGTTTACTCTTCAGTATTTAAACATTCCCTAGAAATTAAATCTTTTAAGAACATTATTCTTCACACCAAGTGCCTGTAGAAGCCCAGTTGTGCAATGCCTACGCTCATGTATTGGCTGCTGTCTTACTCCCTCGGAACAGGATTTATGGTGGCAAAGCAAAGCAGCAGCCACAATTAGAATTTGGGTACTACAGCGCTGAAGTGCTTTCAAAATAGCAGTGTCTGTGCTCCAAAAATACTCCATTGTCCCCTGCTTTGAGGAGAGCTGGTGGCAGCCGTGGTTCCTTGTCACACGTGAGGGCTGTGTTGGTGCCGAGGGCAGGATCTCCCTCCGGAGTCTCCGGGCACCTGAGCCCTTGGTGCTGCCTGTTGGCACCAGGAACAAGTTTGATTTGCGTAGATGGAGCAGCAGGGATCAGAGTGACACCCATTGCTGTTTGATCTTTGGCCCTTTGCCACGTGCTGTCACCAGCCCGGGGCTAATGGCCGTGTGTGACATTTGGGAGCCTCGCTGGGGTGATTAGTGGGACGCCCCGTCCAGACCTGAGTTCACTCCTGAGAGCGCAGCTTGCACAGAAGGTGAATCCTGAGCCCGAGGCCCATCCTCTGCCGTGGAGGAGCACCCAGGCTCTGTCACAGGTCGCTGCCCTGGGTGTGAGCCGGGCTCCGGGGTGCCTTTGGCAGCCCTGGCATGGGGCAGTGTCTGGGTGCCCTTTTGCTCACACCGTGCTGTGCCCTGAGAGCAGCCCTGAGAGCCCAGGCTGGGTCATGCTTTGGCTTTGAAGTAGGTTTTCAGCTCCTGAGTGCGTAATCTGTGGGTTTAAGTCATTTCTGCTGATAAGGGAAATCAGATACTCTTGTTGGAAGTGTCTTGTAGGCTTCTCTAGTGTTGTAATTCCGTTCCGTGCCCAAGTGAAAGGTGATGCTTTAACAAGTTGGTCTGTGCAGCTACTGCTGTGGGAGATTCTTCTGTCAAGCTTGCTTTGTTATGAAACAAATTCAAATTTCAAGCAAATCTTTGTGGTTTGGGGGGGAGCAGAAACTTCCTGAAGTTCCAAGAGGCAGCTCCTGTGTTCTGACATCACTGGGAGGTCTTAATGGAAGTGACTGCAAGGGTATTTTGTCCTCAGCAAGCTGCAGTGAGATTCCCTGATCCCCCCTTGCTAAAAGTGAGGGAATTTCTGCCTTCACTCAGGTAATACCACCGCAGAACATCAGTTTATTTTAAGCCAGACTTCATGATCAGACCCAAGCTGCCAACCTTTCATCTTCCTTTGTGCTGTTATAAACTCTGCTGAGGGCAGGCAGGGGGCTGGGGGCAGCCAGTGCTTCTCCCACCTAACTGGGGGTAAATCGTGTACTAAAGCTGCCACAATCTGCTCTGCCTCTCCTGCAAAGCCTGGGCAAGATAAGGGTGAGGAAGGGACTCTCCATTGCTTGGATGTGGTTTATCTTGGTTGTTGAGGGTTAATGTGTTGAAGCCTGCATTCCTCACAGTTTCACTTTTGGCTTCTCTTTCTAAAAATTTCCACTCCATTTCATAACAGTTCTGGAGTGAGGGGTGGTTATACTCGGGAACCTTTGAGTCTGAAAATGTTCTGTGTAATCGGGGGCTGGAGGCAGCCACAGTTGTTTTCAGGCCCAGGGGAACCGGTCTTCCTGACAATAACATTAACCCTCCCTAAATCAGCTAATTGAAGGATTTTTAATTAAATTAAAGGGTGGGGATGGTAAATAGAAGCAGTGGTTTTGAGAAGAAAATTGCTTTCTGCTGTAGTCTTGTGACTGATGAAAATTCTGATGTTTGAAGCTAAAAAAGAGTGTCTCACTAGTTTGATCATTTCTATTGCTTTTGGAGCCCAACACAGACTCCAGTGACTGGGTTTTGTGGCACGTAACAAACATCATTATTGATGGAGGAGTGTCTGAGAGGCAAACTGCAGCCTTCAAAACCTTTATATCCACACAAAGGCTGGATTCAAAATTGTGAGTGTAACAACTGCACTGAGTTTGTACTGAAAATACTTCGGGTGTATCCTGATAGTTCTGCCTCCCAAGCTGATATCCCGAGCTGGAGTCTCAGCCAGGCTGCACTGCAGCACGAGAAACTTTCCTGAGACTCAGAGCCTTCATCAGTGTCTCTACAAGACATCTTGTGACAGGGCCACTGCTTGTTTGTTCCCATAGAAACTGCCATCTGATCGTGGCAAATGCACAAAGGCTCCTGCTGCAAACGCAGCGTCTAAAAATTCCTCCGTGTATCATCTCGATCTGGCATCCTGCTTTATTCCTCACTTCCCTGGCAAAATCTCGGCCCTTTCCCGCTCAGCGTGCTCCGGTCCCGTAGTGTTAATGCAATTGGCACCTTGAAAATAATCCTAGAACTAAAGGTGATGGTGTCACCTCCTAATTGTGATTTCAGGTGCTGGCAAGGGAGCAGTGTTTGCAGTCTCTGCCAGCAGCAGGATGATGCACATGGAAATCATAAATACTGAAAAAAAAGGCATTTGATGAATTTGAAATCTTAGATGTTGGGAAAAAAATTCCTTTTCTGCAAGTGAGCGGCTGTTGCTTTTGGTTTGTTTTGAATATCCAGCTAGTTTGACTTTGATATAGAAAAGCCCCAACACTTACAGGGTTAGGAAAATATCTGTGCAAGTCTGTTTGAGAGCCCAGAATCCCATATTCCCAAATGGACTGATGGCATTTGAGGAGGACAGTGATTCCTTCCATCTGATCTGTCACTTCAGATTTTGTGTGGAGATCCCAGCGTGGTATTGAACGCTCCTGCAGCTTCTCCTTGAACCAGGAGCTGTTACACCAGTGCATGCAGCTGCACACAATGTACGTGCACGCTGCAGCTCCCGTGCATGCCACTGCAGCTCCCGTGCATGCCGCTGCAGCTCCCGTGCATGCCGCTGCAGCTCCCGTGCATGCCGCTGCAGCTCCCGTGCATGCCGGCACTGCTGCAGAGCCCGGCGTCCCCCCTGGAATGTGGGCAGGACCCGGGGCAGGAGCCCAGCACGGAGCCACCACCGCGCGCGGCTGCGGCGAGGAGCAGCGAGCGGGCTGCGGGCTGAGTGAAAGGGATTGTTATATGGGATGACAGATTCCTCTGGAGCTCGTTGCTGTTTGCAGAGGGGAAGCCAAGACATTGGTGCTTAATATCTTCCAGAAGTCCTTGGCTTTAACCCTTACGGAGCCTCAGGAAATCAACTGGAAGCCGGTGCAAAGGCTCCCTGTGGCTCTGGCAGCTTCTCCCAGGCAACCAGCAACTGCATGAGAGGACCTGAGAGCCCCAAGCTGTGCCAGGGGAGGGTCACGTTGGACATCAGGAGGGATTTCTTCACAGAAGGGATTGTTCAATATTGGAAGGGGCTGCCCAGGCAGGTTTGGAGTCCCCATCCCTGGAGACGTCCAAGGAATGACTGGATGTGGCACTCAGTGATCTGGGCTGGGTGACAAGGGAGGGATTGGGCACAGGTTGGACTCGATGATCCTGGAGGTCTTTTCCAGCCCAAAAGTGACTGTGCTGCGCATCCTGGTGCAGTGCCAGGTGCTTTCCCAGGATGCAGTTTACAGCAGGAGGATTTCTGTGGAGCACGGCAGGCCGGGGAGCCCAGCCAAGGGCGCTCCTGCTGCGTGTGTTGGTTTTGTCATTAAAAAATAGCCATTTTCTGCCATCAAAATTAGCTACCCTGAACTTGTGCTGCACCAGTGCTTGGTGCTCCATAGCTGTTAGACACAAGTGAGGTGAGGCATTTCCTCTCCTCCCAGGAGACCTCTTGGTCCAGGTAGTGTTTGTTGCAGGATAAGCATTGCTTTAAAACCCCAAGCCCTAACGTACAGTGTGTTCTCAACACATCACTTCATGCACACCAGCTTCTAAATTTCCTTATTTCCGAGCTTCGTTATTTTATAATCCAGTAATTCAAACCTGCCTCTAACTGCACACTCTGTACTTGAAATGCACTATTTTTCCCTGTCACTTGCATTTTTAGGTCACGACTGAATTAGAGCAAAATGACAATCCAGGGAACTTTGTATAACACTCTGAAAACCTGCTTGCTGTAATATCCTGTCAGCTTTTTAAAGACCTGTCTTGCTGTTTGAGCCAGGCCTTTCCCATGAAGGCTGGCAGGTCATCTCCTTGTCTCATGGCCCCTCTGCTCTCGGGGACGGTCTCTGCTGGGGCTCTGTTCCACAGCAGCATTCCTGATGCATCTCCTGCTGTCACAGATTTCTTCCTGCGTGCAAGCACATTTCCAAAACTCTGCTGCTAAGCAACTCTCTCCAAGGCTGGAGAGTAAGGCATGAGGAGCAGCTGAGGGAGCTGGGGGGACTCAGCCTGGAGGAAAGGAGGCTCGGGGAGACCCTCTCATTCTCTACCAATTCCTGACAGGTATTGCAAGGGGCTGCCCAGGGAGGAGGTGGAATCCCTGGAGCTGCACAAGGAGGGACTGGATGTGGCACTCCGTGCTCTGGGCTGGTGACAAGGTGGGGATCAGGCACAGGTTGAATTCAGTGATCTCAGAGGGCTTTTCCAATCTCAGTGATTCTGGGATTCTTTAAATGATTCAGTGGCAACCTCAGGAGAGCTCTGGAGGCAGAGTCCTGCATGGAGGTCGGCTGCAGTGTTCAACTGACATCTCCTGAAATAATACTGACAAATGGGTACTCAAGATGCTGGTAAACTGAACTGTATCTGTTCTCATGGCATGTTTAGGCTGCAGTGCCTCAATTGAGGGGAGAGCAATTAAGCAAGTGGTTTGAACTGGTCACCTGGACTGGAAGGGGACCAAGGTGGGCAAGTGTCCTCCCAGAATTTGATTCACCTCTTGGCTTTGCTTGCCTGCAGGGAGGCCAAGCTGTAGCTCAAGCAGGAGCCCAGTCAGGCCTGAGCAGAACTGCAGCGTTCCCATCTGCTGTCACTGGGGCTGGATCTGAGCCTCCTTGGCCAAACACAGCTTACGTGACCAGGCTCTGCTTTTTCACAGCAAATTTGTTAGTTAACCAGCTTGCATCGATTTAAATGCACCTCCATGAGCTTCTGCACTAGTTTAAGTGCATTTAAAAACCGGTTTTAATTATCAAGTGCAGTCTTTGTGTAGTAAGTGCCAAGAGTGCTTTTAATTTGCATAGAAGCCATGGAGGTAGTGCTGCAGACTGTCAGCACAGCCGTGTTCAGGGCTCAGCCTTCATTCCTTCCCCTCACCATTGCCCTGCTACATCCCACTAGAATTCCTGCTAATGCCACAAGCAGGAGCTTTTACAGCCTGCCTTTTACCTCAGCCTCTCTTCCTTTGGCATAAGCTGATTTTTACTGCTCGTTTTTAGACATTCTGCGTCTACAGTGCAGGTATGGAGGAGTTTGATGAACTGACCTCCCGGGCAGGCAGCTCTTGGTGCCTGCTCTTTGTGGATGGACATGGGGGTGTGTTTCAGGGTAGCAGGACTCACTGTGGGCTGTCATTTGTCTGTCCTCACCGGGATAAATAATTTTCCATACCACCTCTAATTCACGTTCTGACTCCTGTGAAATTCTCAGCCTTGCATCTGGGAAGCATTACAGGAATTTTACAAGGCTTCTGAACTAAAAACAAATTACTGGCATAAATGTCAGCTGAAGCTGTTGGGGCTGGAGGGGTTTTATCCTGTAGCAGAGTGTGGAATGAAAAGACAGGGAGGTCAGTGGGAATGCAGACACGGCACGTAGTGAGGGCTGTGGAATTCAGCAGACAGGAATGGTGTGGCTGTCCCGGGCGGTGTTTGAGGTGGTTAGGTGTGGCTACCTGCACTCTGCTGTGCTCAGACTTGCTCTGCCTTCAGCTCAGTCCTGTGGAGTCTCTTCTTGTAGCCCAGGAGAAAAAGGCAGCACTGGCAGGGACCAGGAGATTCAGTGTCTGACCAGAACTTTAAGAAGCTCTGGAAATCTTTTGCATTAAGAAGGATAAGGGCTAGAAGTAGATATGGTGTAGCTTAAGGGATTCCTGTGCTTAAGCTGTGGATGGCTGACCTCCTCAGTCGCTGCTTGGTCCTCTTGAGTCTTGGTCAGCCTGAAGCCCAGGGAACTTGCTGAGCAGCCATCAGGTTTTGTGGGGATATGTGGTAATTCCATACATCCTGGATAGGCTCTTCCCAGGCCTGTGGAGTGCTGTGGGCTGTCCCTGTGCCCGGCCTCTTCCCGGGTCTGTGTTTGCAGCCTGAGGTGAGGATTCGCCCTCGCAGCACCTCCCGTTTGCAGCAGGAGGTTCTCCGTGCACCAGGATGGTTTGTTTATCTAATTGGCATCTCCAGCTCCCTTTCCCGTGCCTTTCTCTGCAATCCCAAAGCCCTTGGTGCTGTTCAGCGTGCTCTGGTGCAGTGTCTGTCAGCCAGGGCAGGTGACTCCAAGTCTCTGTTGTTTCCCGCTGTTGCCCCAGGTGAAGAAATAATGAGAAGGGTTTGGGACCTGGCATCCAGGTGAGTGTGACAAGCAGAGCTCTAGCAATGTGACCAAGCTTGCTCGTGGCTTGCAGGACATTAGTTCTCCCTCGCTGTGGCTGAACATGGCAGAATTCACCTGTCATCTCATCCCTTGCAGCCTCCAGAATGGGAAAGAGTTTGCATTTGGGGTTAAGCCACCATTGAACTGGTACTGAGGCTGCTGCAGTGAAGCAGCGAGTGTCACATGGGGGTCACTCACCTCTTGGATCTTTTTGATGGCTTCTGTTGCAAAAGAGAAGTTGCAGCTGCTGGCATAGGGTAGTCCAGGACTGGGAAAGGAGGAATGCAGCACAGATAAAGGCTGGAATCCTTGGGGGTTCTGTAGGTGACCTTCCTGTCCTGTCATATTTGTAAGCTGCTGTGCAGGCCCTGAAATGATGATTTTCTCTACCTGGGTGTAGCTGGTTCTCTGAGCGTGGATGTGAATGTGGGGTTTGTGCTTTGGCCACTGAAATTCCAGCTGTGTTCCCTCTGGGACAAGGAAAGGTCAAGGCAGAGCACGGCGCTCACACAAGCCGGGTATTAACACTGCAGCCAGCCAAGAGGATTTGGATGTATTGACTTTTCTCATAACACCATCAGTATTTTCTTCACCTTGTGCAAGACACAAGTCCCTGCATTGATTGTGCAGAGGGATGTGGACAAGGTGAGAACTTCCTTCCTGAGCAAATGCAGCTTCTCTGTGCACATCTTCGTCCACAGTTTCCTGCTTTCAGTTGCTGCCAATATTTGCATTTGTGCCACCTCCAAAAGCCACTGATGTTGCTGCAGACTGGCCTAGTTTTATTTGCTGTATCACTTTGACTTAGGTAGGTGCTGCTGGTTAGTTAATTCTGAGGGGGAGATGCCCCTGTGTTACCCACGAGCTTGCCAAGAGAAGTCTGGGAATCAGCAGTGCCAGTGCTTCCTTTTTGTCAAGCACTTTCTTATGACTAAAAACTGTACAAATTGCCTGTTTGCATGGGGAGGGCTCACTTTGGTGACCCCAAGCACACTAGCAGGCTTGTGCTGACAGCTTGCCTGAGAAACATGTGCCTCTGCCATGCAAGGTCCATAGGGAGGCACGGCGCTGCTGGGGAGTGACATCCACCCAGCCGAGCTCCCGAAAAGGACACGACCTGCAGCAGCCTGGGCTTCACGCTGTGTTTTTATCACAGCCTTGTGCCCATATGCCCGTCGAGTGCCTCTGTGTGTGGCTCATATTCGTATCTCCAGCGTGTACTTCCTTATCCCTCTGGTTTTGCCCTTCTCCGCTGTAATTCTGGTCTCTGGTGCTGGAGTTCCCCTGTGCAGCTCTGGTATCTGCTTACAGGAGTGGTTTTTACCCCTCCAGCAGCTGCTTAATCCAAACAGGCCGTGTTCCCGAGCTTCCCAAGTGCTTGTGGCAGGCAGGAGCAGCTGGGAAGAGTTGTTCCCTGTCAGCCCCTCTGACAGCTCACGCTGTCAGCCCAGTAAGGCTGCAGTGGACAGAGAGGAGGGGGCTCCTTTGCTGACTGCAAATGTAGGAGGAATTCGGGTGGATGAGCCTTCTCCAGGTTGATTTGTTTATTCAGAGACCCCTCTGGTGCCAGCTCTCTGTGGCTGCAGTCTGCCGTGCGCCCTCGGGGTGACACGGGAGAGCTGCAGGGACACCTCCGTCCATGGCAGGGGACACCCAGGGACTGTTTACTGAACATTCTCCAGGAGGAATCTGGAGCAGGAGGACTCCCCGGGACAGTTCTAGGAAATGTCTTGCTCCCAAATAAACATGTTGATTTTCTGAATGCAGTCGGTTTGCCGGTGCCATCTGTTGGCTCCCATTCCGTGGAGGAGATCCGTGCTGATTTACAGGAATGCCACTGCCATAATTACACTTTTACAGAGCTCACCAGTCAGACTGAGCACAGGGACTCCTTTTGGAACAATTGGGGTTTTCTGATTTTCACTCAGGCCACTGCAGAAACAACTGAGCTGAAAGGGAAAAGGTGATTTCTTTATGGAATGATCACTCATGCAAGAAATTTTATTAATCATTGAATTGTAATTAGATCCAAGTAGATACATGGCATGAAGGAGGAGATTTTAGCTCAGGCCAGGGTCTCTGGCTTGTTCCTTTGTTCACAGCACAGAAATAAAAGGAAGCAGTGTCCCATGGCTCCTTTCCACTGAAAACAGACTGTGCTTCCACTTCTTTCTCTCGCAGAGCCTTTCCAAGCAGCTGGAGCAGTGCAGGGCACAGTGGCTGTCCTCTCCCTGCCCATCCGCCCGGGCACCCAGCAGCTCCTTGCCCTTCCTGTTGGCAGGGCACTGTGGATTCAAGGAAGTCTGTCTGGATTATTGTCCACACTCAGCTGAGAAACAAAATCTCCATATAAATTTTAACTCCTGCAAGTTGTTACTCTCCTCTCTCCTACTCCAAGCCTTGTGCCTCCTTTCAGTGCCCCTCACCTTGGCGTATTTAGCCCTGGTGGCTGCCAGATTTAAAAATCTGGTATCTCAGAGCAAAATAGGAATTTATACTGTTGTGTATGTTACACTTGGGGAACTTAAGGAGAATCCTGTGAGTTTGAGAGCAAGAATTGTCAAGTGCTGGGCTGAAGGAAGTGCTCGGTGCCCAGGGCAGAGGAGCAGCCTGGGCTCCTCCCCAGGAGCTCACACCTCTGAGCATTTTGGGGTGCACTGAAGCCAACTTGGCCCAGCATGTGCCTGCTGTCCCTCCTGACTCCCGTGGGATGCAGTGGGGTGTGCTGATACCAGGGAGAAGTGTGTGCTCCCTTTTGTCCTTCCAGAGTTTCAGTGTCCCTCCTTCCCAACTACCCCTTCTGCTGTCATGGGGTTGAAATTTCCTCTCCTCCCCACAAGGCTTTTCCTGCTGTGCACAGACACTCAGCACAGCTTTGGGATGGCAGGAATTACAGAGCAGTGTTCGGCTGAGGTGCACCAAGAGAGGAAAAACCTGGGAAAACAATGGACAAACTACCTGGATTCAGAGAGCAGGGCCTCCACAGGGACCTGCAGGTGTCAGTTTGAACACCTGACCTCCTCTCCCCCAATTTGTTTTTAGCAACTTGTCATTTCTCCCAAATAACAATTCCTTCCTCAAATTACTAGTGCAAGTTTTACTTGGATGCAAGAAGGAATAAATGAACTGTTTACAAGTGGCGGGAACATTTTGTTAATTGGTAGCAGCATGCATGCTCCAGGCTTGGCATTTATCCTCCTGCCTGTAAGCTTCATTAACTTCTGATAAAAGAATAGTTAATTTCTCTGAGTCCTTTTTTAGAGTATTTCATTGTTTGAGAATTTAGATCATGGTTTTCTTCCACTTCTACTTGTGCCTGAGTTTTGTGCTTTACTTAATGTTTAGTCTTCCTCTCTATTTTATGTGGTGTTCATAAGCATGAGGGAATGCACTTGATTTTGGGGTTTGGGGTTTATTTTAACTACCTGAAACGGATTCTTTTTGCATAAATAATAAATAATTTATATACATATATATTTGGAGGCAAGGCAGTTATCACCCTGGCAAGGATTTTATCATAAAATATGAAGGTTCGTTTTCATGTGCTTCAGGCTGTTCCCTTAAAGATACTAAAGATCTTTTGTTTGGTTGTTTTTCTCCAATTTATAATCTCCAATCAATAAAGAAATAATAAAATAAAGGGCTGAATTCATTGTGGCCATCCCTTGAGCTTTAGATGGAGTCAGGGTGGCTGGTGCAACCCAAGAACCTCAGCCAGTCCCTTTTGTGTTGAAATCCCAAACCATCTTTCAAGGGAAGGGAGAATGTTAGCCAGCTAGGCAATGCAGGAATGGAGAAACCAACCTGGTCTGCTCTGGAAAACCTTAAAACCAGTCCTTCCCTCTGGAAAAACAGTGATGCTCCAAATGAACCCAAAGAGCAAAGCTGTGGAACAAAGCAAGTGCAGCTCCCCTGCAAAGCCCCGGGTGGAACCTCAGCCCCCATCCCTGAAATTCCCTGCTGTCCTCCTGCCCAGCGCAGAGGGGATTTCCTCCTCCCACCCTCGCAGGCTCCTGAGGAAGCTCTGCATTTCCTGAAACTGGAGCACGAGGTGCTTTCCCCAGGATTTTTCAGGAGACTTTTGCCTTTCATGTTGCATCAGTTGCTGGAGGCATTTGTGTGGAATGAAAACACTTGGAAGAAACCCCTTCAGGTCTCTCCTCCGCATAACTCCTGAGGGTGGCTTTGGGTTTGGGGCTGCTTGGCTGAGCTCAAGGTGAGATCCTTCTCAAGAAGAACATCTCCTGAGTGCTGTTTGTCTTGCTTTGCTCCCCATCCAGGTATTGTGTGTCTTGTGGGTGTGGAGTTTCACTCACCACGTGTAACTCCCGCAGCGTCACAAGGGGACAGGGGAGGTGGCAGCCTGGTCCTCCCTGCCCCGGGTTATCAGGGAAAACCAGAGGAATTCACTTCTGTTGTGTCTGGCCTTACTGACTAAGCTGGGTGCAATCAGATGCTCTACATAACTTGAACTTGGCCGAGAGTGTCAGCTCGAGCCATATAATTAAGCTGGGAAATGAGAGTTCCTTAGAGCAAATATAGAGCTGGGAATGAGTAAGGAGCTTCGGAATACTCCAGATCTGTGGATTTTCATTTACGTCTTTGGGCCCGAAAATGACTCATGGCTCTGGGTAGACATCTTGGCTTTGCTCTCGGAGGAAGCGTCTCTTAGCTTTTATGTATATTTATGCTCAAACTTTACAAAAGCCCGTTCTTGCAGGAAAACCTTGGGTGAAAAGCATGTGGAGAGTGCTCCCCAATGCCCCTCTGGCTCTCCCACTGTCCCAGCCCGCTCCCGGGCGCTGTGCTGGGCTCTGTGCGGCGCAGCTCCGTGGGTCCTGCGCCGGGCTGCTCCCGGGGCTCTGCACCCCATTAATCACAGCCCCGGTGCCTGGCAGCCCCTGCTGCCGTTTCACCTCGTGCCTCAGCTCCAGCCCTCTCCTGCCAGCAGCTCCCAGCGCCGAGTGCCAGACCTGGCTGCCGTTCAGCTCCCGCTCCTGCTGTAGGAAGCATGCTCAGTGACTTGGAAGGCTGGAAGCATTCCTGCACTCTGAATTAAAGGTTTCAAATGAAAGAAACAGCTTATTGTACTTGGGTGCCTTTTCGGGTTTCTGCTGGGTTCTGCTCACATGCGGGGCGGTTATTGCTCTGGCAGGGATTTGATCATAAAATATGGGGCTTAATTTTCATGTGCTTCAGATTGTTCCCTTAAAGAAAGATTCCCTTAAAGGATCTAAAGCTGCTTTTGTTTGGTTGTGTGTGTGCCTGTGAGAGCATCCCTCAGCCCTGCCCTTGGGGCTGGCACTAGGAGAGGGACATGTGTTTGGGTCGTGTGCCCCTGTGGGTTTGTGCCCATGGCCCTGGCACACTGCTGAGCACAGAGCACTTGTCCTTGTCCCCACTGAGCTCTGGGCTCTGGGAAAAGCTGAGCATTTCTGTGTCAGATCTTTCTGGCTGTGCTCCTCAGTGGTTTTTGTGGCAGTGCTGCTTTGCATGCCCTTCCCCAGGCCTTTGCATGATCCTGCAGCCTTCCTGGGCAGGACTTGTGTAAAGTAGGCTCTCCAGCAAAGCAACCAGGAGATTTGTAAAAGTGGCTCTTTTCCCAGGGAGAGCCATCTCCGAGTGAAAAACCTGCTGGGGGATGGTAATTCATCCCACAAATCCCGAGACTGGAGCTGCTCGCTCCTAGGGGCGTTTTGTGGTGGGGAGGAAGATAGTTAAGGCTGAAATTTGATTTAGAAGCAGCAGGGCAGATGTTCCTCTGCCAGGCAGAGCAGCTTTTTCGCTCAGCTGTTTTCTCCATCAAGGTTTCACTCTGCCTTTTCTCTCCTGTTCATTCCGGCATTCCAGAAAAGATTCCCTTCCTTATTGTCTGTGTGTGGGTGAAGCAGGGTGCTCAGGGGACCTGAGGACAGGTGGTTGTTAGCACAGAAGTGTCTCTGCCTTTGGAGTCTGGTGGTTCTACCTTGGTCCATGCCCAAAGGAGCTGGGAGCTGCCAGCACCGGGGAGGTGGAGGGAAAATCTTGGGGACTGGAGAGAGGCGGACTGGAAGCACTTAGACTTGTTTAAAGTCTATTAGTGTAGCGTTACAGAGCACTTCTGGCTTGAAACAGATAAATAAATACCTCAATTGTTAGAAGCCTGACACTACCCCCCATTCCCATCCCTGCTGGGGTTTATCAGCCCTGGTGCTGTGTGGATAATGCAGCTGGGTCAGTAACTCCACTTCTGCTTCTCCTCTGCCAGGTTGCAATAAAGATCATTGATAAGACTCAGCTGGATGAAGAGAACCTGAAGAAGATATTTAGAGAAGTTCAGATCATGAAGATGCTTTGCCACCCACATATCATCAGACTGTACCAGGTAGGAGCACTCTGCCATGGAGTTTCCATCCCTGACTCCACGCTGTGCAGCAGGATTTTCTCCAGGGTTGTCCCTCTGTTCCTTCTGCATGGAACTGGGAAGGCCCTTTATGTTTTCAGGGTCTCAAAGTGCTTTGATTGGAGGGGCAGGGGGAAAGTGTAGCTAATCCTTCTCTTTTCTGGGCCATGGTGCTTCCGCTGTGGGCTGGCCTCCTGCCACTTGTTTATGGCCATTGTGTGCTGCTCAGCTTCCCAGTCGAAACCGGATGCAGGTTCCCCTTCTCACTTGAAGGGAGCGCCTGCATCTCACCCGGGAGCAGGACTGAGCTCTCCTCTCCCTGCCCAGCTCCCTGTGACCCCCAGGCCCTGCTGATCTGCTCAGCTCTTTCCTGGAAGGGGATCAATACTGGCAGCAGACTTGCTTTTGAATATTGTTTGCAGACTTTTTTTCCAGCTTGTTTGACTTTTTTTTTGGTCTACAAACAAAAGCCGCAGAGGCAGAAGCCACGTGGTCTGCCCTTTACACAGGTTGTGCCCCTCTGTCAGGAGGGTGAGGCAGAGTGATGGGAGCAGAGGAATAAAGGACTCCGTTTCCCATCTGTGCTTGAGAGATATGAATATGTATTTGGACTCCAAAGAGTTAAAACTGAGTAGAAATGACAAAGGTTAATGTTTAGCTCCTTTGGCCAGACCATGTGTGAGATGCTTACAGGGACTGTGGCACTTTCATGGTACTCAGGGAGTGCTTCTTTGCAAGCTTACTTATGAAACCTTTTTTGGTTTTGTTTTTTTGTCCAAACAGCCTTTTTAAATGGTTTCATTCCATCTAAAGCTTTGATGTGATACTGAAGAGGTGACACTTGTGGCTTGGCTTTGTTTAGGGTGGGAGAAGAGCAGGGTAGCAGCCCTGAGAAGTCTCCCAGGCTGCTGGAACAGGACAAGACTGGGGAGCAAATATTAAAGGGAGGGGAAACAGAACAGGAGGAGGAAGGTGCAGGTGAAATGTTCTTCGTAGTTACAGATTTAGTGTTTGAGACTTGCTGGTTCATCCTCACTGTCCCCAGCTCCACCCTGCGCATGGCTCTGGGGCACGGGAAGGTGATAGTCTGGGTTTGATGGAAGCAGTTCCGTGTGTTCCAGAAGGAGTGAAGGTGGTTTTAGAGCTATTTCTCGTTGTACTCAGCAGTCTCCTTATGTGTCACTTCTCTGTCCTTGTGTGCAGGTTATGGAGACGGAGAGGATGATTTATCTGGTGACAGAGTATGCCAGTGGAGGGGAAATATTTGGTAAGTACATTTATTGCATTCTTTAATCAGATAATGCACTTGGTCAACTACAGTAAACTGAAAATAGCTGCCACACTCTCTTGTTTCAGCCAAGAGGTGCCCTTCAGCCTGCAAACTTTCCATTGACAAGAGGAGTAAAGGAATAAATGAGACCAACTCGATGGAAAAATAACCCCCATAACCTCTGTTTCTTCTTTGGGTTTCATTGACAGGTGGTGCTGCTCCTCTTTCATGCTCACTTTGGGATTAAAGATGTTGGAAATTGTCGTGCAGTTGGATTTTAGTGTTGCTGAGTGCTTTGCTTCCCAGCAAGTTATATGAACCTTGTTGATGATTGTGGAACTGTTGGGCTGTGTCAGTAGGTTTCAAAGAAACAGGCAGTCCTGCAGTGTGGAGTGTTTTGTACTCAATACCATGTCTTACCTTTTCTTTTTGATATCTGACATTGTCTTAGTAAGCATTGGTTACATCCCTTCCAAGCACCATTGTCCCAGAGAGTTTTGGCTGAGTGTTCTTGACCACAGGAGCTGTTCTTGAAAGGGAAAAAAGTATCTGTGCAGCACAACTGAAAAAACTCTGGCCTGATTTATTCATTTGTTTGGTGAACAATAACAAAACTTACAGAAATAGGAATTCACTTGTACACTGGAATTTTGTGCTGGGTGATGGAGTCAGGATTTTGCAACATTGGTCTGTATTGGCTTTGCCAAAATGAGCCTCCAAAAATGGGGAAAATCCTGTGTGCTTGAATTAGCTTCAGTCAAGGAAGTAAGGACAGTCACACATGGATTGTCAATTCCTGGGAACACTCCCCCTGTCCTCGTCAGTCATTGCAGAAGATTCACTTTTGATTTCACTTCTCATTTCTCTGGAGCAGAACCTGAGTTGTAGTAAAAGACAAAGCTTTTAGTGAAGCAAGAGAAGCCCCAGATGAAGGAAAATAAAAGCTGAAAAGTGCTGTTTTCCAGCCACCACAAACTGCCACCAGTTCCTCAGTAGCTCTGTAGATGGTTCTTGTCCGTGTCCTTTGGATTTCTCCCTGAGAAGGTGACAGCCGAAGGGGAAGCAAGTGACAGCTGATGTTTGGGAAGTGTGGATTGCCTGGTGGAAAACTGAGTTGCTGAGCCTTCCAGTTGTTTATTCAAATATGAATCATGGTCCTGGACACACTCAGCAGTTCCAAAGGCTTGTGAAATTCGCCTTCCTGTGCACAGCAAAGTCACTTGTACATGTCCTGGAGTTCGCTGGGTGTGTATCACCACACAAAAGTATAAATCTCCTTTTTCTTTTTCTCCCTCTTCTGTTGAATTTGGCAGAGATGGGCTCGTCTTTTTTTAAATGCAAGCTATGTGCAAGCTCATACACAAACTTGGAATGAATTCTTTGGTTACAAAAATAGCTTTCTGCGTGAGTCGAAGTGAAAACCTAATTGCTTTCTGAAAGATTTTCTGCTGTAGTAAATTCAGCTCATTAGCATGGCTAATTTCCATATTGCTGCCCAGCATTTTATCCTTGCTGATAGCTGGGAGCAGGCAGCTCTGCAGTCGTGTGAGGCTTCTCCAGACCCAAGCCAGGAGGTCACGCCTCTCTACCCAGTTTGGAGGATTTTTGGGCACTGCCCTCAGTGCGAGAGCAGAGAGGGGAAAACTCAAGTCTCAGCTTTTTGTGTTCAGGGTTTCCTGAGGAGACATTAAGACTTTGTTCCAACAGCGGAAGCAATTTGCAGGGAGGAAACAGGAGCCCATTCTGGGGAGGTTTCCTTGCAGTCCTCGCATCTCCAGCGCTGCAGGGTCTCACGTCCTCGTGTGGTGGAGACAAAGTCGATGGCAGTGCTGCAGCTGGGCTCTCCTGTTGGATGAAACCTCACCTGCCTGTCCCTCCTAGGGCAGCTGAGATGGGATGTGAGCTGTGTGTGGGCAGTGCAGCCACTGTCACTGTGCCTCTTACTGGGCACTGGGGGTTCTCTGTGAAATGGGCCCGTGCTGAGTCTCTTTAATCTTTTTGTTGGTCATGTCTCAACACCTGCATGACACAGACTTTAAAATGTAGTGCTGGAGGGTAAGGGGGGCTGACAGCTGTGGTTTTCTGGGTGCCAAATGCCCAGGGTGAGGCTGAGTGCAGCCCCACAGAACCAGACTTACAGCATTGTGCTGTTGTGCACTGCAAGTTTTTGTAGGGAACACATCTTGACTTGCTTCCCTGATGCTTTCAAAACTTCCCAAGGTTTAAACAGTACCAACGAGCTGTCAGTATTTCACAGGCAGTGCTAGAGGTCAGAATTTTCAGCTGGAAGAGCAATGGTTTCTCTAAGTGGCCGCAGTCAGTCGGTGCCGGCCGCGTGTCTGGGCTGTCCCTGCCTGTGTGAGCTCTGCAGGGATCCCAGGTCAGCACCTGGGAGGGCTGCACCACCTCTTCATCCAAACTTCCAGTAAAAGGGCTGAGCGCTCCTTCTGTGGCCAAGCCGTGCCGTAAGAGTCTTTGATTCAGCTCTTACTGGAAATGGTTTGATAATTCACTTTGTTTGCGTAGCGGCGCGCAGGGACCGGGGACAGGCCTTGGGTTTGCTGTGGGCTTGAGCAGCCAAATGTAAATTGTTATTTTTGTCCCAGTCCGTGTTTTGTGTGTGGTTGGGTTGCTAGTTTGACATTATGAAGAAATGAATGTCTCCTTTTAAACATAGGGTGGTCTCTGTTCCAGGTCCCTCGAGTGTCTTTTTTTGAGGTCAGATGGAATATAGTCTAAAAATCTGGTTTGATTTCAGCTGTTTACTATGAAAACTGTAAATAATCTGCAGTCCTCACTGACTGAATATAGCTTCTTGGTTGATTAACAAAAAAATCACAGGAAATTTAGAAAAGTATCATCTGGTTGATGTGGTTACCACGTCTGCCCTGTCTCCTCACTGCCCCGAGCTCTGTGAGCAGGGACTGGGCAGACACATTAAACAATGTTGTGGTGCCCATCTCTAGAAGGTCAGACTGCTTCTGACATCACAAGGTCACCAAATTCACTGGAAATGTGACTTAATCCACCACACAGAGGAGATGTGAAGCTTCATCAGCGTTTGTTTTCCAGACAGAAAGCAGCTTTAAAAGCACGAGGCGTCTGTCCAGAGGCGGGGAGTGGAAACTTGTGTGTCAGGGCTTTCTGAACCAAGGGTGATTTTTCCTCAGTGTAGGGTTGGATTGGTTTTTTTTAACACAGAGAGCAGCGTCAGGTGCCTCATATAAGTCCAGAGAGCAGTGAGTGGTGCCTGTGAGGGTTGTGCAATGAAATGATGCATTCCTTCCCCTCTGGAGGACACCCAGAGGAGCATCCCACGATGCTGCCGGCACAGCCCGGCCGCGGCTCTGGGTGCTCTGCACGCTCACAGCACGCTGCTGGCTCCCAGCTCAACACCCAGGTCAGCTCTGCAGCCTCCACTGCATGGGAGGTTTGTGCAGACTAAGCTCTCAATGGTTAATTTTGGCGTACAGTTGCCCTTGGTGGTATGTGAAGTATTCTGTAGCCTCATTGTTTGTGTCCTTCCTCTGGAGCTGGTGCAGAAATGTCAGTGGGCTCAGAGCGCGGTGCCTACGTGCAGAGCCTGGGCCTCCGCTCCCAGTTCTTCTCCAAAAGTGAAGTTTCATGCCTAACCTAAAAAGGGCTTTTTTCAGCCTAAGCAGGACTGGCTGGGCAGAGGGGCAGCAGAGTTTTCTGGGTGAGAGGCGTGGGGTGCCCCAAGTGCCAGCACTGAACGCGGGTGTCACCGGCTGTGCCGGGACTGGTGAACTTGGTTTGGGCAAAAATACACTTAGGAGAGCCTTGCAGAAAGACACCTGCTGCAGTAGCTGCGTTTGCTTTCTTGCCTGCAGGAGAATTGCTGAAATATTTCGGAAATTGCTGAGAGATTGGAGCCTTGTGCTTTGTTTCAAGGGCACTTGCTGTACGGACAGGCTGGCTCCCGAATCCCAAGGGAGCAGAAGGTGTGAATGACCTTGTTTAGGAGCTGAGCTATTACCTGTTGATCAGTGGCTTAAATTGGAGCAGCCCTTGCTGTGCTCTGCTGTCAGTCTCCTTAGGGTAACAAATTTATGACCATGCAAATGCCTTAATGAAATACGATGGGGCAATTTGAGATGGTCACTCTGAGGGTCAGATTTGACTTGGTGACGGTTTTCCTTCTCCAGCCCTGGTTCAGATTTGCTTATGGAATAAGTTTATCCCATGAACAAGAGTTAATTGACAAGTTCTTTGAAAAACACCTCGAGTCTGTTGCACAACATGAGTGGGCAAAGGCAGAAGTAGGTTGCTGTGCAGTCAGGAGCAGCACAACTGCTTTGATGGATCTTAGTAATTAGTATTTACTGCAAGTCAATTATGTCGCAGGTATTTTAATGAATGGGTGACTGGGGAAAAACACAACCACCTGATGAGAAACCTGCACAAGTGATTTATTGTTATTATCTTCAAGAACAGATATCTGTATTGAGCCCCCGGTTTAATGGAGTTTAGGGAGGGATGTGAATCATTTCAGCCTAATTTTGGCCAGAGATGTTTTGAGGCCAGCTGGATGGCCCCACCAAGGAGTTACAACCTCCTGAAGTGAGGCTTCCCTTCTCTGCCTTTCCTGCTGCCTGTCTCCTGCCTGTCCATCCCTACTTGTGGGACAGTGACAAGTGGCTTCTGTGGGCCTGGTGCTTCCAGGTTTTAAGTGGATTAACTTCAGCTGGGTCACTGCTGTGTGCCTGCCTTTGTGATCTCTTGGAGAGGCTTTTCCTGTCCGTGTGTGCAGTGCTGGCTTCCAAGGAAAGCCCAGCTGGCAACAAACACTACCTTTGAGTGAGAGTACAGGCTTTCAGCAAAATATTTGGGAGTGCTCAGATTTCCGTAGTGGAGGCCAGCTCCATTTTTATAATGAAATGCTTTCTTGGATTTCGCAAGGATGTTGTTGCATCGATGCACAGAGAGGGAGGATGTTAAAGCCCTCCTGCAGCTGGTGGTGGCTGTGCTGGCTGGAGAGCTGAGGTGAGCAGCTGCTTGTGGCTACCTGGGACTTCGCTGGTTCCAGCAGGAGTTATCTTCAAGGCATGTTAGACCAAAGACTAACAAAGACCAAAAACTAGTTTTCCTGTGAAAAGCCAGGGAGAAGGAAGGATGGCACACGGCCAGGAAGCTGCACCTCTCACGGTGATGTGGTACAAGGCTTGGGGTCTGACTGAAGGCAAAGGCTGGAAAAGCTCCATTTTTATTTTGATGTAGAAAAAGATTTGAAAACCTTTGCACTCGTGTACAGAACAGGTCTCATTTTCCAGGCATCCCCTCAGCTGTCCTCTATATAGAATTAATTCAAAGCCTTTCACTCAGAGCCAGCCCAGACGAGGACTGGTTGGCGGCGGTGTGTCCGATCCCTGCTTGTGTCTGCTGCTGGAGCTGGAAACCACACTGTGCCCACGCTGTGCCCACGGAGTTCCCACCTCCCCAGCTCTCCCCACGAGCATGAGAAGCCCCTGTGTCCATAACCCTGTGTCCTCCTTCTCCTCACAGATCACCTGGTGGCCCACGGGCGCATGGCCGAGAAGGAAGCCCGGAGAAAGTTCAAGCAGATCGTGGCTGCTGTCAACTTCTGCCACTGTCGTAACATAGTCCACAGGGATCTGAAGGCAGAAAATCTCCTCCTGGATGCAAACCTGAACATCAAAATAGCAGGTGAGCTAAGCTGAGCGGTGTGGGAGGAAGGCAGCTGCTTTCAGGAGTTAATAAATGTAGGCACTGGCTGCTTCCAGGTATTCAGGGAGAAGGAAACGCGGTGCAGCTAAAGGAAGCTTTGGATTTCTGTGTGGCCTGCTGCCCAGACTGCCAGGTTGTAGCCAGGAGATTTATACCTCCCTTCAAGTAGTGCGAAGTAAAAGAAGAAGGAAAAAAGGCAGGTTTGGCTTCCCAGGCTGCAGAAACTCCAGCGTTCACTCCTTGGGTGATGCGTGAGCCACTGTCACAGAATTGACCTTGTCCTGAGTCCTGCTGCTGGTTCAGGGCTTCTCCAGAGCAGGTCAGGCTAGGTGAGAGAGCAGGAATGGCAAAGGAGGGATGACAAGGTGGATGGTGGAGCAGTGAAGGGGAAACTGCGCTCCTGGAATCATTCACAATGTGGTGTGACAGAGGCAGAGTGGCCTCAGTGCTTTGGAGGTTTATTCCCTGCAGGGAGAGAGGCTGAAGCAGCTGAACAGTCAGGCCCTCACTGCCTGCATGCAGAGTTCTGCAGGGCAGTGGGATTTTTTTGTCACTAACTGCCCTTCCAGAGAGCTTCCACCCTGGGCATTTCTGTCCTGACTAGCACAGAGCTGCATGTCTGTGATCCTCTGACCATGAGACTTGGCTGATCTCTGGGGGGCACTGACTAGGCTTGGCTTTACTGGGCTTGGTGGGATTATGACCAGTTGAACCAACAAGATTTAACACTGAAGAGTTGGACTCAATCCTTGTGGGTCCTTTCCAACTCAGAATATTCTGTGATTCTGCCCTGGCCATCTCATTTCGTGGGCTTTGGAAGTGGTAGATCATGTACTCAGCATTTAATTCTCCCAGAGCACAGCAGGGCACCTTTGGAAAGCATTTGGATCCCCTGTCTCCCAGCAGACTTCCTCAGTGAGATTGTTGTCTTTTGCAAGGGTCTGTAACTTGATTTTTTTTTCTTTTTTAAGTGCTGAGAGCTACAAAAATTTTCAGTCTGAGCAATTTTACTTCTGAAAGATGGGAAATACTCCTCTGCCTTGATAGCATCTTGAAGAAAGGAAACAGTCTAGCTCGTTGTTGTTCTCCTGTACCATCCAGAGGTGTTAGATTAGAGTTCAACACTCGGTTTGTGGTAAAATCATCAGTAATTTCTTAGGCTTCCCTCATACTCCATCTGTGAGGAGGGAGCGGGGAAGGAATAGGAAGGAGAGATGGACTTCATGGACTTCCCTCTGGTGCTTAACAGTGTGAACCATGTCCTCCTTGGCACAGGGATGATAACCTGCTCCTCACTGTTCTGGGGGCAGGAGATAAGTGAGAGAGGCATCGCTGATGAAGCAGGAGTGCCTGGAGTAGGAGTGGAGAGGTTGTGGAGCTCAGGGAGAGGCTGCTGGGAGGTCTCTGAGCAGCACTTGCTGGTGTTTTATGCAAAGGCTGCACTAATGGTTTGAGGCCATCTTGTGTTCACAGGAAAAACCCGCTCTGTGTGGAGGGGGAGGGTGCCTGGCAAACAGCGAGAAGTTAAAAACTAACCCAGGTGGAAACTGGAATTCAGCTGGATTTGCTGGAGAAATGTCCACATGAGCAGGCTGAGCAGCTCTGGAAATTGTGGAAACCTTTTTTTATCTAAGGCAGTTGGAAACTATTTTCCTTCCAAATCTGTGCTCCCAGAGTGACTCCAGGAGATAGTCCCCACCCTGGTGGTGGCAGTGTTTGCCTTGGCAGGAAGATGCTGTAGTGCTTTGAAAAGTAGCCTGGAAAAGCTGATTTATGGTATAGGATTTTCCAAGTATTAAGTTTTCTCCCTATAACTCATCAATTACAACTTGACACCAGTTCTTCCATTGTTTCAAGAGAAAAAAAAAAAACAAGTGATAGCAACAGATCTGCTTCACAGCAGACCTCCCAGGAGAAATGCACACACCAGTTCCACTGGTGGAGAACCAGCTGACCCTTCACTGCCAGACCTGTTAACTGTGTCTGTCTCGAACTCTGGGGCTTTTCAGACTCTCAGCAGTGCAGATTTTCTGGCACTTTCTGCCTGACACCCACCTGCAGCTTTAAATCCCCTGCCCAGCGTTGGGCAGGTCCCAGTCTCAGTCTCAGCCCGGGGAGGGCAGTGCTGCTGGTCTCACTGGTGCTCGCAGTTTGGGTTGGGTTTGGATTGATTGCTGCTTCGCTATTTTTCCGTAAACAGCGAGATCCCAATGCTGTGACCCTCGCTCTCATTTTTCCCATGGATGCTTTTTCTCCATGTACCTTCTCAGAGTCTGAGTCAGTAGCTGCTGGCACTGCGTTCCCCGTGCTCCCAGCTGGAGAGTTCAGCCAGGAGTTGCTGATTGCTAAACACCCCAGCCTTCCCGGGGTATGGTTTCAGAGAGGAATCTGATCTATGCATCGCTTTGCATTCGTCTGCAGGAGCTGGCTGCTCCTTCCCCTCCTGAGGATGAAATCCCTGTTGGGCAGAGACCGAAGCCACTCCCTGAGCTCTGCTCCAAGGAAACTTGAGGGACTGGACCCAGTGTTTTGTAGCAGAGATGTTTGTTTTAAATATTTTCCCTGTATCACATCATTGTGTACTCACCTTGCTGTTCAAAAATGCCTCTTTCCCTCTGCATCTGTTTGTGGAATGAGACCTGATTGCTCCCTGAGGATTTTGATTTATGCATCTCCTTGGCCATAGATTTTAAGAAAGTTTATTTAAGTTCTAATTTGTGTTTTTGTTTGGTTTAAATTTTGTGCTTAGTTGCTCCAGGGTTTTCAAATCCTCCCATGAACTTTCTTTGGGTTTTTAAAGCCCTGCTGTTTTCCCCAGCCTTGACCTCAGTCCCGCAGCGCAGGTGGGATCTGGAAGCTGTTTCCAGCCTGGGAGAGGTCCCTGTACAGGTTCTGCCTGGCTCCAGCTCCCCACAGAGCCCAGCAGGCTGCCTGCCCTGATCCCGGAGGGGCTGGGCAGAGACAGTCTCTGCACAGGGAGAGGTTTCACCCCGAGATCCGGGGCAGCCGCGGGGGAGCGCAGAGCCCTGGGACCTGCTGGCCCCGTGCCCTAATGACAGGCTCTGCATTTCCCTTCTCCCCACCTCTGTCCCTGTCCAGAAGAGCTGTGAATCCCTAGACAAATTTCAACACGATGGGGAAGGGGTGAAGTTTCCCAGCCGCCCAATCTGCAGGAGGCAGAGGAGGGTGCAGGAGGCAGCTGTTGCGTGTCTGTTCCGAAGCTGTGCTGCTGCCAGCTGGCATGGCACAGCCCTGGAATGGCACAGCCCTGGAATGGCATGGGCCTGGCATGGCACAGCCCTGGAATGGCACAGCCCTGGAATGGCACAGCCCTGGCATGGCACAGCCCTGGAATGGCACAGCCCTGGCATGGCACAGCCCTGGAATGGCACAGCCCTGGAATGGCACAGCCCTGGCATGGCACAGCCCTGGAATGGCACAGCCCTGGCATGGCACAGCCCTGGCATAGCACAGCCCTGGAATGGCACAGCCCTGGAATGGCATGGGCCTGGAATGGCACAGCCCTGGCATGGCACAGCCCTGGCATGGCACAGCCCTGGAATGGCATGGGCCTGGAATGGCACAGCCCTGGCATGGCACAGCCCTGGCATGGCACAGCCCTGGCATGGCACAGCCCTGGAATGGCACAGCCCTGGCATGGCACAGCCCTGGCATGGCACAGCCCTGGAATGGCACAGCCCTGGCATGGCACAGCCCTGGAATGGCACAGCCCTGGCATGGCACAGCCCTGGCATGGCACAGCCCTGGAATGGCACAGCCCTGGAATGGCACAGCCCTGGCATGGCACAGCCCTGGCATGGCACAGCCCTGGAATGGCACAGCCCTGGCATGGCACAGCCCTGCCCCTGCTGCTGACACTCGCTGGGACCTGTGCAGCAGAGCGGGGGCACTCAGGCCTCTCACCTGTGCAGGGCTGGAGCTGCTCCCTGTGCACTCCTTGGAAAGTACAGCTGCCTCCTCAGGTGCTCAAAGCCCACCCGTGTACTTGGAAGGACAAATAAAAATAACTAAACCAGGATAACTTGCTCGATATATGGGAAGTGCCAAAATTCCACAGTCGTAAGGAGTTTATGTCTAAACGTGATACGAATGCTGTGTGTTGGGAAATCCATCCAGTGCTGCAGCATTATTGCCAGCTCCGGTGGCCATAACTCAGGCACTTGTTACACATCCTGCTCTGAACGTGAGACAGCAGCTCAAAGGCTTGCAGAGGTAGGAAAGACAATTGTGCAGCTGTGTGCTATTTCCCTGGAATTGTCCTCCAAAGGCTGACTGGAGGTTTAGATGGCTTCACTGCCAACAGTAAAAACCCAACGGGCATGTAAGTGCCTTGTTTGGATGCCACAGTGCCTTTAAAGAACATTTACCATCTCTGCTCTGTTTTGAGCTGGGGTTGGAGCAGCCTCGTGTGTAGTCCAGGTGTTTCCACAGGAACAGGCTGCGTTAGGTGTTCTCCACACGCATAAATCATTCTCAGTGAGAATTTCCTCCCTGCAAAGGGCAGGGAGAAGGAATTCAGCTCTGCCCCCCTGGAGCTGAGCTGGCAGGAGCAGTGCCAGGTGCTCTGCTGGGTTCTGCAGACGCTGTGCAAGGGAGGAGAGGAGTCACCTGAAATTAGGTCGTTGAAAATCCTGTAAGGAGAGCAGCAAGAGGGAGCACAGACTCACCAGTCAGAGCATTCTGGCTGCCTCTGGCACAGAGCTGTTGGCCATCACTGGTGATCCTCACTTGGAATTCAGTGTGGAACTGGTAATTAATTGGTAATTAACTGGTAATCTTGAATATATTGGAAAAAACATGTGGACACCTCAGAACTTGTCTCTGGGACTGTGATTGCTTCAATTCAGTCGAGGAGGAAAAAAAGGAAGGAAGTTCAGTGAAGGCTCTTTTTTTTACAAGAACCAGCTCCCTTCTCTTGGACCCAGACCATTTTCCTTGCCCTTTGCAGTGCAGGTCCCAGCTGTGAGCCAGGGGGAGGCAGGTTAATTAACAGAGAATGCCATTAGTGCCCACATAAGCTGATGGCTGGCTGCCTGTGAGGTGAAGACCTTTCTCTTTCAGGATTTGTTGTTTGCTCTTGATGAAGGATTTGACTCTGTTTGTAGAGCTGCCCACCATAAGCAAAGTTTGCAGCCCCTGTAGTGCTTTCTGGAAAAATCAGAATTCTCTTTTTTTTTCCCTTTGCACTGTGTCCTTGCTGGCACAGCCCAGAGCTCAGAGCACCAGGGAGGTTTGGTATCCAGGGAAAGACTGGATGTGGTTCTCAGTCCTGTGGGCCGGTGACAAGGTGGGCATCACTCACAGGTTGGACTTGATGACCCTGGAGGTCTTTTCTAACCTCTAACACATTTCCAGTGTCTGTGTACCAGTTACCCATTACAGGACTGTACGTGATTTTACCAGACTCAGCAAGTTACTGAAATACCATTTGTTCAGGACAGTTGGAGTGAATCACATTCCTCTCATCGGTTCTCTTTGTTCTTTCAGATTTTGGGTTCAGCAACATCTTCACCCCTGGCCAGCTTCTTAAAACCTGGTGTGGGAGTCCTCCCTATGCTGCTCCAGAGCTCTTTGAAGGCAAGGAGTACGATGGGCCAAAGGTTGATATTTGGGTATGTGATGAGCCTCTTTCTCTCTGCCTTTGATCTGAGTTTTGCTCTGTTTGTTTGGCTTTGCTTCCTGAGTGCTCAGTACATGTCTTGGAGAAAAGCCCTGACACAGCAAAAAGTGTTTTCCAAGGAAACGCTTCCAAAGCTGCATCCTGGCCACCACGTCCTGTATTTTGCCTGTGGGGAGGTGCCAAAGATGGATTTTGATGCCGTTTGGCAGGGCTGACTGGGTTTGTTTTGGGTGCAGAGCCTCGGCGTGGTGCTGTACGTGCTGGTGTGCGGGGCCCTGCCCTTCGACGGGAGCACCCTGCAGAACCTGCGCGCGCGCGTGCTCAGCGGCAAATTCCGCATCCCCTTCTTCATGTCCACAGGTAAGGGAGGGGCAGCCAGCTGGGGGCACGGGGGTTTCACTGCACCTCCTTCTGGTTTAGCTTTTTACGGCATGATTTTCCAGCAGCAGCCCCGTCAGAGATGAGCGTTTATGTTCTGGTGCTGCAAAAACACTTTAATAAATCTTAGGTGTGAGAAGTGTGATTAATTTTCATATAAAATCAGCTTAACAAAGAGTCATGGTTACCTGCTGTCAGGTTAAAGAATAATTTTGTGTGGAATTTCTCACCTGAGAACTTCCTTGCTTGCTGTCTTATCTGAGGAAGAGGTTCTCTCCATGCAGAAAATTCTGCTAAAACGTGGAACTTTCAAAGCAAACTTAGATCCCAGCCTAAACAGGAGAGCTTTAGCTGTCCCTTTTGCTGACAGCACACATCTAATACACTGGAGAAATCACTCACAGTGAGCTGTTGAGTGGAGAACATTCTAAGGGTGCTTTGCTCTCAACCTCCAAAAGCCTCTCACATCAAGCTGGGGAGGGACAGGGTGACAGGGCTCTGTGTAGCCAGGGTGGCTTCGCTCCTCCCTAGGACAGGGGAGTCAATGTCTGCAGCAGTGTGGCACACTGGGGACACAGCAGGTGGAAAGAGAAGCAGTATTCTTGTGAGGTGACTTCCCAGAGGGGAGCTTGGACAGGGAACGCTGCAGCAGCCGTGTCCCTCCCCGGGTGACCCGGCCTCTCTTCCCTGGCAGAGTGTGAACACCTGATCCGCCACATGCTGGTGCTGGACCCGAGCAAGAGGCTCTCCATGGAGCAGATCTGCAAACACAAGTGGATGAAGCTGGGGGAGGCTGATGCAGAGTTTGACAGGGTGAGCAGCAGCGAGCAGCGTCTGCTCAGTGACTCAAATGGGCTCTGGGCACGTGGTGCTGCAGTATGGGTTCTGCTCTTTGGGAACACTCATTCCCAGGCGTGGCCTTTCCCTTTTCTGTGTCTCCTGGCCTTGCTTTCCACATCACTCCTTATCTACGTACATTTTTGTATCTTCCCCCGTGGCATTGGGAGCTTGGGGCAGTGGATTTCGGATCGGCTGCCATCAGACCTCACGCCAGCTGCAGCCAGAGCCCGGTGCTCGGGCTCTTGGGAGCGCTGTGACTCATCAGAGCGCCTTTGGGAATGTCAGCCCTGACTCTGTGCCTGTGCCCTCACAGCTGATAGCGGAGTGTCAGCACCTGAAGACCGAGAGGCAGCTGGAGCCGCTGAACGAGGACGTGCTGCTGGCCATGGCGGACATGGGGCTGGACAAGGAGCGCACGGTGCAGGTGAGCCCTGGCGTGTGCTGCCTGCTCCTCCTGCTGATCAGTGGCTGTGCTTGGGGACAGCTGCAGCCCCAGCACAGTGTAAAATGCATTTCATCACTGCACAGGGAGTGACTGCTCTCGCTTTGCCTTGCAGTCGCTGCGAGCCGACGCGTACGATCACTACAGCGCGATCTACAGCCTGCTCTGCGACCGCCTCAAGCGGCACAAGAACCTGCGCATTGCGCCCTCGCCCAGCATCCCACGCACCATCACCTTCCCCACCTCGGCCAACATCCAGGTGCAGCCCCTTTGCCAGTGTTCTTCCAGCCCTGCAAGGCCAGCCAGTCCCTTACCTGCTAACTCACTCCTGCTCGTGGGTGTCCACACCCTGGCTGGAGTGTCAGAGCGTTCCTCGCCTGAGAATTTGGTGTGTGCTTAGGGTGCCCTAATCCTGAGGTTAGGAACAGTTTGTGCATTGGCTGAACATCCTTCCTGCTCGCTTAGTGACAGGGGGGAAGGAACTGAGGGAGTTACTGGGAGCTGGAGTTCCCAGCCCAGGGCTGCTGTGTGATGCTTCTTCCCCACCTTGTGCTGCTGTTGGAGCAGTGAGCGCTTGCTTTGGGAGAGGCCAGGTCATAAGGGAAGCAGAAGAGATGCTGACCCTGCCTGAGCAGAAGGAAGGGGGGTAAACGAGGCACCCCTTGAGAATGAGCAGCTTTTCCCTGGCTCTGGGGTCATGTCCCTGTTGCAGGTGCTTAGGGCTGGTGTTAATCCAGCAGTGTGTGTAAAGCAGTGCTGTGTTTGTGCCTTCTGATCCTGGTCTCTCCACTCAGCAGACAGAACAGACAGGCAACACCATGAACATCAACGTGCCCCAAGTCCAGCTCATCAACCCCGAGAACCAAATCGTGGAGGTGAGGCACATCCCCATGACCTCTTTTTCTGGCTCACATTGGAGCCTTTCCTTTGATCCTCGTGTTGCATTTCAACATCTCCAATGTTTGTCCTGCCCAGACTGATGGAACAATGAACCTGGACAGTGATGAAGGGGAGGAGCCGTCACCCGAGGCTCTGGTCCGGTACCTGTCCATGAGGAGGCACACAGTGGGAGTGGCAGACCCACGGTGAGTGCTGTGCTCTGACCTGGACATTCACTCCCAGCACGTCACTTCGGTCCTTCTGGGGGTTCCTTTAAAGGTCCCAGTCCCCCTGCACAGCTTGGTCAGTATTTTAGATGGGGATGAGGTATTTTACTCCTGCTCTTCCTGATCAGCTCTGGGGAAGCTGTGCTTTTAGTCAAGGAAAGTGTCTCACCTGAGCTGCACTTCTGTCATGTCCAAGGTGAAGTTTTTGTGATAAAAGCCATTGAGGTCAATGCCAAGAGCTAATTCTGGCAAATCTCAACATGGAGGGGAAAAAAGGAACAAATAAAACCAAAGAGTGGCTTGGCTGCTCTGTGGGACCATTTCCCAGGGCAGTAAGAAGCTTTTTATCAAGGGAAGCTGGGTGTACTGGGTCTGTGAGGGGTTTCCTCACATCGTGGCTAATTCCCCTCCCCAAATGTGATTGTACAGGACGGAGGTCATGGACGACCTGCAGAAGCTCCTGCCTGGCTTCCCCCGTGTCACTCCTCAGGCTCCGTTCCTGCAGGTGACCCCGAATGTGAACTTCATGCACAGTGTGCTGCCCAGACAGAACCTGCAGCCCACGGGGCAGCTGGAGTACAAGGTACTGATCCTGTGTGCTCTGTGCCCTGCCACTGGAGGGGTGCTTGTGCTCACACTTGCTCCCTCTGTTTGTCACTCCTTGGACTGCATAAGCCTCAAGAATTACTCTCTTTATGTATGATTCCAGTTGGTTCTCTAAAGTAGGTTTAGCTCAAATATTAGGAAAATATTCTTTACTGTGAGAGTGATGAAGCACTGGAACAGGTTGCCCAGAGAAGCTGTGGATACCCCATCCCTGGAAGTGTCCAAGGCCAGGCTGGATGGAGCTCTGAGCAACCTGGGACAGTGGAAGTGTCCCTGCCCATGGCAGGGGGTTGGAATGAGATGATCTTTAAGGTCCTTTCCAGCCCAAAACATTTTGTGATTCCGTGAAGAAGCTGAAGAATGAAAGAGCAGTGCAATATGAAATTAATAAATGGGCTGGGGAGAAATAGGACTGTGCTGACTGGCTTTGAGCTGCAGGTTAAACCCTGCAGGGAGCTGCAGAGTTAAACCCTGCTCATCCCCTGACGCTGCCTGCCCCTGCCCCTGCCCCACATCACTCCGAGATGCCAGGGACATCCCTGAAGCCCACAGGGCCTGCCTTCTCCTGGTGTGTGACCTCGGGCGGTGGCTGGGGTGGCTGAGGGTGCTGTGTGTGTGTTGCAGGAGCAGTCCCTGCTGCAGCCCCCCACGCTGCAGCTGCTGAACGGGATGGGCCCGCTGGGCCGGCGGGCGTCGGACGGCGGGGCCAACATCCAGCTGCACGCGCAGCAGCTGCTCAAGCGGCCGCGGGGCCCCTCGCCGCTCGTCACCATGACGCCAGTGAGTAGCACGGGGAAGGCAGGCAGCTTAAAAATATCCCCTCCCGCAGGCAGAGGTGCCTGTGCCCAGGTCACAGCAGGCCCGGCGCTGCAGGGTGTGCCTGCTCGCTGCCAGAGCTTCCCCTGCTCGCCCTCGCAGGATTTGCTGTGCTCTCCTGGAGGTGGCAGGTGGGGTTGTGTATTCCTCTCCTTTTGTCCTTTGCTGATCCCATGGAGAAAGCTCAAGTGTCCATCTCAGGCATTCAGGCGTGTTCTCCCTCCCTGGGTGCATCTGTATCAATGAATTCTCCAAGCAGCAGCAGCAGCCCTGCCCAGGCAGTTGGACTGGGGAAGGAATGTTGGACGGGGTTCTTGGCCAGGTTTCCTTGGTGCTGCAGAGGAGCCAACACACACCCCTGTGGAAGCTTGTTTGGGAGGATCAGGTGTCCCCTGTGGGAAGGGACTGTGCTGGGTGGCCTCCTGAGCTGTGGCTTCTCTCTCTGCAGGCTGTCCCAGCTGTCACCCCTGTGGACGAGGAGAGCTCCGATGGGGAGCCGGATCAGGAGGCTGTGCAGAGGTAACTCCCACTGTTCACATTTGCCCTTCCTACCTCCACGAGGCTCACCTTGGGCTGTTCCAGAGCTGAATCAAACACAGCCACCTCCTCAGGGCACCACTGTTGATTTTACAGCGAAGGCTCAACGTTTCTGTTCGTGTGGGTGTTGATTACTGCAGGCAGTTACTCCTCTGGCACTACTGGGTGCTTGCAAAGCTGGATTCCCCTGGAATGGGTAGCTGATTGAGCAGTAGGTTCTCCAGAAACTCTTGGAACTGCTAAATTCCTTTGCTTAGTGTGCACCAGCATGCGATCCACACTAACCTGCCAAGTGAGTGCTGAGGGATTCCCCTCCCTGCTGGGTGCTGGAGGTGGGAGGATCTCTGTGGCCTTGGGTACCAGTGCAGCAGCTTTTGTATCAAGACATGCAGTAAACATCCAACTCTGATGCCTCAAACAAAGTGAGCTTGCTGGAATTACGGGTACCTCTAGCTGCTAATTTTAGCATCAGGCCTTAAAATAGTCTGCTCCAATAAGGAAAGCATTATTAGCTCTCAGGCTGGGAACTTCTGTTCTCTGTGTCTGCTCTAAACACATTGTAGGAAGTGGGTAGAACGTGCTTGTACTTTCTCAGTCCATGAACACACTAACCATGGCCTTGCTAACATTTTCTTAGGAGCTTTTGCATAGTTTCTTCTCTGCTAACCAGCTGGGCACTACGTGTGGTGGGTGCTCCTGCTTCTTACCTCAAACTGGAAGAGCTTTTGGATCCCCCCTTTGTACAGGTCATCACCTGGGTAAGGGAGTGGCTCCCCAGGGGCTCACGAGGGTTCAGGGGTTGGTGCAGACTGGGGTGGGTGCAGATCGTGTTCCAGAGCCTTGGCCAGCTGTGCTCCTCTCAGTGCTCCCAGGGAACAGTGGGTGTGAGCAGTGACAGACTGTGCACTGAGACTCCTTTTGCCCACCTCAGCCTAGAAAGTCTACTTGTAACCTCAATAATAGCTTCAACAGCCATTAAGAGTTTTAATGTAGGGCCAGTGGTGTCCTCTGACAGCACCTCAAACAGCAGGCAGTCGTTCTGGCTGTGCAAACACGATAAATCTCATTCTTGGCAAGGGGTTGCCTGGGCATCTTACCTGGGCAGATTTTTCACTATTCTAAACCTGAAGGTTTCAGTTGAGCCTTTAAAGCATTAGCTCAGCTGGAAACATTTTGAAACCCCTGAGCAGTGTTTTGCAAGGCACTGAAATGTTCAGATCCACTGAAAACCAAGTCCCCTTGGACTCAGGGGTCACTTCACTGCTCTCGACAGTGCTGCCATTAGTTCTTTCACAGCACATGTTCTTCTTCCACCAGATGGCCTTGAAAAGGCACCATCCAGGTTGTGTGTTAACTTGTTCTCCACCCCCTTGTGTTGCAACATGTCAGTAGTCATCAGAGGAGAAGGGTAAATAGCATTAACATCAGGGACAGATGCAAATATTTAGCTTCTCAGAACACTGCCCCAAATACTCTGTTTGCAGCCACCAGTGAGCAGCTTTTGCCCTCCTTAATCTGACCTTGAAAGCAGAGCACAGTCTTCTCTCTGTTCCAGGGAACAGTCACATCTCCTTTGAGCTTTGGGAAACTTTCTTCCACCCGAAACGCTGTTAGAGCTCGTGATTGGATTGTTCCCTGGAGGGCTGAAATAAAATGATCTTAGCAAACCACAACAGTAAAGCTCTTTGGGAACCTTTCCCTGTCTGCATCAAATGGTTCTTAAACAGCTAATGGCACGGGCTTTGGCGGGGCACCACGGCACTGTTAACCTGCTTCTTCTGCTTAAGTGGCTTCAGCAGCAAAGACAGGCTGGGTTTGGGCAAGTCTGTATTGCTTGCTGCTCTTTCTGCTTCCCAGGGGCAGCTGCAGAGGAGAAGAGCAAAGGTGAGGATTCGCAGGTGTCAGTGGCCGAGCGGGGCTTGGCCTAGTTACCAGAGCTCCCCTCTGCTGCTCACAGAGCACAAGGGGTTGAGTTCATCCCAGCGGCCTTGAGCGGGCACAGCCTGGGGGCAGTGCCAGCCCTGGGCAGGGGCCTCAGCCCCTCTCTGCCCCCGCACTGCCCTGGGCTCCGCTGTGCAGGAGCAGCAGGCAGCAGCAGCTCTCAGCACTGCCTGGCCCTTCCTCGTGTCCTTGCCAGAGCAGAGGCTCCCAGTTCCCCCTCCCCAGTCTTTGGGGGTTTGCAGGAAACCTGCAGCTCTCTTCCTGTGCAGAGCAGGCTTTTGTTTAAGCTGTTGCCTCCCGGCTCTGGTGTGAGAGGCAAGCCCAGCCTGGTGCTGGTGGCTCCAGAGGGAGGGACCCTCTTGCTGCTCGGGTTCCCGTTCCCTGCGCATCCCGGGCCACTCCCGGCTTTCCCGGAGCAGAGCAGGGACTAGATGGCGCACTTGGACCGGGCTGGCACAGCCCTGCCTCCGCCCAGCCTCCCTCGTGCTCCTCGGGTGCCCCTCGCACCCTTCCCCTGCTGGGGCGAGGTGGCCACTGCTGGACCACTGGGTGACCACTGGGTGTCCCAGGGTCGGTCTGAGGAGCGAAGGCTCCCCTGGCAGGAGCAGCAGCTCTGCTCTGTGCCCAGCTCCCTCTGGGTTATCTCTGCCCTGGCCCCCGGGCTGGCACAGAGGGGCAGACCTGCTCCAGTGTAGTGAATCCACACTGAGGGCAGGTGGGTATTCCCAAAGGGACATACCAGCATTCCCCCTGAGCTGAAACGTGGCTTTCCTGCTGGGAGGAGCAAACGGCTCCTCTTTCCTTCCAAGGCTGGCCGTGGAGCACCAGCAGCTGGAACCACACTTGTCCCCAAAGCACTGGTGAGGCAGTGCTGTGACGGGCAGCGTGTCCCCGGCGTGTTCTGAGCACTGCTCAAGCTTCTTCCTTCCCGTTTCTCTGGCTTATCTAACACTCCCCGTTTTCGGAGTACTCCCATCAGTCTCTTATAAAATGTGCTCCTGCTTGTTGCAGATACTTGGCAAATAGGTCAAAAAGGCACACTCTGGCCATGACCAACCCTACAGCTGAAATCCCTCCAGACTTGCAGAGGCAGCTAGGACAGCAGTCCTTCCGACCCCGGGCTTGGGCTCCACACCTGGGACCCGACCAGCACCGGTGAGTAACGGCACCGGCCGGGCAGCGTGCGCAGGAGTCCTGCCCAGGTGCCCTGCACTGGAGCACTGAGGACACCCCGCTGGCAGGGAGGGGTGACGAGGAGGAGGAGGAACAGGGACAAAGAGCAGACCCACAGAGCAGAGGGTGTCTGAGCCCCTGCCTGCAGGGACCAGCAGGAATCAGCTGGCTCTTCCCTCCAGTCCCGCTTTTGTGGCTGGAGATGATTTGCTGGAATGGCTGCCATCACAGGAATATTGGGAATAAGCTGGTTTTTTTTAGAGGAAAGCTTTTCCCTGTGTAATGGTAGGCATCAAGGTAGCAGATTTGCTACAGAACATTTTTGGAGGCAGATGCAGGCAAACGATTGCACCAAGAGTCAACCACAGCAGAGCTTAAAACCCTCACTGTTCTGCACCAGAGTTGTGTGTTCTGACTGCAAAGTCTCTTTGCAAAGCTCAGGAGTAATTTCATTTCTCACCTGAACCCTTGATGGGAACAATATCAGAAAAGGAAGCTGGGCAGGGAAGGAAAAAAAAAAATCACAAAATGTGGGAAAGAGGGAACCTTTGGATTGGATCTAAACACACTCAGGATGTGTGGGAGGGACAGCTCTGATGGAGAGGTGTTAATGTGACAGAGTCCTTGTCACAGCAGCCAACCGGAGATGCTAATGCCACAGAGAGCGCTTAAATTCTTCTTAATTAAAAAAAACTCCTAAAAAATGCTTTAAAGTGCTCTGACCCCTCTAGTGCTAGGAGCAAACCAGCTGCACACTGGAGTTTGCTGCCTCTTGGGAAAGCGGTGGCTGCCAGGCCAGGCTGGTGCTGGTGTTCAGCTCACAGTGGCAGGCTTGACAAAAGCCTTTTTATTGTAGCCAGAGACCTGCTGAGCTGAGCACTGATGTAATCAGCAGGGACAGGTGAACTCTGAGCAGACAGACAGTGCTAGTGCCACGCTGGAGCTCCAGAAAACCAAGATAAGCACCTCTCTGCCCTCGAGTTACTCCCTCAGAGGTGCCTGGGGGATGGGAAGAGCAGGAGGGGAAACATTTCTAGGGCCACAGCTTAGGAAGAGGAGTGCAGCTTGCAAAGCAAGCAGAATGTGCTGTGTCCTGCTTTCAGGATTGCTGCAAATCCTAAAGGTAAGCCAAGTCCCCCACGCACAGCAGGAACGGAACTTTTGCAAGACTTTAAACACATTTACCCTGTAGATAATGTTGGTGTCACCTCTGTCTCTTGGCTCGGAGGCCTGAAGCTGTTGCATCATGAGCAGGGTGGTATCTGCTCGTTCCACTCTTGGTGTTGTAATGTGCTGTGAGCCTGTTCTGTGTTTTTCCTGTGAAATCACGGAAATTCCATCTGACCATGGTCTACACAGTGTTCCACAGTGAGTTCATGACATACCTGGCACAGAAATGGTGTAAATAAAGCACATTATTGAATGGCAGGTGGGTTTTATTTTAGCCCTTAACCTATTTTAAGCCATCTTATGTATCTTCATTTGTAGTCCCTGGTTTTGTCACGTTAAATATCTGAAAGCAGAATTGAAGTACAGCTGTACAGGGAAGTGCAGCTGTTCTGCCTTGCCCACACGGGTTTCAAAAACTCAGCGTGGTTTTATCTGTAGCTTCTGCTTTCCATCAGTGCAGCAGGAGAACAAATGGGTCAGGATAATGGATGGGATGGCTTCAAAAGGCAGGAGCACAGCTCTTTCCTTGGAAGGAAACTGAACTGTGCCCTCCTAAGACAGAGACAGTGACAAAACAGAACCCAGCCTGCTGGAAGGGGTCCAGCATCAGTCACCTTGTGACAAGGGGAGCCTGGAACAGGCCCTCAGAGTGACCTTTGCAGCTCAGCCCCGCTCCAGCTGCAGCCAGGTGGGCTCTTGCTGGCTTTGGTGTCAGAGGTGCTGTAAAGACCAGACCTCCATGACCTCCTCACAGACAAAGGCTGCTGCTGCAGTCTGTGCATTGAGTGTTGCTTGCTGGGTTCTGGAGATGGCATTTGCAGAATCTTCACAAATGAAATCTTTTACTGATAGGAGAAAATCCTCCCTGAGAGGGTGGGGAGGCCGTGGCACAGGTTGCCCAGAGAGGCTGTGGCTACCCTGTCCCTGGAAGTGTCCAGGTTAGCAGCCTGGGATAGTGGCAGATGTCCCTCCCAGCCCAAAGCATTTTGTGATTCTATGATTTGCTCAGAAATCAGGTTCCACAGGTAGCCCTTGCCTGGAAGCCCTGAGGGCAGGCAGAGAGCCCCGGCTATTTGCTGTGAGGCACATTGTGATGAGTGTAGGCCAGGTTATCTCTGCTCCTGATAACACAGGTGGCACCTAATGGCAAGGCAGGAGCTCAGTGATAATGGGGAGCCCCAGCTTTGGGAGAAAACAGCTCCTGAAAAAAAAATCTGGCTCCCTCTGATGGCAAAGAAACCTCATTGTGAAGGGGAAGTGCTTGTGGTGCCTTGGGTGCAGCTTGGTTCAGATGTGCCCATTCTGATTGCCCAGTGTGGAGCATGCAGGCCGCAGGGAGGCTGGTGGAAATGGAATGTCTGTACTGGAGTTTGTGTTCTGGCTGGTGTCACGTCACTGACCCCCTTCCTTCCCCTGTGTTCAGTTCTATTTACAAGGACTCCAACACTCTGCACCTCCCCACCGAGCGCTTCTCCCCGGTGCGGCGCTTCTCCGACGGGGCTGCCAGCATCCAGGCTTTCAAAGCCCACCTGGAGAAGATGGGCAATAACAGCAGCATCAAACAGCTTCAGCAGGTGAGGGAGGGCTGGGGGTCCTCAAAGCAGCCTCCACGAGGATTTCTTACTGCCTCAGTCCTGCTGCTTCAGGAAGCAAAAGAGGAATCTTTACACGAAGGGCTGAGGGACACGGTTGGGACTTTGCAGCTGAGGGTTTGTTCTTGCCCTGTGTGGCTGCAGCAAACCCTGAGTGTCCTCTGGATGTATGAGCTGTTCACCTGCAGTTGGGCACCTGGGGGGATTCCTGTCCCCCTCTTTTCTGGGGAGAACCATCACGCTGTGCTACCCATGGGTGTCCTGCCTGTCCCTGCAGGGCCCCCCAGCACTGTCAGACTGCAGCTCCTGCTCTCCCACATTTCCTCTGGCAGCAGTTCTGGGGCTTCTCCAGGGTGTCCCAGGACAGGGCAGCTCCTACCACCAGGGTTTGGAGTGTATTGTGGGATATTCCCTACACAGGCACAGCTTGCCAGTGGCTGGAGCAGGATTTGGCCCCAGGACAGGCCTTTCCCCCTGCAGCATGGCACAAATGAGGTGCTCTCCTCACCTTGATGAGGAGCTTTCTTGTTTCCAGAGCTTGCTGCCTGCATTAAGGGAACACAGCGGTGCCAGCTCGGTGTCACATGCACCCGTTGCTTTCCTGGCTTTCTGCCATGTCCCTGCACACCTGATTCTGTCAGAGGGAATGGACTGGGCTTTTTTTGCCAGCTTTATCTCAGAGGGGTGGGCTGCAGAGCACGGCATTCCGCAGAGTGCTGTGCAGCAGAAGGTCACTTATGGGCGTGCTGGATTCCTTGCAGGAGTGTGAGCAGCTCCAGAAGATGTACGGTGGGCACATGGACGAGAGGACGCTGGAGAAGACGCAGCAGCAGCACATGTTGTACCAGCAGGAGCAGCACCATCAGATCCTTCATCAGCAGATTCAGGTAGTGCAGCCCGAGCCAGAGCTGCTGAAGGCTTAGCTCTGTTTTCCTGTGTTGCTGCAGACACAACTCGTGAGCAGGTCCCAGGGGGATTGAGGGAGGGGAGTTTCTGGGCTGCTGTAGCGGGAAGGCTGAAGGATTTCAGCAGAGATGTTTGCACAGCTGCTGTGGTAGCTGTGGCAGCCAGGGCTGCAGTCAGGCACTGACACTCGGTGAATCTGGATATGTCCTGCTTCACCCAGCAGTGTTTCTAAATTTACTGACTGAGACATTGACTGCAAACACTTCTTGTTTTCTTGTGGTGCTTGGTTCAGGACTGTATCCGGCCTCCCCAGCCATCTCCACCCTTGCAAGCTCCATGTGAAAACCAGCCAGCTCTGCTCACTCACCAGCTCCAGAGGTAAAGAAATGGCTTTAGGACAGCTCTGGGTTTTACTCTTGCTGAAGCCCAGGGATGAGCTGACACACTCAGGAGAGGCCAGGCTGAGTTGGAGGTTTATGGAGTCAGAATGACACAGCCAGTTGCCAGGTGAATGTACCTGGTCCTTTGAGCTGGATTCTGTCTGAAGGACTTCAGAATCAGAGAAATTGATTCAAAGGCACAGACCTGCTTTGAGTAGAGGATTGACAGTCCTGCCTTTCGAGTGGCTTGAAGCTGCCACTTCAGCAGCCAGGCTCTCTCGTGCATCCTTGGGTGTCTCACACCTTTCCAGGCCCTTGGTGAGCTCAGCCTCCTTGCCCTCAGCAGCCTGACTTGTAGGTGAGGCAGGCTGAGTAATGGGAAATGAGAGCAGGGTGTCTCACCAGGTGCAGTGAGTCAGGAGGTGAGCCTGCAGTGTCCTTGTCCCCAGGTTTCTGTGACTTGGACAAGTGAGGTGGCTCTCAGAAGAGAAGCCAAGCTGCAGAGACCTTGGGATCCCCAGCAAGGGCTTTATGGTGTTTATTTTGAACAAGACCCGGAGCGTTTGGCATCAGTTCTCACAGTTGAGACAGCATCTTGACAAGGAGCAGGCATGGTGAGAAGGTGCTTGTTTCCCTGCGTAGGTTACGGATCCAGCCATCCAGCCCGCCCCCGAACCACCCCAACAATCATCTCTTCAGGCAGCCCAACAGCAGCCCACCCCCCGTGAGCAGCAGCGTGCTCCAGCCCCATGGTAAGCAGTTCTGGGAGCTGGGCAGGGCCTTGTGACCCATCAAACCCTGAGGAAACAGCGTGGGGTTTGCCAGGGCTCCGTTCTCCCCGGGCCAGGCCCTGCACAGTTTGCTGATGATGTAAAAGATTCTCCATCTGGCAGCAAGGGCTGGTGTCACCGAGAGCTCGCGAGAGGCTGCCAGCTGGAATGTGCTGTTGGGTTCCTTGTCACAAGATCCTTACTTATCGCTCCCCGGATGGGGAGGAAGGGCTGATATGCTCAGGTTTATGCAAATCACTGTCAGCTCCAAATCACAGAAACAGCAGAGTTTCTGTTTTGGTGCAAGGGGCTCTGGCTGTGACCTTTGCACGCTGGCACAGCATGACAGAGCACCCATAAAGGCACGTACTGGGCTCCCAGCCTAGCCCAGAGTCACGGAATGAATCACAGCATCATAGCCTGGTTTGGGTCAGAAGGGACCTTAAAGGTCATCCCTTTCCAGCCCCTGCTACAGGCAGGGACACCTTTCACTAGACCGGGTTAATCCAAGCCCTGTCCATTGGGAAATGGAGCAGATCTCACGCCCAAGCCTGGCCCTGGGCTGGCAGGGGTGCTGAGGCTCTTTGTTCCTTGTAGGTGCTGCCTCCCAGTCCCAGTTCCAAGGGATGCCATCCCACAGCACCATCTTCCCGCAGTCGGGTAACTGCTCCCCTCCCCCGGCCATGGGGCTGACGTGCCTGGCCCTGCAGCAGCAGCAGTCGCAGCCCCAGCAGGTCACCATCCAAGTGCAGGAGCCCGGGGACATGGTGGGCAGCAGCCTCCTGCCCGGGGCCCCCGTGGGCGGGCAGGGCCTGGCGTCCCACGCGCGGGGGATGTCCCTGAGCCCCAGCGCCAGCCAGATGCAGATGCAGCACCGCGCCAGCCTGATGGCCTCCCTCAGCTACGGCCACCGGCAGCTGTCCAAGCAGCTCAGCGCCGACAGCGCCGAGTCGCACAGGTGAGCGCCCGGTGCAGGCAGCAGGAGTGGGAATCTGGCAGGAGATTGTCCCTGCCGGCCTGCCTTGTGCTTGCTCCCTCCCTGTCCCCGGGAAGGGCTCGGTGAGCCAGGCCAGGGCTGCTGTCCGTGTGCCTGGGGAGGCCCTCCGGCGCAGGAGCAGCTCCGGCTCCCGCTGAGCAGGGCGGTCACTTGTCCTTTCCCTTGTCCTTGCAGTCTGAACGTGAACAGGTATCCCCCTGCCAACTACGACCAGGTGCACTTACACCCCCACCTGTTCCCGGAGCAGCCCCGCGTTTCCCCCAGCAACTACAGCCCGCCGGGAGGGGTGGGGTTCCCTGCAGCCCAGCAGGCTCTGAAGGTCCCGCAGCTCGAGCAGTACCCCAGCTTCCCTCCGAACGCACATCAGCAGCAGCAGCACTACACGGCATCGGCACTACAGCAGGCACTGTTGTCCCCGACACCTCCCGACTACAGCCGACACCAGCAGGTACCGCACATCCTCCAGGGACTGCTTTCCCCCCGGCACTCGCTCACGGGGCACACGGACATGCGGCTGCCCCAGGCAGAATTTGCACAGCTCATCAAACGGCGGCAGCAGCAGCAGCAGCAGCAAGAATTCCAAGAGTTGTTCAGGCATATGAGTCAAGGGGATGCTGGGAGTATGGGCACCAGCATGGGACAGAACCTCTCGGAGCGCCAGTCGTTGTCTTTGCCTTATCAGAGTGCTGACACGTACCACCCCCAGAACAGCCCCCAACATCTCTTAAAAATCAGGGCGCAAGAATGTATCCAGCAGGTCCCTGCGTCCGTGCCACCGCCGCAGGGATACGGACACCAGCCAGCCCTGTTCCACTCGGAGAGCATGGAGGAGGACTGCGCCTGCGAGGGAAACAGGGACAGCTTTCCTGACAGTAAGAGCTCAAACACATTGACCAAAGGTTGCCACGAGACCCCTCTGCTTGTAAACGCAGGAGGGCACAGGGACCCCGAATCTTTGCTAGGAACTGCTAATCCCGCGCAGGAGCTGGGAACGCACCAGTACAGGCATCAGCCCACGCCTGGATTCAGGAATAAGGTGCCCAGCAGAGGTAAGGCTCCCTGCTGCCCTTGCAGGCCACGTGTCCATCCGTGCCAGCCACTCACCTTCCTGCCCAGGGCGCTGTCCCACCCGGCACACCAAGGGTTTCCTGACATACTTTGCATAGCACAGAATTTCCGAGATTCTTTCTGGCTTTTGTGGCCTGAAGTAAATTGCAGGCACAGCCTCTGTAATAAACAGGGTTGAATAAGGAAGGAGCCCGATGGGCTGCCTCCCTTGGGAATCTGACCTACTTCTGCAGGCAGGTAAAGACCAGGGCCCAGCCTGCTGCCATCTTTTCGGGGATGCTGTGTGGTGGCCACAGATTTATTCTTGTTGGTGGTGTTCCCCATCCCCTGTAAATATAGGACAGGAACAGCTCAGCTGCCAGCACACCCCAGCTGTAGCAGTGTAGACATTTATTCCTGCTCTTAAGCACAGACCCTCAAGTCCAGGCACCGCTGAAGCTCCCACAAACACACACAGTAACAGTGTTGCTCAGTGTCCTGTGGCTCCAGCAGCCTTGCAGCCTCTCTGATATTTTGGGAAGCAGCAGCAGCAGCAAGATCCTATCCCTGCTTGAACTGGGAAGGGTGGATTCTGGAGAGAGTGAGTTTTAACTTGCCATTAGGGTCTGAAGACCTTTCCTGCTCCTTGGAAGCAGCTGTGCCTTTGCTCCTCAGTGGCTGCTCTGGCAGCACTGGGCTGTCAGAGAATTCCTGCCTGAGCTGTAATTACAGGCTCCTCTGCAGGAAAAACACCCTCTGAGCCCCTTGCTAAGAGGGCTTTGAGGAGAGGCCGAGCAGGCAGATCAATATTCCCTGCAGGACTCGGGGTTCTGGGCTGGAGCCACCAGCTTGCCCTTGGCACTCAGGGCGCTATTGCAGAGGAGCTGTGTCCAGGGCATAGGAGGCCCAGCTTTGTTCAGGGACACAGCACAGTTTGTTGGGAAAGTACCAGGCTGGAATAGGCTGGCTCGGAGGGCTGAGTGGGGCTGCCAAGGCCTGACCCCCCAGAGCGTGGGCAGGGGGCAGGGACAAGGCTGGGCTGTGCTGAAATCCTCCTAAATCCTGAATTCCCAATGTGTTTGCTCTTAGAACTCCACTTCCCTGCTGTGCTCAGAGTGGAGGGAATCGCCCCAGGCTCAGTGGAGGTTGGAAGCTCCAGAGGGGCGTTTGGTATGGAATCATGAGTCTGAGTCTTCTCCCTGTAGCCCGTTAGATGGACAGTGAGGTTTGGTGGAGTCAGAAGCCAAATCTCAGCCCCCACACTGCTGGTGCAAGGACTGGTTACACAAAGGAGAAGGACTTTAGACTGCAAGGCCTTGTAAATGAGTAAAAGCAAATAAATGTTTACAAATAGGCTTGTGTAAAGCCCTTCTGACAGGGCTGTTTGTAGTAAACTATGTCCTAGGATGCAACTGCTTGTATCATTTTCCTTATGGCCTCCATAACCCACTTGGACTCAGGCCTGTGCCACTTCAGGTCCAGGCAGAGCCACCTCAGAGCGTCCCAGGTACCCTTACCTGCAGCAAATCCTGCACCCCTGGGCTTTCCCCTTTTTTACCTACACCAGATCCTACATTGCTCAGTTTCCCAGTACTGATCTACACCAAATCCCACATCCCTGGCTTTTCCCACTCTTTTCTTTAGACTGTGTGATGAGGGTGCAGTTTGAGGGGTATCTTCTCTCCCTGCCTCAGCTGCCCAGATGTGTTTTCCCTGGAGCAGGGTGTGACTCCCCAGTGCCTCGGGAGTGCCTGTGCTGATGCTGATCACAGAGCTCTGGATGTCTGTGGAGCATCTGCCAGGGATGGCAGGCGGGACCCTGAGAGCCAACCAGATCTGTCTGGGATGTGACTGAGCTGCCTGTGAGCAGCCCTGCTCCAGTTTGCTCCAACGTAGCCGTCCCGGGCTGGGAGCACTGCCCGTGGGAAACCTGCCTGGGCTCAGCGCAGAGGAGCCGAGCTGGCGGCAGCGCCGTGCCAGCGTCACATGCCACAGTGACACAAAGGATGTGGGGGTGAAAGGCTCTCCTCTGCAGGGCTGGAGGTGTGAATTCGGGGTGTCTGTCCCTTGGTCCAGAGCAGCATCCCCAGAGGTGCAGTGCTGGCGTTGGGGAGCAGCTGTTTTTCGGGTCCTGGCTCTTCCCTGCTCAGGGAACTCGTCACCCGCAGCGCAGGGACTGGGGCTGGGGCTGTTTGTGGAGCTGGAGCAGCAGGCTGCTGGCCCCAACCACTGTTCCCACAGTTGGAGCAGCATCCCAAGCAGTGTGTGGGTGGCACTGATCCGCTAACATCTGTTACCTCATGTTTTCCCTCTCTCTTTTCCGGGAAAGCTGACTGTTAACCGCACGTAACCCCACGGTTGTGCAAAGGCAGGAGGCTGCATCTGACTGCCCTGGGACAGGGCTCCAGCAGGAATGCCACATTCCCGGGGGAGGGAGGGCACGGGGAGGATGTGCTGGCTGTGCTGTCCGTGCTCACCTGCCTGCAAGCGGGGTGGGGGCCACATGGGATGGGGTCTCACTTGAATTCTGCTGAGCTTGTGGACAGATTTTGGGACTGCCCTGTGCAGGGCCAGGAGCTGGACTTGGATGATCCATGTGGGTCCGAGTGGGGATGTTGTAGGATTCTGTGAGCAGTTTTGTGGCAGTTGCAGAGCCAGCTGGGCCGTGCAGTGTCCCAGCACAGCAGGACATCCCTTCCTCTGGCCAAAGCCCTGGGAAGGCTCTGGCTTTGTGAGGGATGTACCTGCAGCTGCGTCACCTCAGGGCAGCTCCCCAGCGCTCGCAGCCACGGCGGGCTCAGCGAGCTCAGCCCGATGACAGGCTCCTCCAAGGCTCAGGACTTTATCCAAAACATCGTGTACTTGATGACGAGAGGCTTTGCCTGATAGGAATGTGGCCTTTGCCCTCAGTCACAAGAGCTCGCAGCGCAGATGGACTTTGCCAGGCAGAACTCTGGTGTGCTCCTGGAGACAGATTGTGGGAGGGCAGGGAGAAGTCATCTGATAAAAGTGAAGATCCTGGCCAGCTCTTCCAACAGGATTATGTTGCTTACAATTGCCAAGGGGCCCTGCTGGAACATCCCGTGTTGGAGGCTCCCCCAGCTCTTCTGTAACAATGTGGGCAGGCTGGGGGTCGATCTCAGGCTCGAGGGGAAGGCAGGAGTGGGAAAGGGTCCGGTTCCTGCCCCACTGCAGCTTTAGGCTGCTTTTGTAGACCTGCTGGAAGGCAGCTAGCATTGGGATATTTTGGGATATTAATGCTGGAGAGAGAAGCCTGTGTGAGTGCAAGTGAGGGCAGTTGTGCTGCACCACTCCAGCTGGAGCAGCCAGGGGTCCTGTCCTGGCTCTGCCAGCAAGGAGCGTTTGTGTGTGGCATCACACTTCAGTTCTGCAGTGGCACAGGAGCTGCAGGTTCCTTGTACTAACCTGTCCTTTTTCTGTCCTGTCTGCTTTTCAAGAGTCCATCGTAGGGAACTGCATGGACAGGAGCTCCCCCGGCCAAGCCATGCAGGTGCCTGACCACAACGGCCTGGGCTACCCCGTGCGCCCCTCGTCCAGCGAGCACCCGCGGCCCCGCACGCTGCAGAGACATCACACCATCCAGAACAGTGACGATGCCTACGTAGGTGCCTTTGCCTTCCAGGTCCCTCCTCTGGAGCAGCCTGGCCCGGCTGTGGCCACACAGGGCTCTGCAGACACCTCCAGCCCAGCTGTGGGTCCTGCAGTGCTGTGAAGGAGCTGGTCATGGTAGTCCAGACCTCAGTGCTCTGTGCCCTGTGGGGTTTGGGCTGCTGGGAACTGTCCTGCCCAAATCTTGATGTGTGCTTTGCCCCAGCTCCCTTCTGATGTAAGTGGGAATGTCAACTGCACTGGTTCAGAGGTGCCCAGGGACAGAATAAGGAGCAGTGGCCAGAAACTAAAACACAACAAGTTCTACCTCAACATGAGGAAGAACTTCTTTCCATGGAGGGTGGCAGAGCACTGGAAGCTACCCAGGGAGGGTCTGGAGTGTCCCTCTCTGGAGACATCCCAAAACCACCTAGATGTGTTTCTCTGTCACCTGCTCCAGGTGTCCCTGCCTTGGCAGGGGTTTGTGCTGGATGATATCCTGATCTCCTGTCCAGCCCCAGCCACGCTGTGATTCTGTTAGCTCAGAGGGATTTGGACCATTCAGTCCATCCTCCTGTTGAAGGGACAGCCTGCACCCAGGCTGTGCCTGCTGCCGTTCTTGTCTTCCCAAGCCCTTGCTGAAGGTTTGCAGAGGCTCCCTGGGCACCCTGTCCGTGGGCAGATGGGGAACAGCAGGGTCCTCTCCTGAGCTCCCCTGAGTGTGCCCTGCTGTCTGCACAGGTCCAGCTGGATAACTTGCCCGGCATGAGTCTGATGGCAGGGAAGGCGCTGAGCTCTGCTCGGATGTCGGACGCGGTGCTCAGCCAGTCGTCGCTGATGTCCAGCCAGCAGCTGCGCGACAGGGACGGCGAGGGTGAGCCCACGGGGCAGGGGCTGCAGGCAGCTCTGGGGGCCGGGTCACAGCCACAGGTGCCAAGTCCCCTCTTTGCCCTTACAGAGTGTGGGGAGAGTTTGGAAGGTCAGGAGCACGCAAACCTGGGGGACGGCAGCCAGCACCTCAACACCTCCTGCTACCCCTCGACGTGTATCACGGACGTCCTGCTGAGCTACAAGCACCCAGAGGTGCCCTTTGGGATGGAGCAGGCGGGGGTGTAACCAGGAGGGAGTGAGTATCCGTGTGTCCTTCTCTCGCCACACCTTGGGCTGCTCCACGGCCTCACTTCCGTGGGTCACCTTCCCTGCTCGTTGCTCCAGTGCTGGGGTTGGGATCACCCACCCGGAGCTCCTGTGCTGAAGCTGTTTGCTGTCCCCTCATTTGCCCAGGGACATCACCCCTCCTTTCAGGCTTGTGCTGCGCTCAGACCCCTCTGCATGGCAGGGTCTCTCTCCTGGGGCAGGGTCAGGAATGGTCTGGGAATGGTGGAGGGCTGTGGGAGGAGATGTGACATTCTGGTGTCCCCTAACATCTCTCTTTCTCTCTCTTGCAGGGTTTGTGTACAGCTTTGAAACGAAAAGGTCCATTTTAAACCAACAGTATCTAGCAGCATTGCGCCAAATTGCCGTAGTATTTCTGACTAACTGGAATACCATGGCCCCTTTCCTCATCCTCACTTCATCCAGTGTGTCGTTCCTTTGGGTTCTTTAATTTCTGCCACACTTGCCTGTGACTCCAGCTGCACCCAGAGCCCTGAGCCCGACACGGAGGATGGGCCTCGGCGCCGGGGCTGCTCTGGGGGCTGGCCCTGCCTGGGGCCCACGCCGGGCTGAGCCTCCCTGGAGCCTGCCCTGGGCAGGTCCGAGGGGGCTGGAGCCACTCCTGGATGGAGGCCCCGCTCTCCTTCCACTCTGTCCCCTGCACTGGGGGGCTCCGGGCCTGGCGGCGCTGCTGGGGGCCCTCCCACCCCGGTGCAATCCACTCTTGTCTCACCTCTGTCTGCTCTGTTCCCTCTCGTGTGTCGGGGGGCTGGCAGGGTCACCCCTGCCCTGCCCTCCTTCCCTTTTCTTTCCAAATCTGCCATGACTTGGGGTTTTTTCTTTTCCTGGCTAATGTAGGGCAGACGGATTTTTCTTTGTTTCCTTCGCTTTTCCTCCTGATCACGTAGGAATTGTTTTTTTGGTAAATGTTGTTTTATTATTATTGTTATTAATAAAAGGCAAAAGGAATTTCTGTTTGAGAGAAATTTTTAACTAGATTCTGTTCTATATGAATTGTGACTTGCACCTTTTGTTCAAAGTATTTTATTTCTTTTAATGACATTGTACTTGTGACTGGTTTTCTCTCGTGCCAGTGGCGACAGTGGTAATTCTCCTTATACAGTCGGGACGTGCAGAGGTCTCTTCTTTGTCCCTTTCCATCCTTTCCGTGGTGGATAGAGCGGGAGGGCCCCGCTGCTGGGGCTCAGGAGCACGTGGTGTCAGCCTTGCCTTTGGGACTTGACAAGCTCCAGCTCAGATCCTTCCTACTGACATTTTTTCTGGAATATTTTTTAAAACTAAAGGAAACATCGACCCAGCCCTCCTGACTTTGCACAGAAGGAAGTGTGAAACCAGCACGGCAGAGGTGACTTTGCTGTCCTTACCCCGTGCCTCTTCCCAGCCTCCCCTCCTCCGGGAGAGCACCGCTGACGGCTCCGCCATCCCGAAAATCAGAGAGGAGGGAAGCTCCAGCCCCTCACCCGGCGCCTGCGGGCTCGGGGAGCCCCGGATGGAGCGGGAAGGGTGGGAAACGCTGAAAGCCTTTTGCTCTGTCCCTTCGGTTCGTTTTCCTTTTGTTTACATGACACTGTATCCCGGGAGAGTCGCCGGCGCCCCCAGCAGCCGCCCCGCAGGGCCGCGTCACCGTGCCATCCGCAGTATCACACTTTTTTTATCATGGCTTTGTATTGTAGTAATCAATACGCGCAGTATATGTTGAATGTATATTAATATACTTTGCTATTATTTCTGTTTTTTGGAAATGTCAGAAGTATTTTTTTTTTCTTCCTCATTTATGTTGGACTAAAAACGAACAGGAAAAAAAAGAGTTTCCGTAAATCTTCAGTCCATTTTTTTGTGGGTCACTTGCAACTAGTCAATTAGTTGGACAGTGGGATCATAACAAATAAAACCATGATTATGATCTTCCCGAGCTCTTGTTTGCCTTGTTGCTCAATGCCAGAGTTCAGGGGGCGGCAGCTGCTGTGTCCCCGGTCCATCCCTGGGGCTGTCACTTGTCCCGGGCTCCAGCAGCCCCCCTGGCCGGCTTTCCCAAAGCCCCCCCAGCACTCGCAGCCCCCTGCAGCTGGAGCCTGGCAGAGCCCGACCCACCGTGCGGGTGTGGGGAGGGGCAGTGCTGCAGATCAGCTCCAGCATCTGCTGCAGCGGGGCCTTTCCAGCTGTGGGGAGCGTCTGGGAGGCGCAGGAGCTGTGCCTGCAGCACCCGTGTGATGCCCTTGAGGTGCCCAGCCTCTGTGGCAGCTCCCCCTGGCTCTGCCAGCCCTGCACACCCCCTGCAGCCCCCTCTGGGGACGTGGCCCCTCTGTCCCTGGCCCCTCTCTCCCCTTGCCAGGCCGGGCTCAGCCCCGTGTGTTTGATTCCTGTGCATCCCCGGGCTGGTGACAATGGGACAGGGAAGCACCTGGGGTTCCTCGGGCTGACAGGAGTTTTGGGGTGGCCATGCCGATGCTGGTGCCTGCCCTGAGCTGAGATTTGGCTTTGCCCGGGTCCCCAGTGAGGGCTGGCATGGGCAGGCAGGGCACGGCTCCTCTGAGCTGGGGACACAGCGGGAAAAGGGGGTGACGTGAGCGGCCCGGTGAAGGACGGGGCAGAGACCCGTGGCCGAGGCGAGGGGTCCGGGTACGGCAGGCCAAATCCCTGCGGGAATAAACCTTGTCCCCGGGCCGGCGGCCAATCCCTGGGGGCTGCGAGGGGCCCCGGCAAGGCCGCAGGGCCAGCGGGAATCTGGGTCACCGGGAGCGTAAACAGCTCCTTGGCCGGCGAGGCGCGTCCCGCGGGGAGCTCCTGTTTGCTCGCCGCCCCTGCCAAGCCCGCGCTCCTCGGCGATGCTGCGCGATCCTTGAACCCTGCGCGCCACATCGCCCGCCGGGAGCGCGGCCGGGGCCGCCGCGCTGGCTTATCTCCGCGGAACTGCCCCTCCGGCATAAATAGCGGCGGCGGAGCCCCGGCCGCTCAGAGCGGACGAGCAGCAGCGGTAGAGAGAGCTGGTAAGAGCCCGGGCTGCTCCGCAGGACCCGCAGGGACAGAGCGGTGCCCCTCGCCCGCCGCCCAGGCGGGGAGCCTGGAGCGGGCTGGGCGCTCAGCCCCGCCGGGGTTGCGTTTGCCGGGGCTCCCCGCGCCCAACTCTCTTGCTCTTCCCGCAGGTCCAGCGCGAAGATGAGAGCCGTGGTGTTGACCCTCGCCCTGCTCTGCCTGACGGGTGGGTCCGGACGGGGCTGCGGCGGCTGCGGATCCCCGCGGGATGGAGCGGGACGGGCGGGATGGAGCGGGACGGGCGGGATGGAGCGGGACAGGCGGGATGGACCGGCACGGGCGGGATGGAGCGGCTGAGCCCGACGCGGGCGCGGCTGGAAGCCGCCGGTTTCCGAAGCGCTTTGCAAGCCGGGCTGCAGCCAAGGGGCTCCCGGGTCCCCTCCCGAGCCGGGCAGGTCCCGGCAGGGCTGGAGCCGTCCCCGGGCGGCGTGTCCTGAACGCGCCCCGCTCTCTCCGCAGGCACCCAGGCTCGCTCCTTCTGGCAGCACGATGAGCCCCAGGCACCCCTGGATCGCCTCAAGGACATGCTCGATGTGTACCTGGAGACAGTGAAGGCCAGCGGCAAGGAAGCCATTTCCCAGTTCGAGGCCTCCGCCGTGGGCAAACAGCTGGAGTAAGTGGCAGATGTGTGGCGGGGGACTGGCGGGGGGCCCCGGGCAGGGCGTGTGACCTCCCTCCCTTCCCACAGCCTGAAGCTGGGCGAGAACCTCGACACGCTGGGCGCGGTCGCCGCCAAGATGAGAGAGGATATGGCCCCCTACTACAAAGAGGTGCGGGAGATGTGGCTGAAGGACACCGAGTCCCTGCGCCAGGAGCTGACCAAGGACCTGGAGGAGGTGAAGGAGAAGATCAAGCCCTTCCTGGACCAGTTCTCTGCCAAGTGGACGGAAGATCTGGAGCAGTACCGCCAGCGCCTGGCACCCCTCGCCCAGGAGCTGAAGGAGCTCAGCAAGCAGAAGGTGGAGCTGCTGCAGCAGAAGCTGACCCCGGTGGCCGAGGAGGCGCGGGACCGTCTGCGCGGGCACGTCGAGGAGCTGCGCAAGAACGTGGCCCCCTTCAGCGATGAGCTGCGGCAGAAACTGAGCCAGAAGCTGGAGGAGATCCGGGAGAAGGGCATCCCCCAGGCCGCTGAATACCAGGCCAAGGTGGTGGAGCAGCTCAGCAACCTGCGTGAGAAGATGTCGCCCCTGATGCAGGACCTCAAGGAGCGCCTCACGCCCTACGCCGAGAACCTCAAGGCCCGTTTCATCAGCTTGCTGGACGAACTCCAGAAGTCCGTGGCCTGAGCCGCCAGGGACTGACCCCAGCCCCGCCCCGCAGCCGCCCCGGGTGCTCCCTGCCCTGCCCCGGGCGCTTCTCCTCAGGGGGCTCTGGGGACAGGCTGCAGGAGCCCGGGCCAGCCCAGCCCTAGGGTGTCCTCCCCAGAGACCCCCTCCTCCCCTAGAATTCCCTCCCCAACCCGGCGCCGCTCCCAGCTTTGCCTCCCTTTTGACAAATAAACTTGACTTAAGTTATTGGAGCTCGCTCAGTCTTTGCAGTGGATGCTGGAGGGGGCGAGGGGTGCTCTGAGCTGGGGGTGCTGGGAGACCCAGAGGGAGTGGGGAGAACAGGGAGCTGGTGAGGGGTGCCCTGGGCTCGCCCAGCACTGAGTCCAGCTCTGCCCGGGGTTCAGCTGTGCTCAGCCCCACAGGGGGCTGCAGTGGGGTGGCACTGAATCTGCAGGGGCTTGTGTAAGCAGCGCCCGGCTCCAGCCACCCTGGGCACCCTGACACGGCCTCGTGTGCCTCAGTGCTGGTGTCTGCCCCAGCCCTCCCTCTCCCTGCTCGCGTTCCTCCTTGCCAGCCCCCAGTGATGCCACCACAGCGTTTGTGTCAGCCCCGCTTTATTGAGCACCACGACAGCGGTGGGAGCCGGGGGTCCCCAGCCCCAGCAGTTCCCGGGCGGCCCCCGGGGAGGTTACGCGGCCGGAGTTTTCTTCCAGAGCTCCGCCAGCTGCTCCTTGAGCCACGCCAGCCGCTGCCTCGCCAGCTCCGCGTTGTCCGACAGCCACTGCCTGCACGGAGAGGGAGGGGAGGGGAGGGCCGGGGGTCAGCGCGGGGCCCCGGCCGGGCTCCCCGCCGGCACCGGGGACAGGGACAGGGACAGGGACAGGGACAGGGACAGGGACAGGGCTGGCGGGGGTCGGGGCCACCTGGCCTGTTGTGCTGCCTCCGACTCCCGCATCCTGCCGAAGGCGTCCTTGGCCATGGCCGAGACTTTCTGGGCCAGCTCCTGCACCTTCTGCACCAGCACCTTCGGCTCGTCGGGCGCGTCGGCCCCTGCAAGCACAAACCCGGTGGGACTGGGGGCACGGGCCCCCGCGGCTGTGCCCCCCGTGTGTGCACCCCGTGTGCCCCCCGCACCCTGAGCCCCGACCCCCTCCTCCCGCCCAGCCCCCGGCCCTTACGTGCTCCCAGCGCCAGGACGGCCGTGCAGGCGAGCAGGAACAGCAGCGACGCCTTCATGGCTGGGGAGAGAGCAGAGCGCGGGGCAGGGGGGGGGACACGGCGGTCCCGACCCCGTCCCCTCCCAGCACGACCCTCACCACGGATGTCCCCGCTCACCTGTGCCGGGCCCTGTGATGCGGGGGCAGCCCCGGGCTCCCTCTTTATACCCTCCCCACGGCCGCCCCGGGGGATTCGTGCAAAGGTCAGGGCAGGGCGCGGGGGGGCTGCAGGGGGGCTGTGTCCAGCCAGGAGTTGGGAAATCCCGCGGGACGGAGCCTGCTGGGGCCCCGCGTGTCTGTGAGTGCGCTCACAGCCGTGCATACCCGGGCATACCCGGGCAGGGGACCGCGCCGGGCACACACGGCACAAGGGTGACATCCAGCGGCCCTGTCCCCGGGCACGACGCCCTCGGGCACCGCGAGGCTCCTCGGACCTTGCCACTGCCACTGCCACTGCCTGGCCGGTCCCTGTCCCTGCCTGCCGTGCCCTTTGCCCTCTGTGACACAGCGCCGCTGCTCCGCTGCCCTCGGGCAGGGCTGGGCTGGGCTGGGGGCTGCCCGGTGCCCAGGTGTGTGCCCAGAGCCCAATGCCCACGGCCAGGGACACGCACGGGCCCCAGCTCCACTCGCAGGCACCGTGTGGCTGCAGTGCCCTGCAGTGGCCTCTTCCTGTGCCAGGGCTTCCCCCAGGAGCCTGCACTGGGAAGTGACGATGCCATCCTGCCTGTGCACAGCCTCGTGTCCCCCAGCTCCAGCCAAGTGTCCCCTTGAGCCCGTGTCCTGCCCCGCTGCCCAGCCCAGGCACAGCACAGCCGGTGGCAGAGCTGGGAGGTCCCTGCAGTGTCCCCAGACCCCGTGCCCTGTCCCACTGCCACCATCCCACAACCACACACCCCAGGTTTGTGCTGCCAGCACTGACACTGTGCACCCACAGAGCAGTGAGGTGTCCCCTCAGCCCAGGGCCCCCCGGAGGGGCTCGGTGTGTCCTGTGTCCCCCCCATCCCCTGCCTGTCCCTGTCACCCCGCTGGGGGCTGCTGGGTGATGTCAGGGCTCTGGTGATGTCAGGCCTGGGCACACGTCAGGCACTTCCACGTTGTGAGCGTGCTAAAGTCCACGCCCTTGGTGTGTCACAGCCGCGTGGAAGGTGCAGCAGCGCTCGGGCCGCATAAATAGTGCTGGGAGCTGCAGGTACCGCAGCAGTGGCAGCACAGGTGAGCAGAGGCAGGGGCTGGAGGGAGCCACGGCCTCCACGGCTCTGGCAGGGGGCTGGGGGGCTGCTGGTCCCTGGGGCTTCCTTCACCTCTGCTCTGTGCTCCACAGGAGTCCCCAGTGCTCAGGATGGCGCCAAAGGCAGCCGCCCTTGTCCTGGTGCTCCTTGCGATTGCAGGTGAGGCGGCACGAGGGTCCCTGGTGCCGGCAGGGGGGTCCTGCCCCGGGGCACTGCTGGGGAATGGCGCTGACGTCCCTGGGGGAGTGGGACTGTGAGCGCTGACCCCGGCACCCCTGCAGGCTCACGGGCCGACGTGAACCCTGACGAGGTGGCCGGCGTGATCTGGAAGTACTTCACGGAGCTGGGCAGCAATGCCAAGGACACGGTGGACCAGCTGCAGCAGACCGAGATCAGCAAGCAGCTCAAGTGAGTGCCGGGGGGCTCAGGGGGGCTCAGGGGGGCTCAGGGGTGTCAGGCAGGCCTGGGGATTTGGGCACACGGGCCCTGACGTGTCCCCTCTCCCCAGCACCCTGCTGAGGAGCAACCTGCAGAGCTTCAGCGCCTACGCCGAGGACCTGCAGGAGCGGCTGGTGCCCTTCGCCACCGAGCTGCAGGCGCGGCTGGCGCAGGACTCGCAGCGCCTGAAGGAGCAGATCCAGCGCGAGCTGCAGGAGCTGCGGGACAAGCTGGCGCCCTTCGCCGACGAGGTGCACCAGCAGATCGGCACCAACATCCAGCAGCTGCAGGCCAAGATGAGCCCCTACGCCGAGGAGCTGCGGGAGCGGGTGGACCGCAGCGCCGGGGAGCTGCAGCGGGCGCTGGAGCCCTACGCGGCCGAGCTGCGGGAGCGCCTGCAGGACAACGCCCAGAGCGTGCAGGCCTCCCTCAGCCCCTACGCCGACCGGCTGCAGCAGCAGATCGACGGCGGCGTGGAGAGCCTGAAGGAGCGGCTGGCGCCCATGGCGGACGAGCTGAAGGCGCAGGTGGGGCAGAGCGTGGCCGAGCTGCGGCGCGGCCTCAGCCCCTACGCCCAGGAGGTGCAGGACGGCCTCAACCGGCAGCTGGAGAGCCTGACCGTGCAGATGGAGCGGGCGGCCGAGGAGCTGCGCGCCCGCCTGGCCGCCAGCTCCGAGGAGCTGCGCGCCCAGCTGAGCCCGCTGGCGCAGGAGCTGCGGGAGGCGGCGAGCGGGGACGCCGAGAGCCTGCGGCAGCGCCTGGCGCCGCTGGCCCAGCAGCTGGAGCAGCGAGTGGGGCAGACCCTGGACGCGTTCCGGCAGCAGGCGGCTCCCTTCGGGGAGACCTTCGGGAAGCAGCTGGTGCAGCGCCTGGAGGAGATGCGCGGCAAGCTGGACTCGGGCGCTGCCGGCGTCGAGGATCACCTGGAGCTGCTGGAGAAGGAGGTGCGGGAGAAGGTGGCGGCTTTCCTCAGCACCGTCCCACCCCCACAGAATTAAGCCACCCCGCCCGGCCGTCCGCACACATTCCAAGCATTCCTGGCCACTTCCAGTGGTAAAAATAAATCTCCTTGTGATGCACGTGCTGGTCCGTGTCCTTCCTTCCCGCAGCATCCCGCGGTTCTGCCCTGGGATGGGACACCTCAGCTGCTCTGAGGGGGGGCATCAGCCCGGATTTGGGTTGTGGGGCACCAGGGAGAGGGAGCAGAGGTGGGGGCAGGTGGGTGGGAGGTCTCTGGTGGCAGCCAGGTGAGCCCACGGGCCAGCACGGGGCCCTCGCTGTCACCTCATCCCCGCTCGGGGCAGCCGGGTGGCCACAGAGGGGCAGAGCCCGGGGGTGCGGCCAAACATCCCCACGGCGCTGGGGCAGCAGCGGGGGGGTGACAGACACCGCGTCCCCACGGCGCAGCGGGGCTCGGGCAGCGAGGGAGCTCCGCAGCTGAGGAGCGGGAACGGGATCGGGGCGCTCTGCGGGCAGATCCCGGGCTGGACGGGGCGAGGGGAAGCGCGGCCAGCGCTGCCTGGAGCGACCTCACGTGTGGGCCCAGGCGAGGGAGCCGCGCGGACTTTGGTGTCGGAGCGGCGCTGGCGGCTGCTCGGCCTTTCACCCCGGCAGCGCCGGACTTCGCTCCCCACCCCGGAGCACCCGGGTTTATTCCCGGTAGAACCCAGCGTGCAAAGGGAAGGATTCGAGCACGGCGGGAGCGCAGCCACAGGGGGAGGTCGCTCCCGAGCCGCGCATCCCGGCCCGCCCCGCACGGCCGGAGCCGGGCTCGCCCTCCCGCACCCATCCCCGGCTCCGGGCTCCCTTTTCGTCCCGCCCGGAGCTGCAGCCATGTCCCTGTCCCCATCCCGCCCCGGGTGCCCCAGCCCCACCCAGCCTTCCCTCCGGGATGCAGAGAGCGGCGGCGGGGCAGGGCCAGCCCCGTCCCCCGGGCCCGGGGGGCAGCGGGCGCTCAGGTGTCCGGCCCCCAGGTCACCTCCCCGGAACGTGCTCGGACCTCCACGTTGTGTTTACACGGAGTGAGGTCCAAAAAGCCTTCCCGCAGCACAGCCGCCTTATCGCCCGCTCCTCGGCCGCCCCCCGAGCCCATATAAGGGCGGCCGCCGGCGCCTCCGGGCGGGAGGGACGCGGGAGGCGACCCGAGGCAGGTGAGGGGCTGGGCGTGACTCCGGGTGCACAACAGCGGGGTGCGGGGGGCCCGAGGCGCTCCGGGGACCCCCGGGTGTTATTAGGGGTGTTTTTAGGGGAGCTCCGGCTGCCAACGCGGCCCCAGGAGCGAGGTCCTCGCCGGGAGCAGCGAGGGGGCGCGCAGCAGAGGCACCGCCTCCCCGGGGACACCCGGACGCTCCTGTCCGCTCTCTCCGCAGCCGGACCATGCTGCTGGAGGCTGCGCTGCTCCTCTCCCTGCTGGCCAGCCCGGGGGGCTGCGGGCCCGGGGGCTCCGGGGCACAAGCCCCGCTCCCGCCCGCAGCGGCCCCGGCCAAGGCGGCGCAGAGCGGCCTCTGGGAGTACGTGAGCCAGCTGACGGGGGACAAGGACAGCCTGGAGCGCGGCCAGAGCAAGCTGGGCACCGACACGAGGTGAGTGCGGCGCCCCGGGGTGCTCAGGAGCACAGCCGAGCCCTGCCCTCCCCTCCCGGCGGGGCTGGCACGGAGGGGCCGCGGTCACTCGGGTGCCGGTGCCTGTCCCTGCAGGAGCCCCAAGGAAAGCGTTCAGGACGGGCTCGGCTACATGGGGCACTTCCTGGAGAAGCTGTCGCCCCTGCAGAGCGCCCCGCGGCCGCGGCTCTACGGGGACTCGGCCGGGCTGCGCAGGGCCATCCGCAGGGAGCTCGACAGCCTCCGGGGGAAGCTGTCCCCGTACGTGGACGAGGCGCACCAGCAGGTGGGAAAGCACCTGGACGAGCTCCGCACGCAGCTGCGGCCGCTCACGGAGGAGCTGCTGGACCAGGTGTCGCTGCGGGCCCGGGAGCTGCGGCGGCGCCTGGTGCCCAGCCGGGAGGTGGCGGCGCAGCTCCTGGACGGCGCCGGCGAACTGCAGCGCTTCATGGGCCACTACAGCGACAAGATCGCCTTGCACACGGAGCAGGTGAAGGACATCCTGCAGCCGTACGCCGAGCGGCTGCTGACCGAGCTCCGCCGCAACGTGGACGAGCTGCACCGCGGCGTGGCCCCGCACGCCCGCGCCAGCCCCGAGCAGCTCCAGCGCCACGTGCAGGAGCTGTCGGCCAGGCTGGCCCGCAACGCGCGGGACCTGCACCAGCGCATCCAGGGGAACCTGGAGCAGCTGCGGGCCAAGCTGAGCCGGTTCCCCGGCAGCCCCGCCGCGGCCGCGGGGCTCTCCCGGGAGGCGCTGGCCAGGGAGGTGCAGCGGCGCGTGGAGGAGTTCCGGCGGGACACGCACGCACAGATCCAGGCCTTCACCCGGGCGCTGGACCAGGAGACGGAGGAGATGCGGCTGAAGCTCAGCGCCCGCCCGGACCCGCCCGAGGAGCCGCTGGACGCGCCCCCGCCGCCCCTGGAGGACCTGCGCGCCCGGCTGGACGCGCTGTGGCGGGACCTGGCGCTGAGCCTGAGCGAGCGGGGCGAGGAGGACCCCGGGGAGGGCCCGGGGGAGGCGCGGGAGGGCCCCGGGGAGGGCCCGGGCGGGGCGGCGGGGCCGGGGCGGCTCCGGGGCTGAACGCGAATAAAGGCGCCGCCATGTTCCCTGTCACGTGATTCGCGTCACGTGACCCCGCCCGAGCCGCGTGACTCTTGCGTCATCGCCGCGCGCCGCCGCGGGCCGCGCCGCCATCATGTCGGCGCTGGGGGCCATGGAGGCGGCGGCGCCCGCGGGGTCTCTGTTCCGGCCCCTCAGCGCCGAGGACGGCGAGCAGCAGCCGGCAGAGATCGAGTCCCTGTGCATGAATTGCTTCCGCAACGTGAGGGGCCCGGGGGGCCGGGCGGCAGCGGCCTGCGGGGCCGGGGGGAGAGCGGGACAGGAGTGTGCGGGGGTCGGGGAGGGGGCCGGGGGTCTGTGGGGGCCAGGGAGGCGCGTAGGAGTCTGTGAGGGTGAGGGAGGGGCTGCAGTGGCCTGCAGGGACCAGGGCTCTCCAGTGGTCGTGGGGAGGAGCGGGCAGGGGTCGAGCAGGGGTGTTACAGAGCTCTGGGGGCAATGGGGGGCAGGAGCGAGGAAGGAGCTGCCGGGGGTACAGCTGGTCTCGGGGTAGGGGGCACTGGTGGGGTTGGGGGCGCGTTTCCAGGAGCTCTGGGGGACAGGCGGGCTTGGGGCAGGGACCTGCCCGTGCCGGGAGGGGCTGTCAGGGCCCTGCGCCACCGCCCCCAGGGCTCGGCTTCCCACGAGGCCCCTCGCTGCCGCAGGGCGTGACGCGGCTCCTGCTCACCAGGATCCCCTTCTTCAAAGAGATCATCGTCAGCTCCTTCTCCTGCGACAGCTGCTGCTGGTCCAACACGGAGATCCAGTCAGCGGGCAGGATCCAGGAGCAGGGCGTGCGCTACACCCTGGCCGTCACCTCCCGCCAGGTGGGCAGTGCCTCCCTGCTCTGCTTCCTGCCCAAATGTGCACATTCCTAAAGGAGAGGGGGCTGGGGCCAGCACCTCCCTGTGACCCCGGTGTGTGGGAGCCCCTGGATCTCCCGGGGGTGCTCAGGCTGCTCCCTGGCTGTGTGTGCAGGACATGAACAGGGAGGTGGTGAAGACCGACTGTGCCTCGGCTCGAATTCCAGAGCTGGACTTTGAGATCCCTGCCTTCAGCCAGAAGGGAGGTGGGTACATGGGAGCAGTTCCTGGGGGCACTCCTGGGGTGTGTTAACGGTGCCTTCATCTCTTTGTCCCTTCCCAAGTGCTCACCACCATCGAGGGGATCATTGACAGAGCTGTGGCAGGCCTGGAGCAGGACCAGCCCGCCCGCAGGGTAAGGGGCTGGAAGGGGAAGCTCTTTAAGGATGGAAAATGCTTGGGATGTCCATCCCCTGCCCGGTGGTGCCACTCTGGGCTGCTGGGGAGAGCACTGGGGCTGTGCTTTGTGCCATGGTCCTCTTTGTCAGCACCTCTGGACTGCCTCTGCAGCAGCTGAATCCTATCTTGGGGGTCTTTTCCATTTTAAAGGATTCTGTGATTCCTTGTCCTCTTCCAGGTGACAGACAAAGAGGTGGCAAGGAAAATAGACGAGTTCATCGGTAAACTGAGGCAGCTGAAGGAAGTCCATTCCCCCTTCACCTTTGTGAGTGCTCCCAGAAGGGCGGCCCCGGGTGGGTGAGGGGGGCAGGACGGCCCCCTCAGCCCCCTTGTCCTGCAGATCCTGGATGATCCCTCTGGGAACAGCTTTGTGGAGAACCCGCACGCGCCGCAGAGGGACGAGGCCCTGGCGGTCACTCACTACAGGAGGAGCCCCCAGCAGTGTGCCCTGCTGGGACTGGAGGTGACTGGCTCAGCCCCTGGCTCCCTGGGACACCCCAGAGCAGGGCACAGGAGCTCACACTTCCCTTGCAGGGGGAGGAGGTGGATGCGAAGCCACCGGACGCTGCCGAGGACCTGAGGGACGAGGTGGGTGGTGCTGCAGAGCTGAGGGAGCCTCAGGACAGCTGCCTTGGGCTGCCTGGGCCATTCTGGCTGCCCTTTCCCTCCCCCAGGTGCTGCAGTTCAACACCAACTGCCCCGAGTGCAACGCCCCGGCCAGCACCAACATGAAGTTAGTGCGTATCCTTCGAGGGCACGGGCTGGGGCCTGCACTGGGGTGAGGGCACTGCATGGCCCTGGGCTCTCCCTGCCACACCACAGGCCTCAATCAGCTCTCTCAGGCAGTGCCTGTTGGGGTGCAGAGCTGTCTCAGGGCTGCTCACAACTCCCAGTGGGGTCCTGCCATCCCTCAGCTGCTGCTTTGGTGTTTCCCTTGACTCCCTGCTCCAGAAATCCCTCACTTTAAGGAAGTGATTATCATGGCCACCAACTGCGACTCCTGTGGGCACAGGACCAATGAGGTGAGCTGGGAGGAGGGAGTGCTGTTCTGTGCCTTTGTCCCTGAGCTCTGCTTCCCAGCAGGGCTCTTGGGAGGGAAACTGGACTGGGGGCATAGTCAGGAGTGCTTTATGCTGGGTGCTGAGGCCACTGTCCCGGGTTTGGAGTGGCCTCTGGGCTGCTGGGATCCTGTTAAAGCCTGGGGGCGTGACGTGGGTGTGAATTTCGGAGCTCACTACCGGGTGTTCCCAGGTGAAGTCTGGAGGAGCCATCGAACCGCAAGGCACCAGGATCACCCTCCGGATTACGGACCCTTCCGACATGACCAGGGACATCCTGAAGGTGCCCTGGGGGCCTGCCCTGTCCTCCTGTGCCGTGTGGGGGTCTGGGGAGCCCAGCCCCTGCTCCGGGGGCTCACGGGGCGCTCCCCTTTGCAGTCAGAGACGTGCAGTGTGGAGATCCCCGAGCTGGAGTTCGAGCTGGGCATGGGAGCGCTGGGGGGGAAGTTCACCACGCTGGAGGGGCTGCTGAAGGACATCCGGGACCTGGTGAGCAATCCTGGCCCAGCCAGGGGGCTCAGGCGCTCCCTGCCCCTCTCAGGGCTGGCTCGGGGGGCCTGGCTGCCTTACAGCTGCCTCACCTGCCCTTGCAGGTGGAGAAGAATCCCTTCACTCTGGGGGACAGCTCCACACCCAGCAGGACAGGGAAGCTGCAGGAGTTCATTGGGAAGCTGCAGGACGTGAGTTTACTCTGGATTTTCCGTGCTCTGCACGAGTGCCAGAAGTGCTGAAGGATTAAGAAGAGCCTTAATGGCTGGATGTGCTCTGTTCCTGCAGATCATAGAGGGGAAGGCCCAGGCTCACTTCATCATGGATGACCCTGCAGGCAACAGTTACCTTCAGGTACAGCCCGGGCCCCTCGGGGCGGGCTCCCTGAGCCATTGGGGGGGTTTAATTCCCTGCAGGAATTAAATGGGAGTGGGGTTCCCATGGGAGCTCTGGGCATGAACAGTTGCTGAAACCCTGCTGGCTTTGGGGGTGCTTGGCTGGAACGCTGCCCAGGGCTCACAGCCTGTGCTGGTGCCCGAGCTTTGGGCAGAGGGGAGTGCAGGAGCTTTCCCTGTCCCCACAGAACGTGTACGCCCCCGAAGAGGACCCGGAGCTGAGCGTGCAGCGCTACGAGCGCACCTTTGAGCAGAACGAGGAGCTGGGCCTGAACGACATGAGAACAGAGGGCTACGAGGCAGAGGCGGCCCCGGGCCGGTAGCGAGGGCCACCCCAGCCCTCCCACCCCCCTTCCCAGCTGCTCCAGGGACCAGGACTTGTGTGGGGCCAGCACTCTCCTCCCCTTCCTGGGGCCAGGGGAGCTGTTCCAGCCCGAAGGCAGCGGGGCTGGGCCTGGGGGCCTCCCCACGGGAGCTGCTGTGTGAGGTGCTGATGTGTTGGGGCAGGGGGCGGCAGTGGAGGCGACTCCCCAATAAAGCTGATTGATAAAGCTGATTGATAAAGCTGATTGATAAAGCTGATTGATAAAGTTGATTGATTCGTGCTGCTTCATTCATAACCTCGGCCGCCGCCTGGCCCCGCCCACAGCCCCGCCCTCCGCTCCTTTTATGGCATTGGCGGCCGCTTGGCCACGCCCACAGTCCGCTCCTTTTATGGTCTCAGCCGCAGTTTGGCCACGCCCACATCCCCGCCCTCCGCCCAATTGTGGCTGTTCCGTCGCTTGGCCACGCCCATCACACGCATTCCATTTATGGCAATGACCACGCCCCTCGCCCCGCTCGGCCCCGCCCCTTCCTGCCGGCGCAGCCGTTCCCCGTCAGAGCGCGATGGCGGCGCCGGGGCTGTCCAAGGCCGAGTACCTGCGGCGCTACCTGAGCGGCCCCGCCGAGCCCGCGCAGCCCCGCCGCCGCCGCAAGAAGAAACCGCCGGGCGGCACCGGCAGGGCCGGGTGAGTCCCGGGGGAAGGGGGCGGCTGGCGAGACCCTGTGCGGTCCCCCTCGAGGTCCCTGTGCAGCGCCTCCCGCCGAGCCCCGGCGGGGCAGATCGGTGCTGACGGCAGCGCCTCTCCCCCGCAGGATGCGGATCGTGGATGACGATGTGAGCTGGAACAGCATCGCCGCCCCCGAGAAGGAGGAGGAGGAGGAGGACGAAGGGGACATGCCTGTGGTGAGCGGGGAGTCCCACGATCTCTCCTTGCGGACACTTCGTGTCCCCTTTGGGAAGGAGTTGCTAAAGCGCCGCTCCCTGCCCTGTGCTGCGGCGGGCTCTGCCTCAGGCATGGGAGGGATTCCTGCTGGGAGCTCTGGAGGAATGCGTGAGCTCCCTGCGGATCGAAGCAGCCCGTTCTTCATGTGCCCGTGTGTTCCAGGGGCAGCGCGGGGGTTCTGTGCTCCAGGGCAGCTGCTGGAGCAGGGCAGGGGGGCTGGGATCGCTGGGCTGCAGGGGCTGTGCGGGGTGGGCGTTGTTCCTCTCTGTGAATTCCTCTCTGTGTCGCTGTGCCTGTGCAGGTGGCAGAGTTCATCGATGAGCGCCCCGATGAGGTGAAGCTCATGGAGGAGTTCCGAACAAACTCCAAATGGAAGCTTCTAGGAGGTGAGAGCAGCCCCTTCCACCCTCTCTTCCTAATGTTTGGCTTCTCCAAACAATGATGCCAGCTAACAAAAAATCAGCTAAAAAAAGAAGTAATCTTTGAGATGCTGGAGGGCTGCTGAGCTGTGTAGAGCTCTAATAATGATTCCAATTGCTTTCCTTCAGATGAGGACTCGCAGAGTTCGGATATTTCGGGACCTGCCAAGTCTGCCACGAGGTATGGGGGCTCCAACCAGGACTTCTGCTCTCGCTTTCCTCTGGGTTTCTGGGTTTGACTGTCTGGTCCTGCGCTTTCCAGGTGCTTTGCTGGGAAATGTGGGCACTTCCCTGCTGGATAACCCTTGCCTGGGGCAGGGGACTGGCAGCTCTGGGTGTTTGTGACACTGCCAGGGAGATTGGGGTCATGGTCCCTGTCAGTTTGAATAATGGTGATGGTGGAGATTTTAAAATTCCAGGTCTGCTGGGATCCAGGCTGCCTTGGAGGGTTCCTGGGATCTGCTCTGACAAGGCTGGGGCTCAGGGGTGCAGAATCCAACTGAATCTACATTCACAAAGCTGCTCCCAGCCTCGGCCGACTTCCCAGCTCTGCGGGTCCTGCTTTGTTTCCAAACAGACCAAACACAAACTCACTGTCACCTTCTCTGCCCTCGCAGGCGGCAGCGCCACGACTCTGCAGAGGCCTCGCCCCCAGCAGGGAAACACAACGGCTCCCTGGGGCCCTCTCCTCCGACACGGCAGCGTCACGACACCCCTGACCCGTCCCCTCCCCGGAGACAGCGTCATGACACGCCAGATCTGTCACCTCCCAGAAGACAGCGTCACGATACCCCTGACCCGTCCCCTCCCAGGAGACAGCGTCATGACACGCCAGATCTGTCACCTCCCAGGAGACAGCGCCATGATACACCAGATCTGTCACCCCCCAGGCGGCGGCAACGTCACGACACCCCTGACCCTTCCCCTCCTAGGAGACAGCGCCACGATACACCAGATCTGTCCCCTCCCCGAAGACAGCGCCACGACACGCCAGATCTGTCCCCTCCCCAAAGACAGCGTCACGACACCCCTGACCCGTCCCCTCCGCGGCGGCGGCAGCGTCATGATACCCCTGACCCGTCCCCTCCCAGGAGAAGGCAGCGTCACGACACCCCAGATCTGTCACCTCCCAGGAGACAGCGTCACGACACCCCTGATCTGTCCCCTCCCTGGAGACAGCGTCATGACACTCCAGATCTGTCACCTCCCAGGAGACAGCGTCAGGATTTGTCACCTCAGAGAGAGAAGCCGCGCTCCCCGAGTGGGAAGAGGAGCCGAACGAAAGGTGGGTGTCACACGCTGTGTCCCCTCCATGTCCTGGGGACTCCCTGGGATCCACGCTGCCACAGGTGAGTGCTGTGGGCTGGTGCTCTGCTGGCACAGCTGGCACAGCTGGCACTGGCAGGTGTCTGTCCCTGTAGGCACAGCTGGGTGAGTTTACCCAGCCTGGAGCGCCTCTGCTGCAGCCTGGGTTGTGTCCACAGCGATTCCCTGGGCGTGATCCTCTTGGAGGAATCAGCAAATGCTCACTCTGGGGTTTATCTCCTCCAGGACAGACTTCACCCGCCCAGAAGGACCAGCACCGGTCACGGAGTCCCCCGGAGCGCTCCCTGCATGGCCGGGACACCAAGGGCTCTCCCAAGAAGGTAAAGACTCCTCTCCCTTCCAGCCAGGGAAGTCCAATGACTGATGGATTGGGGAAGGTTTTGTACAAGTGGCTCTAACAGGGCTGTCCCTGCCCTGTCCCTGTGCTTTGGATCACCCCTCGTTGTGCCTCCCCTGGCTGCCCGGCCTCAGCCAGCTGTGACTGGGGGATCTGTGTGGTTCCAGGCTAACACGATGGCGTCGGGGGCCAGGGCTGGCCTGGTGTCGGCTGATGTGCTGCAGAGGGAGAAGCAGGAGCTCCGCAAGCCCGACAGGAGCACCAAGCACCTGGAAGGTGGGAGTGAACACAGCCCCAGCTCCCCTTCCCCTCCTCAGGCCCTGGCACTGGGGTGCTGGTGGGGAGCATCCCCGTGGAGCTGCAGCTGGATCTGCTGTGGACGCCTTGGCCAGGGTCACTGTGCCTCGTGGGCATTTCAGCAATGCCAGGGAATCACAGGGAGTGTGAAATGCTTTTCCTTTGCAAGTCAGAAGGAGCTGATGGATAATCGGAGAGCTCAGAGTCTGTGGGGGACAGCAGGGAAGAGCAGGAGCTGAGATCCTGCCTGGCTTTGTGGGACAGGCTCTTTGGGAGATTAGGACAAGTGAAAGAGAAGTCACAGCTAAAGTCATTGAATTGTGTGGAGGTGATAAAATGTCCCACGGTGTGTGACTTGAGGCATCTGTCCCTGCCAGAGGAATCCCGGAACGCTCAGACCGTGTTCCGAGACAAGTCCGGCCGCAAGAGGAACCTGGCGCAGGAGCAGCTGGAGCAGAGGCAGAAGGCTGAGGCAGAGGCCAAGAGGGAGGAGCAGTATGCCAAGTGGGGGAAAGGGTGAGTAAGGGACTCCTGAGCACAGTCCTTGGGCCTCCCATCTCCCGGTTTCAGTGTGGATCTGCTGCCAGACTGAGTGTTCCACCTGTCTGGAGCCCCTTGCTTTGCTGGAGGTGCTTTGGGAATGCTGCACAGGGGGAGTTCAGGGGTGTGACCCACCCTGCAGACTGGGCGAGTCCCAGGCAGTGGTGGCTTGGGTTTGGGTGACACTGTGTGTTTTCCAGGCTGGCACAGGAGAGGCAGCAGCAGCAGAACGTGGAGGATGCAGTCAAGGAGATGCAGAAGCCCTTGGCCCGTTACATCGATGACCAGGACCTGGACCGAATGCTGAGGGAACAGGAGAGGGAAGGAGACCCCATGGCTGCTCTCATCAAGAAAAGGAAGGCCAAGGAGAACAAGGAGAAAGGTTTGCCTCTGGAATACACCTGTGTGTGTTTAATGCATCAGCAGTGCAGAAATGCAGTAAATGCAGTTCAGTAAATAGCCAAAGGCTGCTGGAGCAGCTGAGTCCTGGGGGACTGCTGGACTCTGGATTTACTGGCTTGTTACCAGTAACAGTTACATGAGTTCTGAGCTGGGAGAGCAGGGCCTGGGGACTGAAAGCTCAGCAGTTTGTCACAGTGAGCCTTTGGGAGCTGTAGCTGGCTGTCAGGAGCCTGTGCTCTCTACCTGTACCCACCTACAGACACCTCCTGGGTGGGTGAGGATGTGACCACGTGGCTGTGCTGAAAACAGCTGTCCTGCTCTTTGTGTTCCAGAAAAACCCAGGTACAAGGGACCAGCACCTCCACTCAACAGGTTTAACATCTGGCCCGGGCATCGCTGGGACGGTGTGGACAGGTATTGTTGCTGTTGGAATAGCAGTGAAATCAAGGAGTTTTGCTTCAGGGAGTTCCCAGTTATGGGATGAGTGAGGGTGTTGGCAGTTGGGAGGTTGATTGGGTTAAGTTACCAATGGGTGATGGGACAAGAGGAGGTGAGGAACTTTGGAGCCATGGTTACCACAGGTCCAGGTGGAAACTGAGCCAGAGTAAATGAGGGGAAAACTTGTATTGGCCAGAGGAGCTGGTGCCCAGCAGCTCTGTCACCTTTGCAGGTCCAACGGGTTCGAGCAGCAGCGCTTCGCCCGCATTGCCAACAAGAAGGCGGTGCAGGAGCTCGCCTACAAGTGGAGCGTGGAGGACATGTAGGGCAGAGCCCCTGCAGTGCCCACGGGCACCACCCGCTGCCACAGCCCCCAGGAACGGCCTGCTCCCCTGGAACAAGCCCTGTCCTCGGCAGCCAGCAGCCCACTGAGCCATCTTCCAAGAGGAAAGCTGGATTTCCCTGTCAGCCAGAGCCTCCAGCTCTCTGGGCAGGACACCCCTTTCTTGTTTGTTTTCCAACAAACTTCTGTTCTATGCCAAATGCTTTGACCTCTGAGGACAGTTCCCAAGTCTTCAGGTGTCCTAAATCTCAGGTGAAAATCTGCTGAACACGTGGGCTTGGGACAGTTGCCCTCATGCAGTGGCTCAGTCTGCTCCAGAACTCAGGTTAAGTTGAACTTCTGAACTTTTGTTGAGTTTATGCAGTTATTTCACCATGTAGATCCCAAGGTCACCAGCATGCAGGAAAGTTCAAACTCGGCTTCTCCTGACCCTGTCCAGACAGGAAACTGAGCAGGGAATGCTGTGGCACTGGGAGAACGACCTGCAGTGCTGCATTGGGCAGCAAGATCTGCAGGAGCCCCAGCAATTCTTCAGGGGTCCATTTCTAGTGGAAGCAAATACGTGGAGAAATTAGGACTTAAGACTGGAATTGCTTCCCTCGTATTTTGGAGCAGCTGGTCCCCCCAGAGCCCTCTGGATTTGGGGCTGATGTCAGCACTTCCCCCATGCTCTGCTCCAGTGGGAGGTGGAAGAACCTTTCCTCTGTGGCCACATTTGTCAGTCTCTGAGCTGGAGGCCGGGCAGAGCTTCCCTTTAATCCCTGTGTGCCAGAAGCACTTGTGGAAATAAATACAGTTGTTCTTGCTGAGGTCCCAGGGAGCAGGGATGAGAGCAGGCAGCAGTTTCCATGGAGATGCCTTGGCTGCAGCAGTGGGCAGGGGCAGGGCAGGATCGCTCTTTCCAGGGATTCTCCAGCGCTGGGAGGGCCATGGGTGGGAGGGAGAGCAGCAAAGTCTGCTCTGGAGCACCAGACTCTTGGGACTTTGGTGTTTTTCATCCCTGTGTAACATTTCCAGCAGCCCTGGAATGTGTGTGTGCACCTGTAAATAACACCTTTGGTTTTTTACTCCATTCTGCGTGGTGTGGTTTTTCCAAGGCGGGTGAGCCATTCCCAGCCCTGCTGCACCTGCTGGGCAGGGAGATGCTTTGGGAGCAGGGGTGGTGATGCATTTCCAGCCAGGTGCTTCCAGTTGTGTTCCCCCCTCTGTCACCAAGGCCCTGCTCCATTTTCCCTGTAACCTGAGGCAGCTGCAGCCTCGACAAGTGCAGTTCCACTTGACACATTCGTTTTTGCTCTCACTTAATCTGAGTGCTGCTGGAGATGTAAAGAGCCTGCTGTGGAATGATTGGATTCGCCCTTGTGAGCAGAGCTGGATGCTGGTGCCTTCCTCACCTGCTTGGTGACAGTGGCTGCTCTTGCAGAGCCACAGCTGCCAGCAGCTGGCTCCTGTCACACGTGGGACTGGAAGCTGCTCTTAAGGAGGCAAAGCACTTTTAAATGTTGGTACTTAACAAAATGTGCTTAAGACCTGAAAATGGCATCAGGTTCTGCTCTTGCAGCTCATTTTGAAGGCTGGGGTTTGAAAATTTTAGAGGTCCTACCCTTGGGACCTCCTCATTCACCACAGTGCTGGATTTCTACATCTCTTATTTGTTCATTACCAGATACTTTATTTTTAAGAGATATCTGTGAAGAAAGGGGGGGCTCAGGTGATGAACACCTTCCTCCCTGATCCCATCCCTGTGTGCTGCCTGGGGAGAAGGGAGCTGGGTTTGTCCCTGTGCCCTTGTGCATCCCACATCTCCTGTCCCAGCTGTGGCCGTGTCTGAGCAGTGCTGGCAGCACAGCAATCAGAAAATGCTGTAGGATCCTCTGGGATGAGCCGGGTGATGGAGATGGAGCAGTGACACCGGGACTGGATCTCTTCATTAGTGGTTCTGGAAGGGCAGAGCCCCAGTCTTGGCATCGAGCAGCAACTTTGATTAGCTTTAACCCAAAAAAATGAATATTAAAATCTTAATTTAATTTAAACCACTGTCATTCACAGTCATGGCAAACAGCAAGCAGAGTAATTATTATGCAAATGAGACAGATAGAAAAATGATTAATAATTGCGCAAATTAAAAATTATTGTAAACATCCTGTGACTGGTGATAAGTCGGGGAGGAGCTGCGGGGGAGGCAGCGGGGCTCAGCCACCTCCTGCATCCCGATTTCCTCATTAGTGGCAGCAGCAAACGAGGGGTCGGGGCAGGCTGGGAAGCTGCTCCAGCTTGTCCTCCCTGTGAGAAAAGCTGCGTTTGAGGCATTTCCCCCTTTTTGGGGTCCCAGTGCTCCTGTGTGTCCCTCTGGAGCCTGCCGGGGATCCCAGCAGATTCCCAGACCTGCTAACGACCCTCGGGGCTCCCCCAGCAATCACCCAGCAGCTTTGTCTGCTGCTTCTCTGCTAATTGCACAGCCGTATTTTTCCCCCCGTTTTCCTTTTATGCCTTTTCCAGGGAGCGGGGTAATTCCAGTCCCGGGCTCTCGCTGCTCCTGGGCTTCCACGGGCACTGCTTGTGTCAAGGACGAGCAATTAAGCCTGGCCTCGCGCAGCGTAATTAGATTTTTGTTGATGAGCTCGTGGTAATGTGTTTAGTTTAGATTAAGAGCCTAATTCCTGAGGTGTGGCACCGCCTGTCCCCAGGAGCGCTGGAGTGGGGCTGGTGGGAGGGGACCCTCGGCCACCCCTGCCTGTCCTGTCCCCTGTCCCCTGTCCCCTGTCCCCAAAAAGGTGAATGTGGCCTCTCCCCCCAGCTGACTCCTGGCTGTTGTTTTTTTAACAGCTCCAGCAAAGTGGCTTTTGGCAGTGTTGTGTTATTGCTGCATTTCCTGCTGAGTTGTATTATTTTTTAATTAAAAAGAGCCTGAGATTTGTCATTTAACGTGTCTCTAACCGGCAGCAGCTCCAGGTCGTGGGTGCTCGGCAGAGCTGGTGGCTCCCTAAAAAACCTGGGGCTTCCAGCAGGGAGCTCCTGGGCATGGGGGCACAGTGGGGCCCCCCTGGGCACAGACACCCCCCTTGATTTTGGGGAAGAAGAATTTTCCCTGGTGACTCCATCCCGCAGCGGGGCTGGGAGTGAGAATCCCTGAGACTGGCAGGTTAGTGATTGTATATGCATATCTGCACTTTTCCTAATTATGGAATAATTAGGGACACGCAGAGATAAAAATTACTAATAATATTTACTCTAGACTCTATTTTTTTTCAATAACCTCTCTCTCTTCCTCCTTCACCGAGTCTTGGTGGAAATAACTTTGCAGATCCCAGCTAATGAATATTTGTAAATGCAAGAACATTCAGCGCCGGAATATCCAGAGGGCATCCTCTCTCTGCCTTGTAATTTTTTTTACCAGATATTTAATATTTATGGTTCCACAGCCTCGTGAATAAAGAGCCACACGCAAACCCCCAGGAGCTCGGGGGCCGGGATATTTATGGTGCTTCCTCTTTTCCTTTTCAATTACAAAGACACCTCACATAATTAAGTGCTAATAACCTTGTTAATCTAAAATTGATACTCTTTCTCCTGGCTATCTCTTAATAGAATTAAAAACAGATTAATAATCAAGGGTAGGAGACGTTGCAGGGGATTCAGGGAGAGGGGGCCACGCTCGGGCCCGTCCCGGTGCTCGGGGAGCTGGGCTGGGTTGGGAAGGGCAGCACCAGGACAGGGGCTGGCGGGGAGGTGAGCTTCCCCCGCGCTCTTTACACAGCTTAAATTTTTAAGACAAACAGCCATGTAACACCGTCTCCTAATGAAACTGTTTTATGTTAATTAATTATGTATCAAGGCTCATTTTCATGCGCGGCCCGGCTCCGCTTCCCCTCCGCCGAGCCTTTGATCTGTCAGAGGCTAAACGGGAGATAAATAATCAAATTGAGAAGCAGCCTGCATGGAAATAAACATGTTTTAGATGCGTTATCTGGCGGGTAGAGCAAGGCCCGGGGTAATGGGGCTCATGGTTCGGCCACGCTCAGCTGCACACCCGGGCCGTGGGAGGTTTCCTGTGCCTCAGTGTCCCTGTGGCCAGCCCTGGGGACAGCACCGTGTCCCCATCATGGAATGGGGTCTCCATGAGTGTCTGCCTGTACTCCCCAGGTGCAGGAGGCTGCAGAGGACCCTCACTGCACTAAAGTGATGGAGAATTAAAGCTCTGCAGCATTTCTTTCTTCCAGCCTATGGAAGATTCCAGCAGCTCCAGGCCGCAGCCGCCCTGTCCCTGGCATGGTTGGGATGCTGGCAGTGGACACGGTGTCGGCACAATTTAACACAATCCCTCCCAATTTGTTACACCTAGGCGGAGGCAGATGTGCATCCATATTCATTTTGGAGGAACTTCAGGAATTATCACTTCATCAGCCGAGGCCACGATGCCGCAGCTCCTGCGGGGTGCAGGAGGTGAGGATGGCAGTGCCCGGAGCTGGTGCCCTCAGCCGTGGGGACAGGGACAGCAGGGCTGGCAGGAGCCATCCCACGGGCTCAGCTGCTCCGGGGGTGCCCGTGGCCACATCCCTGCTGACCTGTGCCCTGTGCCCTGTGCCATCAGCCCTGTGCCCTGTGCCACCAGCCCCGGGCCGTGCCTGCTGCCCAAAGCCCGGCAGCAGCTCCGGCCCCAGCCCGGCGGGTCCCGCGGCCGGAGGCGAAGCCGAGCACGGAGCAATCAAAGGGAGCGTTCAGAGAGCCTCGTCCCCTCCAGCCTTGCCCCGGGCCCTGCCTTTGGGCTTCTGAAGGCGCTGCTCCAGCGGTGTCGGTTCTCATTAATCCGCACATCAAAGCCGGAGCTGCCAAACATCCTTGGGAGGCTGTGGGGATTCCCCACAGCAGCGAGGCAGGCGGGGAGGGAGTGGGGCAGGGGGCTCGGGGTGCCCGGGGCACTGCGGGGTCCCTTGGGGCAGGTGGGTGGCTCTGACCCTCTGGCTTGTGCCCACGGAGCCCCAGAAAGCTGCCAGGGGCTGCACAGGGAATGTCCCTGAGCAAGGCCAGAGAAACAGGACACGGCACTCAGCGCTCTGATCTGGTGATCACTCAGAGGTTGGGCTTGATGATCTTGGAGGTCTTTTCCAACCAAATGATTCTGTGGTTCTGCGAAGAAAAGGCCCTCCTGCAGCAGCATCTCCCCTGTGTCACACGTGTGCAGGCAAGGAAAAGAGATTTAGCAAGAAAACACAAAAATAAAGCAGAGAAGGTGCTGCTCTGTGGGATTTGCCTGCCCAGGTCCCCTCCGTGCCGCTGTCGCTGCAGCCTGGGATTCCCTGCCCGGCGCTGGCTCAGCCTCCTGAGCTAATCAGGTCAATGCATTTTTAACGGGGCATAGGAAATCTTTATATTTTTTGTCAGGCTCATTCTTCTCCCCGGTCTCTCTGTGGGGGCTGAATTATTTAATGCTGAATATCAAGCAGGGCCGTTTCCCTGCGCCGGCTGCTGACGGTGCAGTTTGGGGCTGCTGAGATTGGCAGGTGGCTGCGCTCCCAGCTGGGCCCAGGGGAACCCAGTGCAGCAGCAGATTACCTGCTTGCAGCCAGATTTATGGAATAACTCGGGCCCCTCTGGGCATCTGAACAAGTGGGATAGGTCTGGAGAAGGGATGAGCAGTGCCAGAACAGGGTGCTCACAAATCACACCATTCCCTGCCTCCCAATCCATCTCTGAGCGCAGTGAGAGCTGCAGCTGGAGTTTGGGTGTGATTTCCATGCTGGGGAAGGCTGGGAGAGCAGAGCAGGGTGCCAGGGGATCCAGCAGCAGATCCCTGGTTTGGGGCACCGTGGTGGGCAGGGATGGGGTGACAGGGGACGTGTGACAGCGGGCACAGGTCGTGTGCAGCGAGGAGCACCCGTGGGCACACAAACACAAAGGGCTGGGTTGTGTATCGGGGTTTATCTTTCCCATTAATGGCTTTCTAAATTGGTGGCAGTGGAGCAAAAAACCCAATCTGAACTCGGAGCATGCATGATTACTATTGTAATAACCTTGGCTAATAAGAATATGATGTGGTGTTAGGCTGGGAAAGAAAACACATTTCTCATTAGCTTTTTGATTAATTACTCCACATAATTTCCTAGGGGGACATGCCTGGGACTGATTGCCTTTGCTTTTGACGCGTGGAAGTGGTTTACCTTAAGTTAATAATTTTCTCGGTGACATTTTAATGGCAGGCCTCAATTAATCTCCAGTCACTGGGCAAAGGCCAGGCCCTCGCCACCCCCTCGCTCCTCTGGGAGCTCAGAGCAGCCCCTGTGCCCACCCTTCCCCAGGACAGGGCAGAGGAGCTGCCTGGGGTGAGTGTTGAGGTCAGGGTTGGGCAGACCCTGGGGCTCCACGGTCTAGTCCTCCCTGCCCTGCCCCACACGTGGCTCTCCGGCTTTTGGGGCTCTCCGTACCTGGAGTGCAGCAGCTGTGCAGCCCCGCGCTCTCCCAGGGATCCAGCTGTTCCCAGGCATCTGTTTACACGGCCTGGAAGCGACCGATTTCCTTCCGTGCCTTATAACATAAATATTTTACAGGAGCTAAAATATTCAACACTCGTTTGATGTTGCCACATGGAGTGGGATCAAATGAGGGTGGGAAGGAGGGGAAGACAGGAGAGGGGAGCAAGCAGAGGCTCATTTGTTTCCCTGCCTGGGAATGGAATGATGCTGCATATTTCTGCATCAGGAAGTCACCCACAACAGTGATCTCTGCTCGCTGCTCCCACAGCAGGGGCTTGGCTGGGCCATGTCTGCTGTGCCCGGGGCTGGGACTGTCCCCGTGGCTCCTCCTGCAGCTGGGATGTGCATCCCACGTCCCAGGTGCATCCAAAATCCACCCTGCACTCTCCAGCTGAGCCCGTGCTCTAAACAAACCTTAAAACATGGGCAGGTCCAGCCAAATTCCCACAAAATGAAACACCAGGGTGATTCCAGGCCTTGCCCTGCCATCCTGGCATTCCTGATGCTGCTGCCTTGGTGCTGGGGTGGAGGGATGGGTGTGTGGGTGGGCAGCACCCCTGGGCACACTCACCTGGGGCAGGTGCTGGCCGGGAGGAGAAGAGCCAGCAATATTTATGTTTCCATCCAAATGCATGGATCAAAGCTGACACTTTAATCTGTTCAACAACATCTCAAGGATAAAAAAGTTGCAGGCAAATCACAGGCCTAAATTGGTAATATATTTCTGCTTGTCAGTTGACAAATCACTTTACAAACCCCTTGGCATCCTCCCACAGTCCCTGGGTGTGCTGGTTTGGGATGTGACAGCCTTCATCCCTCGGGGTTGTGGTGTTTGTGCCACACTCCTCCTCAGGAGGGGTCGCTGGGTGCTCAGGGCAGGGTTTGGCAGCAGTTGGGTGAGCTGGGGCCCAAACCAGCATTTTTTTTACTCACGTTTCACTGCCCTTTGCAGCCGTGGCGTGGCTGAGGCTGTGCCCACACCATTCCACCGTGGTGATCTGGGCACACCATCCCTGTGGATGCAGTCCAGATTCCAGCAGTGCAGCCGAGGAGCTCCTGCCAGACACGGCTCAGAGCAGAGGGATCCTGCAGGGAGACAGCACTCAGTGCCAAGGGTCTTTTCTGCCTTGACTTCTTTTTATTGACTTTCTTTTTCTTCTTTCTCTCTCCTGGCCAGTGCCAGGCCGAGTTGATGAATTATCCCAATATATATTCTGTCTGGAAAGAAAACACATATCATATGTATCTTTGACAAGTTATTATTCTTCCTTATCAGAATATGTGTGCATCCAGGCACGCCATAACTCACCCCTCCGAGGCCGGGGCGGCAGCGGCGCCGCAGCCCCGGCTGACCCCGGGCACGGCCCTGCCCCGCTGGGTGACCCCTCCTGGGACAGGCAGGGCACGGCGTGTCCCCGCCTGCCAGCCGGGGAGGGGGCCTGGGCGGAGGCGACAGCGCCACGTCGAGCTAATTCAGCGCCTGCCTCACCTCCAGCTGATTGCTGCAAATTAAATTTCACGCCAATGAGCCGGAGGAGCCGGCGTGCGGCGCGGGGGGAGAGGGGCGGCTGGCGCGGGCACACCGCAGAGCTGGCACAGCCTCCTGCCCGGCGTGGGGGGCACTCGGTGCCCACCCTGTGCTGCTCCTGTCCCCCTGTGCTGCTCCTGTCCCCCTGTGCTGGCCCTGAGCCCCCCACAGCCTGTCCTGCCCAGTGCCCCCCTGCCCGTGCCATGGCTTGGGCAAAAATCAGTTCACAGATGAGAGCACAAACCCTCCTGGTTGTTCCTCCTGGCACGAATGACAGCCTCAGGCTGGGAATGAGGCCCAGCAGGAGCCCAGTCTTGTCTGGCAGGGCATGGAGCCGGCCCCGGGGCGCTCGGGGGGAGCGGTGGGCTCTGCACAGGTGGGCGGGGTGGGATCCATCCAGGTGGGTGGTGTGGGTCTGTCCAGGTGTGCTGTGCGTGCCTTGTCAGGGCTGCGAGCAGCAGGAGCGCTCCCATCGCCGCGGCAGCGCCTTTAATGTTGGACTTATTAAGATAATAACTGCTCCATCTCCGCCGGTTTGAAACATGATCTAATAGGAATCTTACAACAAAAGTTGCCAAGCAGCCAGGCCAGGATTTACTAATAGACTCTGAGTGTGCTGTAACTGAGATGGAAATTAATTTAGTGATTAGCAGATTAATAAATGGAGCAGAGCATATCCTTTCCTTTAAAGGCCGGGAGGAAGCACTGGGATGTGGCATTCCCGTGGTGCCTTCACGGGAAGTGTTCAGCTCTTTAATCTCGACTCTTCCTTCCAGGCTCTGGGGTGAGGCTGCAGGAGAAGCTGTGCTGCCTCATTTTCTATTAAATCCCATCCTCTTCCCCAGGTGTTTGTTAGCATTCTTTTTTCTTCACAGACACCTGAGCCTGGCACCTGGGGAGGAAAATCTCGATCCACCCCCTCCCCTCCAAGCCCCTGAATCCGGGCCAGTGGCAGCAGCGGGAGCACACGGAGCAGGGAGCAGGGCCTTGCAGCCTGCCCCTCTTCATTGCCTTTGGTTGTGTTTAGCAGCTGTGCATCCATATTTATTGAGGGGAAGGGAAGGAAAACTCGGTAATCCCAGGGAAGTGGAACATCTCGTAATTATCCAGGTAGCTCGGCTGGCGTGGGCACACACGGGCTCCCGGGAGCTCTGGGTCACCCTGAAGGGCAGGGAGGGAAGGTGGGATGTTAAACATGCTGTGAGCATTGCAGGGGGAAAAGGGATCCCTGCACAAGTGTGACCCAGGAACAGCGTGGGGAGCTTGGCCGGGGTGAGCTGAGAGCTGCTTGCCTCCCCAAAATGCAGTTGGGACCAAAAGCTGGGGTGGGAGCGGGTGAGGGACAGGGAATCTGTTCATCCCCTGGCTGTGCTGGGAGCAGTGGGAGGAGTGGGAGAGGTGGGAGGCAGGAAGGAGATGCAAATGGTTTGAGGGCAGGAGATGCCCCTGCACCCCGGGTACCTCCGGGCTGGGGGCAGCAAATGGAACGCAGGACACCAACAGAGCTGGCAGCTCCTCTGTGCTGCCTTTTTCAGAGGGCAAAGCGTGATCCCTCACAGATGCTGATGAGGTTTCTGAGCGAGGACAGGCGTGTGAGATGAAGGGGAGTGTGGTGTTTCTTCTCCCTCGCTTTTTCTCTCCCCTCGCTATCTCTGGCACAGCCTTGCAAGAAGAAAAGCTTGTGGGCATCTGTGCTTCGCCTCTGCCTTCCCTGGGGGCCATCAATATGCACAGGCTGTTACCTGGGCAGGGCCCTTTCCCTCTGCTCCGTCAAAGTCACGGCAGGAGCTCCCGGCTGCCGAGGCCACGGTCCTGGAGCAGAGCAGGGGTGCTTGGGCAGAATGTGCTGCCCTGGAGGAGCAGGAGGATTAGGGTGGGTTCGTGTTGGGTTGTGCTGGTGGCATTAGAGTGCAGCCAGGCTCCAGGGCCCGCTCCCAAATCCGTGGTGCAGTGTTTTCCCAGTGGGAAATCCACCCTCCTGCCCTCAGGGAGTGAAGGTGGGCGGACAGCATCCCTGCTGAGGACGTGGTTTCTGTCCATCCCTGCTCCCCAGCTCCTGGCACAGGGATGAAGGCAAATATTTGGAGAACGGCAGAGCCCAGCTTGCTTCAGACAGAGCCGGCAGCCTCTCAGAGGCTGGGATTAATTTGAAGGAATTTACTGGTGGGGTTTGTGGCAGAGAGAACAGTTTGCTTATTTCACACTCGTATGGCCACCTGCTACGAACTGTTTGTTCAGTTTCAAATTCTTTAATTAAAATCAACATAAAACAGATTGAAAACATCCCAAGAAGGGGATGCTTGATTTGCTGGAGGATATTGCAGCAAACGAGCCAAAGCACTCAGAAGACACCAGATCACGCGAAGCGCCCTGAGCGGACACTCGGGTCTGCCTGGGCCACTGGCCCGGGGCTGGGGCAGGTGGCCCTGGGGCATCCCAGCCCCATCAGCAGCGGAGTGGTCGTGCTGCCTCCTCCTTTTCCAGGGTTCTCTCCCCAGAGTGGCCGTCCCGGCGGTGCCCGGCGCGGTGGGCGCAGGCGTGCGCTGGCGGCTCAGCCCTCGGCAGAGCTGATCAGAGGCCTCCTCCAACAAACATCAAAGCTTCAATTAACGGGGGCCGCGTGCGACCCTCTTGCAGAGCGCAGATAAGAATAGAAATTTCCCTTGCAAAATGGATTTGTGTTTAGCTGCGTGTGCCGGGCGGTAAATGACCTGCTCCGCGCGGCACCGGAGAGGGGCCGGGGACAATTACGGTGCTCATTGGGAGCCGGTTATCTGAGGGAAACAGGCGCGCTGCTATTTAGCTGTCTAATATCCCAGCGGGAGGGGAGGCAGAATTAAAACCCGTCTCTTTTCAGAGCCATTTCAATCTGAAGGAGTCTTCCTTTATGCGGTGGCTTTTCATTTCAAGGGGCTTCTTCCTCTCTCCCAGGCCCTGATTTGCGTGTGGCCGCCTGCAATGGAGAAGGACGGCGAGGGGAAGGAGGGCTTGGCTGGGTCCGCACCCTGACATGGAGCCTGGGGATGCTTGGGGAGCGGGAGCCGCCTCTCCGCGGATTTCTCCCAGCGCCGGCATCTCCCGCTCCGGTCCCGGCGAAACAATAACAACCACGCGGTGCAGAAAGTTAATCCAGAGGCAGACGGGCGTTTTAATCACTGGAAAGGTTAAAACAAGCCCTCCCCGGCTGCGCGCGGCTCCCGCCAGCTCCCGCGCTCCTGCGGGCCTGGGAGACCCAGAGCACCATGACTGTATTGATTCAATTATTCTCTACAATGTAATACTCTGCATTTGTGTGATAGCAACAAACAGAGTTGAAAGACGTACAAAAATAAATGATCTGAAAGTTAATATGGCTGAATGAGCAGCTCTGAATGAGGGGAGAGCGCTTTGGTTTTACATTGTGGAATCAATGGTGTGCAGAACAATGTCCTCCCTTCCCTGGGGCCCTGGGGGCCCTGCCTCAATCGATCACTATGCAAATTAATTGAATTCATGAAACCTGCATCGCTGGGTAATTGATGCTTCTTATAATTACCTCCAAGTTATGAGCTTTTAGGGGATTTCATTGATCCCTGCTCGGGGCCAGGGCCAGGGCAGGTTCCGGGGGTGAGGCCGAGGCACCGGGGGCTCACTGGGGTCCCTGGGTGTGGCCACCACTGCCCAGAGCCGGTGGCACACCCAGAGCCTGGATCCCGTGCAGGTGCAGCCCCTCAGGAAGGCACCCTCCCCTCCTCGGGGTCAGAGGGATGCAGAGGTGACAGTGGCAGGTGCCACTCGTGGCCAGGCCAGCCGTGCCAGGCTGGTGGGTGGTGGGAGTGAACAGGTTGTATCCAAAGGGATAATAGGCTTATACAGTGCATTATTTAAGAAAAAGGGACAGGCAATTGAGCTCTGCAGACTAATTAGATTAAATTGATGAGCTCATCAGTATTGTGTGTAATTAAGATCAGAGCTAATTGTGGCTTTTTGATGCCCTGCGTTACCCGAGGTGTCCCTTGCCCTGGGAAGTGGCTGCGCTCCCTGGGCTCCTGCTCCCCCCGGGGAGGAGCGAGGGACGTGTGACAGTGCCCAGTTCATGCCGAGCTGGGGCCAGGCAGGAGGGAACTTGGAGGTTTGAGCAAAGAGCTTTGTGCCAAAGGGAAAGAGCAAAGAGGGATCGGGATGGGGTGGATGGAGTTAGAGAAGCAGAAGCCGGCCCAAGTTCCGAGGGAACTGCAGCCATTGCTTCGATGGATTTCTGCAGATGGACACTGCTTCACAAGGTGGACAGCTCTGGCTGTGGAGTGGCAGCCTGGGTATGGCTTTTATCCGTGCTCTTCCCTGTTGCTGTCTGATCTTCCCTCTTGCTCCTGCTCCCTCCTCCTCCCCGCTCCTCTCCTCCATCCTCCCACCTCGCTTCTCTCTCCCGCTGTCTCACCTGCCTCGCCCTCCTGCCCCCCTCCCTGGCACGGCTTCTGCACAGAACCGCTCTGTGCCCCTCCAGGCCCTCCACGGGCTCCATTCCCGGGCCCTGTCCAGTTTTGGGAAGCGGCTCCCGCCCGTCCCTGCCCAGCCCCTCTGCGGTGCTCCCCTCCCGCCGCCGCCCCGGCACTGCGCTCCCTCCGCTTCGGGCTCCTTGTCTCCGTCTCCAAGGTTACACCAACCGCTTCCCGCTCCTCTCCTGAGCTCCCAGCGGGATTTCCCGATGCTGTTCACCAGTTGGGTTTTGTTCCTCACCGCCTTTCCCTGTTCTCCCGCACCTTTCTGCACCCCACCACTGCATCCTCTCCTGGAGAGCGCCGCTTGCACCTGACTGAAGGGAGGGCAGGACTTTGCGGCTCCTTCGCTCTGGAGAAATTTCCCCTTTAGCTCAGAGCTGGGCATCCAGGGCCGCTCCAGGGCACCCCGGCTGAGCTGGGACACCCCGGGCAGCCCCCCCCGAGGCAGGGCGGGTTCCTGCGGGGGCTGCCTTGGGAGAGCTGCTCCTCCTGGTGGGAATCCGGGCAGGAGAGCGAACCTGAACACACAGAATTTATTTCTTTGGCAGCTGTGGGAGCAGGAGCGGGCTCAGCCCTCCACAGGAGCCCAGAGGTGCCTCTCTGCATGTCCCTTGTCACAGGGGGGCTCCCCAGGGCTAGAAAGGGGCTGGGAGTCCTTCCAGGCCTCCCCACGGCACCCCCCTTTCGGGGAGCATTTAGGGACACTGCCTCGAGATAATGACAGAGGTTTAGCTCTAATCCTTTCTGCGGTTCCTACAGCCTGGAAAGTGACTGGGGCTGGGGGAAGCGAGCGAGCCCCAAACCCCTTCCCAGATGTACGAGCAGCCTGAAATATCTCTGCCTTCGCTCTCTGCAATAACTGGAGGGAACAGGAGCAGATGTTTATAGGTCACGCTGCTGGTTTTTCCCTTTCTTTTCGACGCAGTGTTTATTTTTCTTTATTTTTCTCCGGTTTCCCCTGCCAGTGCGGATCCGCGTTGCAGCGTCCCCTCTCCGCGGGCAGCAGCACCGGGCACCGGAGCCCGGCAGGAGGGGATGTCCCGGGCAGGAGGGGATGTCCCGGGCACAGCGGGCCCGGCAGCGGTGCAGGGGCGCGGAGCCCTGCGGGGACGCTCGCACAGGGGCCGGGCCAGCCCCGGGCTGTCCCCGCGGCGCGGACGGGAGGTGGCACTGCTGCACCGGCGCAGGACCCGCAGCCCCGCGCCGCCGCTCGCCCCCGCCGCTGCAATTAGCGGGGGGCTCTGATGAGACCTGCGGGGCTCCGCGCTGCTCCCGGCCGCAGTGTCCCCCCCGCGATGGCAGCCTGGCCCCCCCAGGCCGGGAGCGGCCGTGTCCCCGCGCCTCTGGTGACACTGCGGTGACGGGGATGCCCTGAGTGTTGTCCCCACGGGCTGTGCCTGTCTCACCGCTGTCCTGGCGCCCAGGAGCTGTGGCAGCCACAGGGTCCCTCTGTCCCTGTAGGGACAAAGGCTCTTTCTGCCCTGACGGGTGCTCAGCTCAGCACACGGCGGGACAGGTCCCTGCAGTCCCTAGAGAGGCCTCCGTGCTTTTGGGGCCACAGCGCCCTGCCCTAAACGCCCCCAGTGCCTTTGAGGTCGCAGCATCCAGCCCAAAACCAGCCGGGGAGAGCCTGGTCCTGCTCCAGCTGCCGGGGGTGTTGCCAGAGGCATCCCGCTGTTTCCACTGGCACAGGAGAGGGTCAGGGGGGCTGCTCCTCCCTCTGGGGCACGTTCCCAAAGGGAAGGTCTTGGAACAGGAGAGATTTCTGTCTCAAGGCTTTTTCTTTTCCTACGAGCTCTTTTGAAGGGGGGAGTTGGGAGCAGAGGAGAGTTCAGACAGATCTGATTCCCCTATCTCAGACAAACACACTCGCCTTTCCCTGACTGCAGATCAACAGGACATGTTCCAGGGAAAGATCATCTCAAAAGAAATGGATTTTCCCCCTACTGCTTTGCCATTTTTGCTTGTATTTCTGAAAGCCGGAGTGACGGGTTGTGAACTTTAAGGAGCGATTTCTATTCCTTGCTCTCGTCTGACATGTGGGCAGTGGGACTGCGAGCCTGAGGAGGAGACAGGGCTGAAACAGCTCGGGGGAGGATGCTGAGGGCGAGCCAGCAGCTTCCTGACTCCCAGAGCAGCTTCTGCTCCGAGTCTGCCGCAGGAAACTCCGTGCAGGGCGGGAGGTGGTGGCGGGAAGGGGCAGGGGATGCTTCGTGCCATGGGCAGTGCCCCAGCAGTGAGGGCTCAGCGCTAATTGCAGCGAGCAATAAACACCGAGAATCTCAATAGAATGATGGCATTTAATTAGTATCCAATGGCTCGTATGGATTTCTGCGTTAGATCCACATTAACATGAGATTCTCTGATCCCAAGTAATGTTAAGGAACAAATGCTTAGGGATTAGTTCAGGTGCAGCCGTCTCCAGGGACAGGGAGGTGTGTTGGGATGGGTTCTGTCCTGTCCTTCCCCTTCCCGGGGCTTTCTGGCTCTTTTCCCCAGCACAGAGCTTTTCAACAGGTCCTGCCCAGCTGGGCTGGCCGCATCCACAAACAAAAATCCCCAGAAATGGAAATGAAGTTTCTGGGCTCCACCCAAACCCGGCACCCTCCACATTAAGTGAAGCCCCCCCCAACCAGCCCCGCAGCCTTTTGAGTTTTGTATGAAACACTCATTATACCTTTGGTGTGACAAATGATTGAAAAGTGTAATTTGAAAGCTAAGCTCCCCATCACACTCTTCCCTATTGTTTATTTGCCAGCTCCAAACGGGTTGGCTGCCAAGGAAAGTAATCAGAAGGTAATAGCCTGATATCGGATGAATCCCCAGAGCTGCCAGCAAGCTGGAAAACTACAATCTCGGTGCCGCCTGCAGTATTGATGCGCTGAAAATAATTGTGTAGAACAGCAGAGCTGGGATCAAACTTGGGCTGACACTCGGCATTGTACGGCTCGCGTTCGGCACAGCCTGATGTGGTTATTTGTGACTGGCTCGGGGCAAGGCAGCCAAAAGTGTCTCAGGGAGAGCTGCTGCGCTCTGTTTGCCCATGTAGATGAGAAAACACCTTCCCAAAGCAAAGTGCATCTCTTTATCTCCATCCCTCCCTCCCTGCCTCGCCTCTTGCTTCCCCTCGTGCAGCGATCCCAGGAAAGCGTTGATTTTATTGAGTGTGGCAAGTGGCAGTTCATTAAAAAGTGGGAGCAGATGGGGAAGGGATTGTAGAAGAAGATTAATGATGCGCACCGACAAGTAAATCGGCCCAGGTTCTGGAGTAAACACAATCACGCCGGCTTCCTGGGAGTGGGTAATCCTCCTCTGTCAGCTCCGGCCTCGTTAGCCGGCTGCGGGGCCGGGAGCTAACGAGCGGGGAAGCCACGGCACCACTCGGGAATCCACGGTGGGCCTGGCGTGGCCGGGACCTCGGTTCTGGTGCCAGCAGGGACTGGGAGCGGGCATGGCCGCAGGGCTGGGCTGGCGGCTGAGGCCATCGGGCTGCTGCCCTGTCCTGCCCTGCCCTGTCCTGCCCTGCCCTGCCCTGTCCTGCCCTGCCCTGCCCTGCCCTGCCCTGCCCCGCCCTGCCCTGCCCTGCCCTGCCTGGGAGTGGCCGTGCCAGCGCAGCAGCCTCTGGTGGGGGTTGCTGGCACGGTGGGCTCCGTGTCCTCGCCGGTGCAGGGTTCTTCTGTCCCTCCCTCCCTCCCCTCCTGCTGCTCCTGGCTGAGCTGTGCCTGTTCCCTCCAACAGCACCTGGGAGCCAGCTGGGAATGGTGGGTGATGGATGCCCGGGGTGAGAGGGAGCCCTGCTGCCCTGCAGTGCTGCGGGATGTGCAGCATTCCCATCTGGGATGCGCGGCATTCCCATCTGGGATGCGCGGTGATGCCGCTTGCCTGGGGGAACAGAGCTGTCCTGCAAAGAGGAGCTGCTCCCATTAAATTCCTGCCCACAGCCTCTGCTCTCCACGGTGACAAAGATCACCTGTCCCTCCCTGCCTCACCTGTCCTGTCCGGGGGCTCTGCCCTGGCAGCCCTGACCTCTGCGTGCGCTGGTGGAGAGGCCGCGCACAGGCCAGAGCCTCGGCCGGTGGATTTAAACACAGGCTGCGTGTGAATTGCAGCAGGACGGCTCCCGCCAGCCTCCCCTCCGGAGGACAAGCCTTTCATTAGGGACGGGGCTGTAATTTTGCTGCAATTTCCAGAAAAGCGCCTGGCTGCTCGTGTAAGCAGCAGCGGGACAAGGGCACGTCCTCGTGTGGTGCGTCCAGCGGGGACAGGGGGGCCCAGGGGCCGCTGCCCCTCGCTGATGTGGCGGGGATGTCACCCCCGGGGGGCTGCAGGGCAGAAGCTGGGCAGGACACGGCTCCATGGACCCGCCCAGGCTGGCACTGCCGCTGCTGGACACGGTGGCTGTCACCGCTGTCCCTGCCTCGCCTGCCACCGCGGCCACCCGGCACGGGGGGATGCTGCCAGGGAGGGCCGCTGCCCAGCTGAGCCACCGCCAGGGGCATAAATAATTTAATAAAGGAACTTTTGAAATTATATTGCCCTAAATAATATAATAAACCCTAATTTACTCACATTTATCTCCCGGAGTTTTTTGTGAAAGCAGTAATCTTGCATCTTCTACAGTGATGGATTAGCAGGAAGGAAACTCCGCTGGGGAATAAAAACCCACATCGTGTAGTTTTTGACATGTTATTATTCAGTTTTATCTCGGGTTGCTCATTCCTGGGCCATTACTCATGTTCACAGGGATTTTTCTCCTCCCTTATTTATTTATTTTTATCGTGACCAGAAGCAGAGATGTCAACAAATCATCCCGCTTTCCCCTGCTCCGTTTGGAGGGGACAGTGTGGCCTGCCTGGGGGGTCCCGGTGGCACCCATGGCACAGGGCACTGCAGATGAGGATGGCACCGTGCGGGTCCTGCTCGGCCTCCCTGCAGCCCCGCGGCCGTGGTGGTCAGGGAGGGACACAACTTAATTAGCCCGTGAGTTTCTAAGAGATCGGATCGATGGAGCAGGTCAGAGCTGCGAGTCCTGCCTGTGCTGAGGGTGCCTGATAAAATAACCCAGGCAGGGCGCCGGGCTGTGGCAGGGCACGGTGTCACGGGGACAATGCTGGGCTGCCAGGGACGTGCCAGCACCTTGTGCCGTGACCCAGGAGGGATGGCACAGGTGGCACAGGAGGCACAGCTCTCCTTCTCTCTGCAGTCACCACCGAGGACATGGGAGCCCTTGGGAGCTTTAATTATTCCTAAAAACTCAGCTTTATTGCTCATTAGCAGTTACGAGCAGCAGTGCAGGATGCGGTGCCCCAGCGTTGCGCCCTCGGAGGGAAGGATTTTTGGCTGCCTTGCTTAAGTCACAAGGAGGTTATTAAATAACTGCAATTACACGAGGAGTGCCGGGATGGTGCCTCTCATTCATTAGCATCGCTGTGTTTACTCCCAGCCTTGAAAGAAATGGAAGAATTTGGAGCAGCAGCCAGTGCCCAGCAGAACCATGGTGGCATCAGAGAGGCCCATCCCAGTGGGATCTCCCAGAGAAAAAATATTGGGGAAAGATTCTTTACTTTGAGGGTGGGCAGGCCCTGGCACAGGGTGCCCAGAGCAGCTGTGGCTGCCCCTGGATCCCTGGCAGTGCCCAAGGCCAGGCTGGACACTGGGGTTGGACAGTGGGAGGTGTCCCTGCCGTGGCAGGGGTGGGAATGGATGGGCTTTAGGGTCCCTCCAACCCAAACCTTTCTGGGATTCTTTGATTGTACAAATCCAGTCCCCACTGTGGGGTCGGCAGGCCGGGACTGCCCCAGCTCCTCTCCCACCGGGCTCCTGCCCCAGCTGGGGCTGCACAGGCGGGCGGGAAGCGCTTCCTCCTCTGTGTACAAACACAGAGCTCTGTTTGTTTGTGTTCGCTGGGAATGTGCCTGCTGCACGCACACACACACACACAAATATATAAATATATATACACGCACAGGGGCTGGGCTGGGAAGCACGCAGCTCTCAGTGGGAAGGGGTTGGCAGAGCAAAAAGCTCTGGAAGACATCCAAAATGTGGGAATGATGGTACATCTGAGCCCCCTGGATGACGGGGGAGGCAGGACTGAGTTCTTTTCTCCACTGCCACCGGCACCGTTGCAGGGGCTCTGCCAGCCCCTCCTGCTCCCCCCCAAACATCCTGTGCATCCTCCCAGTGTAAGAATCAAACTGGAAGCAGCAGAACCCGCTGCAGGGCTGGGCTGCAGGGGTGCAGAGCGGCTCTGTGATGCTGCAGGGGACCCCCAGCCCAGTGTTCTGCACAGCCCAGGTCCCGCCAGGTGCTCCTGGCACGGCTCTCCCGCAGCAGGGACCCCACAGACCCGGCCGGCAGCCCCCTGTTTGCCCAGCCCTCTCCACGTTTGCCCAGCTCGAGCCGGACCGCGGTGAGCAAAGGAGCGGCTCTTTATCCTCTCACTAATGAAGAGCCCAGCACTGCCACTAACGACTTGGAGAAGGACACTGCGTGGTCAGGGCATGTGGACAGGACAGCGTTTTCCAGGGAACACCCATTCATCACCGGTTTTCCAGCGAGCCCAGGCTCTCCGGTGGCACTGGCATCTCTTTTCTTCTGTGTCGGTGCCCGGCGCTGCCCCCCGAGCTGCCCGCTCTCCTGGGGCACCAGGAAATCACATTTATTGCAAACAGGGATGTTACTGAGCCAAGCAAAGAGATGATCAGGGGCTCCTGGAACTGTTTAATTAGAGCTCAGCTCACACTCATCCCTCCCCGCCCCTCTGCTCTGATCCCGGCTCTGCTCCCCGGGGCTGCCCCAGCACACGGAGCCGGCTCCAGCCGCGGCTCCCTCCTCGAATACCTGCTCCCGGCTCTCAAGGTGAGCACGGCGGGGGTCAGCCGCGCTCCAGCGCTGATTACAGAGCCGGCAGGAGCCGCTAAGATTTCTAATTAAGATTAAAGAATGCACACAGCTTATAAATGCTTCCCAGGAATGTATAATTTGATTTTCTTGTTTCCTCGTGTCTCCTGCTCCCGAGGCAGCTCAGGTGGCTCCTGGCCACAGGCTCCAGTCGCTCTCTGCCCATCCCAGGGATCAGAGCCAGGGCTCTGTCCTCTCCTGCAGCATCTGGGCAGGGATGGGAGGGAAAACACCTTGGAGAAGGTTCTGCAGGTCAGGGAGGACGGGCAGGGCCCCCGGCCAGGTGCTGTTCTGGATAAGGAGAAGGCAGGATGAGCCCACGGCACTTGAAAGGGAGCCTGGATGTGATTCCTGCACCAGCAGGGCCACTGGTGGATCCTGGTGTCCCCTGCCCCACCCCGGCCCCATTCCCAGCCCACCCACGGGCCCAGGGCAAGCCCGGAGCAGGCACAGACCTCTCCAGCACCGGTACCTGAGCGAGGGGACAGCTGTGCATCAATATTTATTCAAAACTCCCAGGAAACCTGGATGGAGCGTAATTATCTCAGCTCAATCAACCAGGATTAGCATAACATCCAGTCACCCATCAGACGGGGTTTGATTTCTGGGATCAAAGCCGGCTGCAGCCGCTGATGAGGTGGGTGCAGGGGAGGCGGGAGAGGGGAGCTGTGTCCTCTCACCTCTTCCCGGGTTTCCCGTTCCCTTTTCCCTCCCAAACCCCATCCCACCGAGCGCCCACCACGCGCTCCTCGCTCGCAGCATCGCTCCCCGGCAGCATCTCACCCTCTGCTCCGCTCCCCGTAATTAACAACTAAATATAGATCTTAATTAAGGCACTGATGAATTTAATTTGGAGTGGCATTACTGCCTTAACTTCCAGAGCTCAACGCCTTGTTTGGATAATGTATAATATAAGCTAAATGAGTGCTTACTTGTTACCACCATAAATAATTCCTCACAAATCCCTTCAGATATGCCTCAGTCACTAATCCATCTCCTCCTACGGAATATGCACGGGCACCAAGCCTCTTCCTGCAGATTTTAACATAAACCTTCAAGCCTCATGCCAGATTCCCCCCTCTGAGCCTGGTGGGGAGGGAAAGGGGAGCGGTGGCAGTGTGGGGGTGAAGGATGGGGAGTTTGGGGTGAAATCGTCTCAGCCCTGGAGTCCCCTGTGAGGAGCCTGGGCTGAGGATGCCTGGCAGCTGCCAGGATTCTCCTGGGGCATCACATCCTGGTGGATGAGCAGTGCAGGTGGGAGCAGGTCCTGCAGCCTCTGGCACAGGGTCCTGGCTGGGGGATACAGGTGGGTCTGCAGGGAAGGGAGCTGGAGCGGGGCACAGGGGGCACCACACGGATTCCTGGATTAGAGCTGGTGGGAGGGAGGCTATCAAGTGCAGCAGGAGGTCAGATAGTCAGGAATCAGCTCCTGCCTTTGATTAAATAACTTCCACAATCATTTTCCTCTGCAGAGCAACTCCAGAGCTGTGTTGGGAAGAGAAATAAACCCCTGCGTTTGCTCTGCACTCAGCCCCGAGCCACAGTTGTGTCTTGCTGCTCAAAGGATTTCTGGGAAAGCTCCACCACTTTCATTCCTTAAACACAGAGCAAAACAATCAATGGGGTTTTGATATCACCTAAGCCCTTCCCCTGTTCGTGGGAAGCACTGGTGAGTGGATGGAGCTGTTACAGTCTGAAAGGGAACACGCACAGGAAAAGGCACAGCTGGAATTCCCAGTGCTCCCAGGGCCCCGAGCCTGCCACAAGGGCTCTGGACAGAAGGAACAAGGACACCGCACTGCCCATCCCTGGTGTGGGGCCTGGCAGGACCAGCTACGAGCCACCCTCTGCTCCAGGCCCCCACTGGATACAGCAAATGGATCCCTGTGCCCATCGTTTTCTCACACAGGTCAGAACACTCCACCAGGGACTTAGTCCTGCTCTGCCTTTTTGCATGATAAACGTGTGAAAAACAGATCTGAGACTCTTCAAGTTTGTTCATCACTGAAAGGAAATAAACATTTGAGATCCTGCCTAATAAAATCATCCTGGTGACAGACACATTGTGGCTGTGTGGGTGAGGGAGTGACCTCAGGGAAAGGCCAGTCTTGGATGGGCAGCCAGGGCATGTGCCAGGGGCAGTGTGACACTGCCAATGTCCTGGCTGCCTTCCCAGTGGGTCACAGGCAGCCAGGCAGGGCTGCAGGAGGGACAGGAGCCAGAGCTGGGCCACCACCCTGCTAATGACAGCAGTGCCACCACCCTGCTAGTGACAGCAGTGCCACCACCCTGCTAATGACAGCAGCTGCCCCTGCCCTTGGCCGTGCCCTGTGTCCTGTGCCCTTTGTCCCGGCTGCCAGAGCTTCCCTGGACAGGCTGTGGCCCAGGGCAGTGAGATGAAGGCAGGCTAGCCCCATGCTCAGGGCACGGGGACATCATTTACAGGTGGGAGGGGACTCTGGGATGCTGTGCCAGGACCACGCTGGGCTGGGCACCGCTGTGCCCCGGCCCCTCTCTGCCTGCCTGCTCCACTTCCCCGCTCCCTGCTGCCCCGGTACAAATCATTTGCTCAGATAACAGATGACGTGCTTATCCCAAGGGATACAAGCCTGAATATTAGGATGTCAAAACCAGCTGCATTTGCAATACGTTACTGTCAAATGGAGAATAAAAAGGGAGTTGCAGTTATTTAATTTGGTGCCAGCGCAGGAGAGTGGGAGCAGGGGGAGCGGTGGCTCTTTGCCGAGTGGGGATCCAGACCCCTGGGCCTGGCAGGAGCTGCCTGGGGCTCTGGGGAGGGCGGGGAGTGGTGGGCTCACTGCTGGGAAGATGCTGCATTGCTGCCTCTCCTCCCCCTCACGCCCAGCCTGGGAACGGGAGAAGCCAGGCAGGTCACGGGGGGCACATGGCAGCTCATCCATCCGTGCCAGCAAAATTTGTACTTGAAAAAATTTGTTGGGAAAAGAAAGGCTTTTTTGAAGGCAAACATCCCAGCTCCTTGGGGAAGGCTCTGGGTTTGCAGAATACCAATTAAAAATATAAAAGTGCTCTTAAAAAAATAAATCTGTGAAGGCGAGCTCTGAGATGGGGAGAGGGGGCTGGGGGAGGTTGGCACACGATGTCCTTTAGCAAGAAGAGCAGTCCCTGCTGCACATCAAAGGCAGAGAGGTGTTTCTCCAGGTGTCCCAGGCCTCTGGTGCCCAGGTGCCAGGGGAGCTGCCACCTCCTCAGGGCAGCCCGTGCTTGATGGCACCGTGTCCCTTTTGCCCCTCCTGAGCCCCCCATGGCTCAGGGCAGCACTACCTGCCCCAGGTGACCTTCACAGAGGTGGCAGTGGGGCAGGGGACACTCGTCCTCTGTCACCTCAGGGCCTGGTGAGTGACAGCCTGCCCGTGGCAGGGACCAGAGCCTCCCTGCTGATGCTGAGATAATGCACTGGGTAATACTTTTTGACATATTTCATTGAAATATAACAAAATATTTGCATAGCTTTATTAGATAAAGGGGAGCTGACTGGAGGCAGAGCTCGTTTGGAAATACGATGTGAAAATTCATTTAAAATGAAAGAATCTGGAAGCTTAAGTTTATGGTAATGGATTGATGGCCCAGAGTAGCTAATGACTCCCAACAAATAGATCTCAGCGGCTGCATCCTGTTCCCCTGCTTGGCTGCTGCCCTGGAGTTAACAAATCCCCATTTAGGGGTGCAGTGGGGCCGTGGGTGCCAGTTCTGACCCAAACTGGGGACACTGGGAGCCCGTGGTGCACGGGCAGGGGGAGCAGTGGGGCAGGATGGGGAGGGCAGGGCTGCGTGACTGCGGGATAAACGCCTGGCTTTAATTTCCATCTCCTGATGCTGAGGCAGATTGAAACGAAGGCACCGAAAAGCTGCAGATGAGAGGTGGGGAAATTAATAATGTCATAGTAATAATAGTAATGAGTGGCTGTGCGTGTGCTAATTAGTTTGGAGCCCTGTCTGCAGCTCGGGCGCACCTGAGCGTGCCGGGTTCCTCAGCTCGGGAGGAGCCAGCCCTGCTGCCCGCCTGAGCTTTGTCCTTGGAGCCAGGGGACTCCTGGGCTACTCCAGAGCCTTCAGACAGGGGTGGCCCCTCCCAGCCCAGGGTCGCAGGGTGCCCAGGGTGCCCAGGGTGCTGCAGGGCTCTGGTGCCAAAGGAGAAGCAGCTGGTGAGAGGCGCTGTGCCAGCTCCTGGCTGGCACCAGGTGGTTCCTCCTCGGCAGCCCGGTGGGACAGGGGGGACCTTGGGGCACTGCAGAGTCCCAGCCCCTCCCCAGCTGTGCACTGGGCACATCTGGGACAGGCTGGAAGGGCCCAGAGAACTCTTCTGCTCCCTGCTTACAGCAAAGGCACTTTCCCAAAATTACCTCAAGCCCGGGCGCAGCTTCAGCTCAAAGCTTTCTTTAGAAACCACCTGCCCGTGGGCTTCTGCTGGCACCTGTCCCCTCAGTGCTGGCATGTCCCTCAAGGGGATGGTGCTCAGGAGGCTGAAGAGAGAAACCTGCTACCCACAAGAGAGAAACCTGCTACTCTCAGGGGGGAGTTGGAGATTTTTCTGCACAAAGCTGCACATGGGAATAGCAGGAAGGGAGTGTGATGGAGACAGTTCCTCATCCCTCTCTCCTGCGTGGATCCCATTAGTATTCGGGGCTGGTCGGAGCAGCCACTTAGGCCTGGAGACAGCTCTGCACAGGCACGGTGGAAATGTCTTTATAAATGACCGCCGGGTTTGAGTGACGTGCCCTTCTTAAGCTAAATAAAATGAAAGATAAACCTCCTAAAAAATACATGAGCTAAACATCCTTTCCACGCTTCATTATGCAAATGGCTCTGCCCATTGCCGCAGCAATTAGCTGCTCCCTCGAGCTGGGGCCAAGGAAATCGGGCCTTTCTCCTCCTCTTCCTGACCGGGAAATGAAGGGAAAGCATTGGCTGCTGGTGGATCTGTAATGCTGGAGCGGAGTTTTGGGATGTTGTGGTGTGAGCGGTCACCTCTGGTGACAGAAGTGGCTGTGGCGTGCCCTGGCCAGGCTTTGGGCAGTGAATATCCGGGGGAAGCAGCTGGAGAAGAGCTGAACCCTCTTCCCTCTCTGCCAGGAACCTCTCCAGTGGTGTGGGGGGCTCTGGCTGTGGGCTGGCAGTGTTTTCCTTTGAAGCAGGTTCAGGCTGGACATCAGGAAGAGTTTCTCCATGGAAAGGGGGGTCAGGCATTGGAAGGGGCTCAGGGGGAGGTTTGGAGTCCTCCAAGGAATGACTGAATGTGGCTCCCTGTGCTCTGGGCTGGTGACGAGGCAGGGGTCAGGCACAGGCTGGATTTGATGATCCTGGAAGCCTTTTCCAGCCTCAGTGATGCTGTGATGACCACAGTGGGTGGCACTGCACTGGTGAGGGGCGAGGAGCTGTGTCCCCTTTCCAGCCGTGGATCTCCTGTGGTTCCATCTCCAGTCCTTGTCAATGCTCTCTCCTCTCCCTGCACTCCCCTCACGAGTCCTCCTGCTCCAGGTACAGCTGGAGCTTTCCAAGTTATCAATCTTGCTCTGGAGCTGCTCCACCCGTGAGATCCCTCCCTGTTGGTGCCCGTGCTCTGCCAGGGCCCCTTATCAGGTTTGCAATTTGGGATCTGTGTTAAGTGCTCAGAAATCAATTTTCAGCTTATTTTGTGCTACAAAATTTGCCATGCCTGGATCTCTGATACTAATTGAACAAGAGCAATTGATGTTTTAGTAGTAATTAAAGATGGTAATTATTACCAAATCTCCCCGTGGCCCTGCATGTTTGCTTTGGACTTGTCAAAACTGGAGGCAGGTGGAATCAATCTTAATAAAGTTGGGACTTCAAAGCTGCTTCCTGGTAATGGCTTTCCACAAGGCTGGTGAGGAGTGGAAGGCAGAGATGGAGAGAGAGCCTTGAGCCTTGTAGAGGGCAGGGACATTAATGGCTGCTTTCTAATTAAATGAATTTTAAAAATCCTTATCCAGAATGAAAACTCCTCATTGTTGTTTCATCTCAGAGTGGCTGGAAAGGGCTTTGCAAGCCGCAGGGATGCCATGGCTGTCCCAGCCCTTGCTGCTGGCCCATCCCCTCACCAGCAGTGGGAGGGCTCCCGTGCTTGGCTGCGGCTTCCAAAGTCACTTTCGGGACCGCGCCAGCCCCGCCAGGCCGTGCTGGGGATGAATTGCTGCCCTATTTATCAGCACCTGCTTCGCGGCGTCTTTCCCTGTGCTGCCAGAGCCGAGCAGCCCTCGGGGCACGGGGGATGCCACAGGGAAGGGGGAGAAGCCTCTGTGCAGGAGGGAAGCTGCGTTTTGGGGAGGGTGTGGAGATGCTCCAGCCCGCAGGGAGCACTCAGAGAGAGATCCCTGCTGGCTCCTGCCTGGATTCACCTGCTGCTGCTGCTTCTCTGCAAGCCCTTGGCTGGAGCGGCTCCTGGCTGGCGTTGGTGCAGGCACAGGCAGGACCAGGCCCGCGAATCGCTGCCTCCGTGTCCCCATGGAAACAGCCGCGGGATGCCGCAGAGCAGAGCAGAGCTCGGAGCGCAGCCCCGGCCCCGAGCTCAGCCCCGCTCCTGGCACAAGAGCCCTCGAGCGGGGGGCGAGGGGGGGCCGAGCCCCTGCTCCATTTTCCCTCAGGAGAATGAGACCCTCTCTTCAGGGGAAAATGGAAATGTAATCAGATCGGTTTGTGTGGAGCAAATAGAAAATCAGTTTTAATAAAGGCAGAAGAAATGCAAAGCAGCCGCTTGTGACAGAAATGGTGCTAAAGAGACACCTCTTCAAGGAAAACTGCTCCGGGGCTGTTTATCGGGAGAGGCACAGCCCTGGGCTCCCTCCTGCTCTCCCCTGTGATCCTGGGTGGCAGCAGGAGCAGCTTCCCTGCTGGCAGTGCCATTTGGGCAGCAGCATCCCCGTGGAAGGGCACTGGGTACCCCCATGTCTGCCCCCTCCCGGGGCAGCCCCTGCAGGAGGGGAGCGGCTCCTGCCGGCACCACGGGGCTCAATTATTGCTCAGAGGAGCCACTTTGCCTTTATTGCTTCCATTTATTACCCAGGGGCCAGCGCCTGTTTTCTGAGGCAGCTATCTGGTTACATCGTGGCCGATAAGCAATGCTGGTCTGTCTTTATAAGACAGCCAAAATTTATCACTTTCCACTTATTTATTTATTTGGTGGGGCTCTGGTGGTGGCCTGTATTTTTCTTCCAGTGACGTTTTGCAAAAGGCTTTATTTTCCCATTCAGCCCTAGGGGAGAAAAGCAAACCCAGCCCAAAAGAGGAGGCAGCTCTGGAATGAACCCCACTGGAAGGGGGTGCGGGAGCTGAGCCTGTGTTGGGCCCCAGTGCTCGGTTGGATTTGCCAAACGAGCTCCTGAGCCGTGCCCAGGTGGGTGAGGTGCAGGATGAGGGGACAGAGCTGGGGCTGGGATGGGTTTTCCCAGTTTGATCCCTTCCCGGTGGGTGCTGGGCTGTGTGGAAGTGCTGTGGAGGAGCTCCCGAGGGGAGCAGGCAGAGCAGGAGAGACCTGTGAGTGTCTGCTCGTCTCTCCCTTCCTGAGGCAGGCAGAGCTCGGCTTTCAGCAAAATCCTGGCAGGGAATGAAGCAAAACAAGGAGGAATTTAAGGCATGGATGCTTTATGGGGGCCCTGAGGAGCAGCCTCCCTGCAGCTTTCCCTGGATGGGATTGCAGGAATGATGCAATGCGGGGCTGCTGGGCTGCATCTGAGCCTGCCTGGAGCCCCTGCCTGGGGAGGGCTGTGTCACACGAGGCTCCTGTGTCACCACACTGAGAGTGGCCTTCATTCTCCAGGCGTCCCTCTGTGACAGCCCCTGGAAAAGGTCGTGGTGGGCTCCCCACTGACCAGTGCCAGCTGCTCCAGAGCCACCTGTGGCACGCAGGGGCTGTGCTGGCACCCCTGGGTGGCCTCAGGATGCTCCTTGCCTGGTGGCAGCGGGGCAGAGCCCCGGGGTGGAGGATCCAGAGGAGCCACCATCCCCAGCTCCTGCTGGGAACCAAAGGATTAAACACCTCAGCCTTTCTCTTTTCCCCACTCGCTGCTTTTCCCCACTGCTCTGGAGATAAATGGCAGTGTTTCCCCTTTTCCACCAGTCTCTCCAGAAGGAAAGGGTTGGGTTGTTTGGAGGGGCAGGAGGAGTAGGAAGGCTCACAAAGCCGAGGCAGGATCAGTAATTGGCCAGCCGTAATTTCATAATTCATCTCTGTGAAACACAATGAAATTAAAAGAGTTTAGATTCCGAAGTGTAATGATCATCAATTAAATTCTGCCGGGGCTGAGCTTCTCTCTCATTTGAATTTTATTTTATTATTATGACTTCTCTGTGATTGCGAGAGGATGAAAACAAAAGCTGCTGCTGGAGGTGGTGGTGGGGGGGAATTAGAGCCAGCAATTACTGCTGGGTGACAGAGGAACCGAGGGAGAGGCGGCGGCTCCTCGGCCCGCACCAGGCACAGGCAGGGGCATCCATCATCCTGAGCCTAATCAGTTAATGCTGATAAACTGCCAGCAATAACTGACAATTGAGCTGGGGGCTCTGGGCTCGGAGTTCATTCATTTTGAAAGTGCCATAACTAACCCATTAAAGCCAGGAAAGCACAAAAGCAGAGCCCCGGCCCCTGCCTGCTGCCCTAATGAAGGCTGCTGTTGATTCTTTTAAGTGTGGATGATGATGTGTTTAGTGGCTATTGATGCCAGGGGTTTAGCCCAGGCTGCAAAAGCCGCTTGACGCTTTGAAGAAAGGACTTTATGTTTATCCGTGGCAGCTCCTGCCCTGGTGCCGGCTCTGCGGTGATCCCGGGGCCCGGCACGCCGGGGGCTGGCGCTGGGCTGTGCTGGGCTGTGCTGGGCTGTGCTGGGCTGTGCTGGGCTGGGCTGTGCTGGGCTGGGCTGGGCTGGGCTGGGCTGTGCTGGGCTGTGCTGGGCTGTGCTGGGCTGTGCTGGGTGCCTGCAGGGTCCCGGAGTGTGCGGTGATCCCAGAGCGCTGCCGCTCCCTGGGGAATTCCCTGTGGGATGGGTCCTGCTGGCTCCTCTCAATTCCTGGGGCGAAGGAGCCGGGCTGGGAGGCAGAGCTGGCGCTGGGGGTGATCGGACACGCACTGATCGGACACGCATCGATCAGACACGGATCGATCAGACACGCCCACAGCTCCCACCGCAGCTCCTCCGGGGAAAGCCGGCTGGAGATGCTGCTGGAGATGCTGCTGGAGCTCCGAGCTGGAGCTCCCACCCTGCCCTCCCTCCCGCCTCTCAGCGCTGGCACAGCGCGGGGCAGGGTCCGACCCACGGGACACAGACCACAGGAGCTGATCTCCGCGGGAAGCTCCGTGCAAAGGCCCCGAGGGGCTGGGGGGATGTCCGGGATGATTCCCGGGATGATTCCCGGGGTGATTCCCGGGATGATTCACTGCCCCAGCCCCGGGGTCTGGCCCAGCTCTCTCGGCTCTGGCCTGGCTTCCATCAGAGGTGTCCTGATTTATATCCCCAGGGGGCTGCTCAGCCAGCGCTCCACAAGGAATAGCTTCTCCCATAAATCATACAGCTGGAGAGTGGTGGCTGCTTTTCGCTGTCCCTCCTGTGTCACAGGGACTGGAGGAGTTCCCTGATGTGCTTTTCCTTTACTGGGGGGGTTTCTGCCCAAACACCCCTCGGTGTTGCAGCGTTCCAGGTGCTGAGATGTCTTCCCCAGCTCCCGAAGTTTCCTCCCCCTCAGCCTGGTGCCTGGGCTGCATTCGTCTGGCTCCGGCTCCCAGGCACTGTTTTTTTTCCACCTTTGTTGTTAGACTGAAGAGCCCTCTATTATCAATTTTTTTTGTTCTCTGTGTAGGTATTTAAAGACTTTGATCAAGTCACCTCATCACCTTCCCTTTGTTAATCTGCAGAGACTGAACTCCTTGAGACTTTTGCAATGAGGCAGGAATTGTGCCTCTGTGTCCCTCGGCTCCTTTGAAATTCCCAGCCAGAGAGTCGAAGGTTGGGCACCTGAAAACGAGAGGGTACCTGGAGAACTTGCCCCATCAGGGCTCTGTGCTTCTCCCTCCCTTTGCAGTGGGCTTTGACACTGTGGAGTGACTGCCGGGAAGTTTCTGATCGCGTTTTTCCTTTTTTCTCCCGCGATGGATAATGACTCCTTCTCAGAAGCAGATTTCCCAGGGAAACGCTGCCTCTTCTCTGAGTCCTCCCTCCCGAGTGTGCTCTCTGCCCTGAGCCGGTGTCCCCATGCTGGGATCTGTGGGGACAGAGGAGCTGGGGAGTCGCTGCCTCTTCCTGTCCTTCCCAGTGCCCCACAAGCCCCATCCCGCCCTTCTCCTGCCCCGGGGAACCCCCTTGGCCGTGTTTGGAGAGGTGGGGAGAGCAGCACCTGGGAGTTATTTATTTTCCTGGAAGCTCTGCTGTGCTTGGCTCTGGATGTTCTCATGGATCAGTCCAGGACTGCCTTTCACAGGCCCAGCAGAGCCCTCTGCACGGCGCTTTCGGGAGGTTGAACGGGCTGGCTCCAGGGAATTCTCCTGGGAGCCCACTAAAGCTGATCATCAAAGGTGTTTAGTCTGTGTGGGAAGCAGGATTGCGGAGAGACTAAATGATTCCGAGAGGGCGTTTCACCTCAAAGAGGTCTGTTTTCCAGCCTGGCTCTGCATTTCAAAGCCCTCGCTGTGCTGTGGGCCTGGCTCGGTCTCCAAAGGACCAAAGTGCAGCGTGTTTGATGGATTCCAGGCCCGGGATTGCCTGGGCTGTGGCTCAGAGCTCCCCAGCAGGGTGGTGGCTGTGCCAGCCCTTGTCCCCTGAACCTCTGGCTGTGGGGATGCCTCCCTTGGGTGCTGCTGGGTGCTGCTCACCCTCCCTCACACCCACAGGGCCTTCCTCCCTCAGCCTCCTCTCCCCAGCTGCCCTGGTGTAATGAGTTGTCAGGATGGTGAGGATGGACGGGGCGCACCGGGTCCTGATGAGATGATACAGCAACAATTCCATTTCATCTCGAATTTGACATTAAACTTTAATAGTCTCAAGGACAAGAAGCCAAGAGATATCAGATGTAATGAGATAAAGCAAAGTTTCTCTGACAGCAAATTTGATCACAAATGGGCTCTGAGATTGCTTCTTTGATATAAATGAAACATAATTCATCTTTCAGTGCCTTGAATGGGCTTTGAGGCCATGTATAATAACAGTGTCGCCATTGCTGCTCTGACAAGTGCCAGCGTGGCACCGGCAGGAAGGGCCCCGAGACGCTGCTGGGGCTCCTCCCCGGCCCTGCGTGGGGCATGGAAGGGGCAGGAGCTGGTGAGGGGAGGCACAGGCAGGGACAGGCAGCAGGCTCTGCTCCCCAGCACGGCGGGCAGAGCCGCTTCCAGCCCGCTCCTGGGAAACCGGGAGCTGCCAGTGTGTCTGGGCTGGGCTCCTGCATCCCAGAGGCTCCTGCAGGCCTGTTCTGAGGGCTCGGGCTGCCCTGGGGCTGCTGGAGCTCTGGCAGCAGCCCTGCCTGCCCAGGCAGCCACTGGGGTTCTCCAGGGCTGGAGGGGGCACAGGGAGTTCTCTTTCCTGTCGTGGTGCTCTGGCTGCTGCAGGAGCCCGCCGAGGCGCGGGGTCTGCCCGAGGGTTTGCTCCTCACGTGGCTCTCCCAGCAATGCAAACCCCCCCAGCCTGGCCGTGCCACCGCCTGCCCAGAGCTTCCCCCTCTGCCACAGGGACATTGGCACTGGGGCACAGGGACATTGGCACTGGGGCACGGGGAAATGGGCACGGGGAAATGGGCATGGATAACCACACCTGCCACGTTTCTCTCTAGCAGGGAGGACTGAGTTCTGTGCTCTCGGGGGCTGTGTGAGTTCACTCCTGTCTGTAAGAACCCACCAGGTGAGCTCTGTGCTGCACACAGGCGTTTCCACCTTTTCCTCTGGAGGCTCTGGACTCACCTGGCCAAGCACAAGGCAGGGCACAGCGTGGCCTTTCCTGATGCCCCTTGGCACGACATTCATGGTGCTGCTTGTCCCCAGGGGGTGCAGAGGAGGATGAGGAGTGCGGGGCAGGATGAGGAGGTCTTTCTATTGCACTTGCAGACATGTCAAATATTTGTGGAGAAATGAACAGGCCCTTTTTGCATGATAAAGAAGCCTGAAAATCGAGGATGGCAGCTGCTTCATTTCCTGTTGGGTTTTTTCTAATTTTTATTATCATTAAATTGCTTCCAGTGACCTGTAATATTTTTGTACAGTGGCAATTATAGCTCTTGGAGGATTAAACTGTGTTCACACACACACAGAGCCCGCTGGCTTCATCTAAAGGGCAGAGCCGTGGCTCCCTGGTGCGCCGGCAGCCGCCTCCCCGTGGAACAGCCCCTCTGCTCCTGCCATTCCTGCAGTGGCTCCAGCAGAGCTGTGGGGAGGAGAATTCCCCCCTCACCACCCCTCTCCTGGGGCAGGAGCACGGCACCGGTGAGCTCCAGCGTGGCCGTGCAGCCGGGGGTTCCTCATCCCGAGCTCCCCGCGAGCCGAGCGCAGGGGCCGGCGGCTGCCGGGCCCTTCCTGCCTGCGACTCCTGGTGAATATGAAAAGCAGAATTGATTCCCTCTAATAAATGAAGCAGTTGGATGTCTCATTTGTAACTTGACATCCACGCCGGCGCTTCAGCTGCTGCTCCTCACCCCTGGCTGGGAGATGCACTTATTAAGATGGTTTTCTGTGAAGCGATGCAGCCGATCCATCCGCAGCCGGCTGCGGGGCGGGGGCACAGCGGGCTGAGCTGGGAGAGGCTCGGGGGGCTCCGGGGGGCTGCCCAGAGATCAGATCTCCTTCATCCACCACTGGCGGGAGGCACTCCCGGCTGGGCAGGGGCTCTGGGGCTGGTGGTGCCACCTGGGTGTGCCAGGCCTCGGTGAGGGGTGTGTGCTGCTGCCCTGGGGGTGCAGGTCTGTGGCTGCTCCCCTTGCTGCCCTGGCCTTGCCACGGGTCAGGGGCTGCCTCGGTGCCCATCTCCAGGGGATGTGATGGAGCCACAGGCTCTGCCCTTGTGCTGCCAGGGCCTGGAGATGGAAGTGGCAGTGCCCGCTCCCCTCCCAGCCCCTCCCTCCGGGCTGCTGTTCGTGCACGGGCTGAAAACAATCAGGATAAATCAGAAACCCTCCCCTGGCCTCGGCAAGGTGCTGGGAACTTGGAATAGGAGTTTATCCATCCTAAATAATAATGCACTGGAGCTGCCAGCTCCCCGCTGGCTCCATTTGCATGATGCTAAAAATCAATGACCCGGGCGACTCTTTGGTGGTGGAAGAGAGTCCAGAGGACTCGAGCCAGGCTGTCCAGGGGCTCTGGGATGCTGGCAGCCATTAGCAGTGAGGAGGCATCACGGGCAGGCCGTGCCCTGGGTTTCACACCTATCTAACAAAGGGAGCTGGATGCTGCCAGTGCAGAGCTGGGGCTGATTAAATCTTTGTTTAAGAGCTCCAGAGCTCCATTACCTGCATCAAGAGGGAGTTAATTAAACAGGGAAGGTGGGAGGTGGTGGCTGAGGGCGTTTCTGTGGAGGCACAGCTCAAGAGCAGCAGGACAATGTGCCAGACAGGAGCCAGCCCTGGGCACCACTGCCTGCTTGTGGCAATGCCAGCACTGCTGGGGGCAGCTGCAGAACTCCAGTGTGGTGCCACCTCCGCTCTGGCCCTCGCTTTTCCTTTCTTTCCCCTGTGGAGTGTCTGGAGAATGATATTTTTCCCAGGAATTCCAGTGGAGCTCCTCCCCAAGGCCAGTGCAGCTGCTGCCTCTCCAGGCCTTCCATTTGTTTTTGGGACACTGGGCTGCCTGGAACTGGTTTCCACTTGCCTGTCAGGAGTGGGAGGCTCCGTGGCAGCCACCCTGCTGCTTCCATTCGGCTGTGCCAGGCCATAGATTAGATTCCTGTTTGCTTCATGGAAGATCCCTGGTGATATCAATTAGATATGTCAGAGGGACCCGGGGGAATGTTTCTTCTGTTATTTATTTATTGGCGTCGGAGCCATTGCCGGCTCCCAGAGCGAGACACATAATGTCTCTCGCCTTTCTTCCCTCACACTCCCTCTCCTGCTTTTTATGGCTCCTAATAAAGCCCAGCAAAGGTTATTTCCAGAGGAGAGAGGCTGCTGCGGGGCCGGTACCCTGCCGTGCCGGATGGAGCATCCCTGCTCGCAGAGCCAGGCTCGTGCTCCCCCTCCCTGAGCCAGAGCACGGATGAGCTGTGCCCTCTTTGCCCTCACTGCACATTTCCAAGGGCCTCATCATTCCCTCTCCAGCACAGCTCAATGTGTCCTGGACAGCCCTGGCAGAGCCAGAGGCACCGCCCAGCCCCGGCAGGCCCCGAGTGCCACGGCTCCAGCAAGAGGCACCGCAGATAATTTAATGAGATACGTGAGAAAGTGGTGCAAATAATTAAAATCTGTCAGGGCCGGAGGCAGAGGGAGGTGAGGGAGTGAAGGGAGCCTTGGTGATTCCTGGATGCATCCACTGAGGTGCTTTGCTGTGGTGCCGCAGCCCTGGCCAGGTGCAGGGACAGGGAAATGTCCCCTCACGATGCTGGATTCTGTGTGGCACCTTGGGCAGCCTGTCCAGGTCCCTTCTCTACTGCAGGGGGCAGGGGGATTAGCAAAGTGAGGGTTGGCTTAAGAGGAAAAGGTTTAACCAGCCTGAAACTTAATGTTTCTCTTTAAAGTCCCCGGGGAGGGATGCTGGTGCCCAGGAAGGGATAATTGTGCCCAGGGTCTGCAGAGCTGCTGCCTGCACACCCAAATCCCAAAAAATTCCCCAAAAAGCGCAGTCCTGGTGCTTTAGAGGCAGCTGCTGGGTTTAGCTCGGCAGTGCTGGAGTGTCCCTCTGAGTTGGTGGATGCTGCAGCCCGGCTGCTCTGCAGGGCCCGTTAATCTGGCCGGGATAAAATACTGCTGGCTCCTGTCATCATCCTTCTCCTCTTCCCCCCGAGGTCAAGTGGGGCCCTCCCGTCCATCCCAATGAGCAGGGCAGCCCATAAAACACGTTTTATGAGCGCTGCCTATGGCATCCCTCCCCTGAGGCATGTGCTGGGAATGGCTCCTCTCCATCCCCTCGAGCAGATTTCCTTGGGAGATTTCCTTGGGGCTCTGCCCTTCACTCCAAAGCAGTGGCGTTTCCTGGGAGGGGTCCCCAAGCTCTCACTGGGGTCCCTCACGTGGAAGGGTGGGGGTGCTCCTGTGTCACCCCACTGTGTTGCCCATCAGGACTGGGGGGTCCTGCCCCTGCCACCCCCCTGGTCACCCACTTATTCACCTGCTGGTGGTGCCAGGCTGTGAGTAAATCACTGCACCCGGGGTCTGGGAGGTGCCCGGGGTCAATGCCCCGGGCTACTCCAGCTCCATCCCTCAGAGCGAGTCCCATTTGAATGTTAATGCCTCCAAGATGAATCCTGGCTGATTAAATTTTAGACTTGCAAATGGGTTTGGTAAATAGACGTTGGGAAAGGCGGGATGGAGCTGCTGCCTCCTCAGATACGGCAAATAGCAGCACTTTGTGATTAGGTGTGATATTCACTCTGCAAAATGGGAGTCTCCAGGGGCTCTTTTCTGGTGAGAAATCCTTTAAGTACATAAATTTATGGCGGTTTTTATTTCCCCAAACAAAAAGAGGTCCCAGGCTGTTGTGGGTGGCTGAATGGGCAAGAAGGGAATGAGGAGCTGCAAGGGATGGGAGCCCTGCCTGGCGGCCTGGGTGAGGCGCTGCCCCCTCACATCCCACCCCAGCCCTGGGGGCAGGGGACAATGGGTCACAAGGCTCAGGGGAAGGTGGGTGTTGTGGGAAATGCCTCCGAGAGGGATTAATCCATCCTTGGCTGCACCCTGCGGCTGCTGCTGCAGGGAGTGCAGGAATTACAGACAGGCAGGGAGGGATGGAGCCTTCTGCTCCTGGGGAAGCACTTGAGCATCATCATCTGTGGGTGGGAAAGCGGAGGCGGGGAGCAGAGATGCAGCTTGGCAGAGAGATCCTTCCCTCCTGCCGGCCCTGGCAGCAGCCTCCGTCTCAGTTGCAGCCGAGGATGGATTATTCCAGCTTGGCACGCGGGTTTCCTTTATTTTCCCGATGAAAAAGCAAGCCTGGGTTTGAAACACCTTTAAAAATGCAGATAGTGGGGCAAACCGCCGTGACCCCTGCGCACGATACAGAGCAGGGCTTTAATGAGAGCCTTGCATCCATTCTTATCTGGAGCGCTGGGAAATACCGCGAGGAGAGCAGACAAAAGGAAGCGCTGAAGCTGGAGCCTGGATGTAGCACATATTAAACCATTTGTCTTTTGCTCTCCTGCTGAGCACGTGGGGCTGCTGCAGCCCCAAAATCCCCAAAATCTGGGGAGAAAGCCAGCAGGGGCAGGCAGGGTCCGGGGGAGAGGGCTGAGCTGCCTGGCGGAGCACAGGGGCTTTCCTTGAGCTGCTTCGCTCTGTGGCAGAATCTTCCCAGCCCGGTGGGATTTTTGCTTTACATGCTCTCGAAGTTCCTTTGCTTGGCTGTCTCGCTGTCTCTCTGACCATCCACATGTCCTGGCTGAGAGGAAGGTGTGGCCAGGTGGGGGGCGGTGTCTTCTCCCAGGTCACAGGGAGTAACACAAGAGGAAATGGCCTGGGTTGTGCCAGGGGAGGTTTCGATTGGGTATTGGGACCTACTTCTTCACTGAAATTGTGGTCCAGCCCTGGAGGGATTTAAAAGTCACGTAGATGTGGCACCTGGGGACATGCTTAAGTGGTGGTCTTGGTAGTGCTGGGTTGGGCTTTTCCATCCTAAACAATTCTGTGATCTCTCTCCCCCACCCATTCCTCTGCAGAGCATTCCTTGGGATTGGATTCTGGGGCTTCACTTCCTGGGGAACTGTGAACATCCATGGAGAGCCACAGCTCTGATTTACCCACCCGAGATCCCCATTGCTTTCCTTGTTCGGGATATTGAAACATTCATCATCCCTTCATTACAGAGCAATCTCCAAATTATCCTGGCTCCGAGCAAACACGGCTGCACTCGCTGGGGCGTCAGCAGGGACTGACATTTCCTGTGCCCGCTGCAGCTCTCAGGGAGGAGCTGGTGCTGAATCCTCATCCGTGCCAGGTAGGAGGGATGTCAGGGATGTCCCACCTGCAGGAGCGCTGGGAACAGCCGAACCCGTGCTGTGCAAGAGGCAGGAACAGCTTGAGATGGGGCTGCTTTGGTGTGTCCTGGGCGTGGGGAGCACCTGCAAATCCATGGCTGTGGGAGGATGGAGGCGCCTGGCGGGATTCCCCGGGGAAGGGATGGAGCCGGCGGGGTGCCGGCTCCCGGCCGAGGCGGGCGGGCACCGCGCCAGGCACCGGCACTGCCATCCTCATGGGCACAGCCTGGGCTTGGCTTGACAGCATTCCTGGGAAAGTATTTTAAATAATACATGAAGTTCCCGTGCAGCTCGAGGCTGGCGCGCTCGTTTACCAGCAGCTGCGAGGTGTTCCCGTCTGATAAACACGGCTGGTGTATATTCTGTGTATCGCATCCCGGTGCCAGATTCGCGGGGAGGTGTCTCCGGTCACACAGCTGGGCTGTTTGCCGTGCATGAGGATGAGGCTGCGGGAGCATCCCCGATGTAAACACTGCCGGGAAGCTCCGCTCGGAGCCGCCCGCCGTGTAGTGAAAGAGTCTAATCGCTACATCTAATTACCGAGACGGGGAAATCGATACGGAAGATTTCCAAGTGTCTTAAAATATCCTGAATTCCCTCCCTTTCAGGCGGCTGCTGGCTGGCTGCGGCGGAGCTCTGCAGTGTGGGGGTGATGAGGCCTCTGCCTGTGGGGCTTGACCGGGTGTGGGAGAGCAGGATTTGGGGGGAACGGAGGCTTGGCTGCCTCGGGCCATGGGCAGCCTGACAGGGAGAGGGATGGAGCTGGCACAGCGGGCTGGAGAGCACCCGGACTCTGCAAAGCTTTCAGTCCGGGGCCTCAGCTCCTCCGGTGGGAGTCTCCCGGCGAGAGGAGTCATAGTGACCAGAGGGCACCCATCCAGGCTGGATGGGGATGAGGACAAGGAGGAGGAAGCTGTGCCGGGTTTGTTTTTGTCTCAGGCTTTTCAGAACACAGGAGCAAACATTTCCTACATCCCACAGTGAATACTCGGGGCTCAGATTTAATCTCCCATTTATTCACATGCTGATGAGGCCCTGAGCATCCCTTTCCAGGAGCTGTTGTTTGAGCTTCCCCATCCCTTTCTCTGCCAGAAAAGCCTTGTAGAGGCTACAAGTGGCCTTGGCTGCCTTCCTGCCCAAGCACCAAGGACGTGGGCCTGGGAGCAGGGGGGGCAGTGCCCCCCACATCCGATCCCCATCGCTCCCACTGCAGAGTCCTGCACCAGCTCCTCGTTCGTGCGCTGTGGGGGAAGCGAGCCAGCCCCTTAATGAGATGAGCTCGGGCTCTTCCCTTGCTCGGCAGCTAATTGAGGTGTGCGAGCTGCTCTCCCGTTAGGCAATCACCGGGAGTTTGTCTAAATCCATCGCGGAGCAGCCGCCGGATCAAAGGGCCGGGCTCTCCAGCCTGCCATGCCCGGGCTGCTGACAGTGCCTGCTGCCACTTCCCTGAGTGACTGCTTGACACAATAAATCTGTGGGAGAAGGAGGCAGTTCTGATCTGCTGTCATCTTCCCCAAATGCTCCTGATGCATTTTCTTTCCTCATTACACATGAGATGTCAAGTCCTCACCTGCGAGAGTGCAACTCGACATCTCCCCTGCCCGCCCGCCTCCCCCAGAGGGCTCCCAGCCCCTGCTGGCAGGGTCCCTGCGGAGGTGGCTCCGGGGGGAGCTGCCCTCACCTTCCCAGTGTTGTTCCTCAGCCTGGCACCCTTCAGAGGGGTTCCTGTCCCGTGCTGTGCCCCTCTGCCCCGCTCTGGACAGTGTCCAGCCTGTTGGGGGGTCCCTTCAGCCAAAGCCGGGTTGTTGGCTGGCTCATCCTCCTCTTTTTTGGGATGAGCCTCATCGGTGCCCGGGGGTGTGGGCACAGCCCTGTCCCTGGGGATGATGGCCTGGCTGCAGGTCCAGGAGCCCAGGGCCACCGTGGGAGCGAGCCGGGGCTCAGGGAAGGCAGAGCCCGTTCACCTCCAGCCTGCCTTTGCGAAGGAGAAGGAGCAATTAGCAGTCTGATAGCAAGATTAATAGCAGATGCTCATAATTAACTCACTATGCATGTAAGCAGCTATTGTCTCCATTTTACCCTGCGTGGATTGATATTCAGGAGTGACTCATTACAGAGACAGAACCGATTTTGCCTGCGGAGCGCAGCCACCAGAATGGAAATTGCAATTAGAGTTGGCTGTGTCCCTGCCAAAAGCTCGAGGAGCAGGCGCTGGGGTGGGGCAGGGCCCCTCCTGCCTGCCCTGGGGGGCTGCCCTGGGCCCCCCGGGCAGTGTCCAGGGCTGGGTGCTCCCCCTGCTCCCAGCTTGTCCCAAAGGTTTATGGCTGCGGAGCTGCCGGGCTGGCCCAGCCCGCTGCTGAACAGAGAGATGAAAAATGGCTGGAGAAGCTGGAGAGTGGCCAAAACCTGCCGAGATTGCAAAGGGAAGCAGAACAAAGCGAGGTCAAACACTGCGGTGCTCTCCAAGCCAGAAAACCCTTGTTTTTCACCCAGAAATGCCATCCAGACTGGCCCTTCCTGTGCCGGTGTGTCAGGTACCCTGTGGCAGCAGCGATGGGGACTCTGCATTGTGTGACCCCCCCAGAAGGGCTTTGTGTGTCTGTTAAGGATGCGAGAGCAGCTTCCCTGTGCCTGGTGCTGGTTTTGGGGGCAGGAACACCCCGGGGTACAGGGTCTGTCCCTGCCTGACCTGTGTGAGGTGCTCCAGCCCCCCTGGGTTTCCAGCACACCTTAAGCTCATCTCTCCCGGTTCCAGGAGAGCCCGGTGCCATCCGTGTCTGACTCGAGGCACCTGCTGATCCCAGGAGCCTGATCCTGTCCTGGTGAGAGCCGTGGCCTCTGGGGCAGGGCCTGTGGGGCTGTGCCTCAGGGCTGTGTGCTGTGGCTGCCGAGCTCGGGCTCCTCTGGACACGCCGGTAATTGCCTGTGTCAGTTCCTTCCCTGGAACAGCTTCTCTGAGGACGGCCCTCCCTGGGGAGAGGTGTGGAGCTGCTGCTGCAGTCCATCTTTTGTGTGGTTTTGTTCCTCCCTGCTCACCTCGCAAAAGAGAGATTGAGGCAGGGCAGGTTTATTTGTGTAAGCTGTGAAGTGTTTTCACTCTGCAGACAGGAGCTGCCACAGCAGGCAGCGGCTCCGTCCCTTGGCCCAGCACTCGGGGACAGGGACGGGGGTCCTGCACGTGGGCATCTGGTGGGGGCCCTCGGGGGGCATTGCTACAGCACTAACACCAAAATAACCACTCATGGGCTTTTGGAGAAACGCTGTGCCCTGCTAGAAACCCATCGCCTGTGTCTGAGAGCAACCGGGTTTTGCTGGAGCCGGAGGGATGGACCCAGGAGCAGCACTGCCCGTGGGCAGGGAGGGGAGGGATCCCTGTCCATGCAGTGTGGATCCACGAGATTTTGTTGTGGATCTTGTGGCACTTGGTGTGTTCTTGAGCCCTCAGATTTGATATGAAACAATAAACTGGTAGGGAGCCTTTGTGGCAGAGAGCACTGCTGCATTGCCAGCCTCCACCCCGGTCCCCTGGGTGTGCGATGCAGGGCTCGGCTGCCTCGGCAAGGAGAGGACGAATCCTTCCCCAGCCCCTCCTGCCCCCCTTTCACAGCAAAGCGACCCCGACTCTCCTCTGGGGCCGCCTCCTGCTGTCCCCACGCGGGCTGAGAGGAGCCGTGGCCGGGTGGGGGCAGATGCCAAGCCCTGCCCAGGGAAAGCTCCTCAGCGCTGGCCTGGACGGGGCTCCCGGCTGGGAACGCTGCAGATCCGTGCCCGGGCCCTGGGTGGGCTCAGCCCGGGCAGGGCGGCAGGAGCAGCTCCACAGCTGCTCATTTCCATGGGCTGTGGCGTGGGCTGGGGTGCCAGGCTGGGGTGCCAGGCTGGCAGGGAAGGAGCTCGCTCTGCTGAGCCTCCAGCTCTTTGCTCCCGCGTCTCCTCCCTGGCTGGCTCTGCCTCCGAACAGACCGCGAAGGCGCGGGCATATGGTAATGCATATTTAACTGGTATTTACATTCAACAGTGTCTCTCTGCAGCTCTGTTTTCCTTCCCAAATGCTCTAATTCCTCCCGGCTCCCAGCTGGGGAGGCCGGGGAAAGGCGGGTGCCCTTGGCAGGGTTGAGGGGCTGTGCTGGGCTGGTGCTGCCTGCAGGCTCCTGCTCGGTGTCTCCTTTGCTGGGGCAGCTTTCCTGCCTGGAAGCCAAAGGGCAGAGATTGCAGTCCTAGGCTGGGAGCTCACACTGTGCTCTGAAGGGAGAGGAAGCCCTCCTGCTTTTTGGGGTAAAACACCCGGTGTTTCCAGGAAAGGCGCAGGAGAAGGTTGTGTTTGGGTCTGCACAGAGCCGGGATGGATGTGCTGGGTGTCCTGCCCCAGTTTCCCGCTGGGCTTCCACCCACCCTGTCCCACGGGTGGGCATCCTGCAGTGCCAGGAGAGCACTCCCTGCCTGGCACAGCCGCTGGCACGGAGAGGGCTCAGCATGTCCTGGTGCCTCTCCCCGGCACTTTTACCAATGGATGAGAAATGTGAAAACCAATTAAGAGCAGAGGGGAACGGTTAAGGCAAAAAACCCAAATGGCTCCTGTTCCAATTGACTTTGCTCCTTAATCCTGGTGCTCGGGAGCTATCGTTATTCCAAACATACCGGCATAATAATTAAACATAATTACTTGTAGGTTCTGGGCCGGTGACTATCTATACTGAACGCTCCTAATGAAATTTCTATTAAGCACACACTGACTGGTTAATAAATAATAACAAGGCCTCAGTGTCTGGTCAGGGAAGGGCCCTGGTGTGTCCAGGTGGGGAGAGGGCTGGGAGCAGAGGGGTGTGGAGCCGCATTCCCTGTGCATTCCTGTGCCATCCCGTGTGCCCTGGAGGGCTGTGGGAGCCCTGAACACCCTGCAGGGCCTGGCTGCCCCATCCTCACCAGCCGTGGGGGTCCCCACCAGCTCCTGGCCCTTAAAATGCAGCCTGGGGTGACCTGTGAAAGGCCCGTCAGGGTTTTCGGTCTCTCTGTACTGATGTAAAAAGCAAACGTTGGGTAATGAGGACGTTGTCGGAGCTCCAGAGAGAGAAATCACCTGTTCGGCTCAGAACATTTTCCTTGAGAATTAATCCTAATTTAGGATCCAATTATAAACATAGAGGGTAATATAATGGCCTGAAACATTAGTCAAGGCAAATTCTATAATTGATGAGTGCTAATGTGAAACAGTTGGAAAATGAGGACGCATTTTGTTTTTAAATCCTCCCTCCTCCCCCTCCTCTGAGAAATCTCCGGCTTCGGGAGCCGGGAGCCGAGCACTTCAAGAGAACAAAGACCCTTTGAAAGCTCCTTTTTTTCCCCCTTTCAATGCTTATCTGAAAGGACATCTCTCTCCCCTTAGTTGCTGTAATCATAAAAGCACAGGTGACAAACTGCTTCGTACCAGGCATCATCAATTCCGAGTTGGGGATTTTATAAACACGTTTGTGTCTGTGTGTGTGTACACACACGGCGGAGGCAGCAGCAGCGCCGCCGCTCTGTGCCAGCAGATGATTCCTATCAGCCCACGGGGGAAAGCTGCCAACAAACTTTTAAGGGACAACTTTAATCTCGGTCTCCCCTGCGGTGGCGATGCTGCTGCGGTGTTCCCTGGGCAGGGGACAGGGTGCCTGGGACCCACCGGACACATGGAGACCTCTCTGCCCTCGTGGTGCTTTGCAAACACTCCACAGGCGAGTTCTGCTGTGCTTGTAAATACTTTCATCCCCGCCGTGCTTTGTTACTATGGGAGAGGAAGATAAATTTAATGTCAGGGATCAGAGGTGTCCCCATGCAATGTCCCTGGGCAGCCAAGGGACATAGATCTGAGCTTCACCAGCCTTGTCCTGCTCTTTCCTCCTGTCCAGCTCACTCCAACACAGCTCAGAGTTCTCTTGGCTCGAGGGCTTTGCTGTGATCCACAACCTCAGGTAAATGAGGGCTGCAACCCCCCGACGGACACTGCCCACGGCGCTGAGGCAAAACACCTTTGAAAGGCACCTTGCTCATGGGAGTGGATGATGGATCTGCAATCCACGTGTTCAGGGGACAAGGAAGAAATGCACCCCTCTCCCCCAGGGCTGGGAATCCCTTCCCTCCTCACAGCTGGGAGTGAGAATCAGCAAAGCCCAAACCCGGCTCGGATCCTGCGGCTGCTGCTGCTCCACTGTTCCTGCGGGGGTTCCTCCCTCTCCCTGCCTGTACTCGGGGTGGGACCCTCGCTGTCGGTGTCCAGCATCCTCCTGCTCCGTGGGCGGCATCCCCCGGGGCTGGGCAGCCGCTGATGCCTTGCCCGCCTGGTTTCCAAGGTGACAATCTCCCTCCGCAGCCTTTGAACTCCAAGGCGATTTCTTGTCTCTGAGCAGCACCTCGGGCCCGCCGGCGTTTCCCTGTGCTGTGCCAGGCTGGCTCTGCTGCCCGGGCTGTGCTCCTCTGATCAGCAAAGTGTTTGGGGCAGATAAGGCTGGCTCGGGCTGTCACACGCTCACAGAAATGAATATCTGTCGCTGTAACCAACGTGCTCAGCCGTGTTGAGAAACTTCCTGGGTTTTTCCCACCTGGTGTTTTCCTCCTCCAGCTCAGCGCCGGCTGGGCAGAAGTGAAAATGGAATGGAATAAATTCCCTTGGTGGGTTGGGGGCTCTGGAAATAGGGGGCGGGGGGCTCTTGGCGGCCGTGGATGGATTGGGAAGGCAGTGGAATGCCACATGTTGGAATCTCAGGGGGTTTTGGGGTGGGGAAAGCCTGGTGCGGGTCCAGGGGTGCAGGGCAGAGCTCTGCCCCTCGCTCCAGCACTCACAGTCACCTTCCCTCAGGCTTTTATCTCCAATCTTTTGTGAATGAGAAAAAGCAAAGGGAAAGGGAAAAGAGAAAAATCTGAGGAGGTTGAAAGTCACCCTTTGAGGACAATTTTATTGTTGCTTTGCCATCTGAGTGGCTGAATCCGCTCACAATTCAGTGCCAAGCAAACACCTGAACTGTGCTCACGTCGCTTTGATCCCGAGCACAGGTGGAGCCGCACTCCCGGCCCGCTGTGTCCCCTCTCCCTCGGGGATTTGGCGTTGCTGTTCCAGGTCTGTCTGTTCCAGGTCTGTCTGTCTGTTCCAGGTCTGTCTGTCTGTTCCAGGTCTGTCTGCTCCTCTCCCACTGCAGGTGGGGCCCGGGGGCGGCTCAGCCCCCAGCCCGCAGCGGGGCTTGTGCTGCATTCCCACACCTCTCCCGTCTCTGCCACCCTGGATCGATGCATCCCAGCCTGAGGGAGCCGGCCTGGAGCAGCGGGGTGTGATCACACGGGATCCAGCAGCTTCTGCATCTCCTGGTTCAAGGACAGGTCTTGGCGTTCTTTTACTCCTCTGTCTTTTTGTGTCCACCTAGCAGGATTTCTGTAGTTCAGCCGCTGCCAGGGCCCGTGGGTGGAGGGCACAGCGCATCTCCAGGGGAAGCTGTGCCGATGCCTCCTCCTGCACTGAAGGTGGCTTTGTTTCTGTCCCCCGGGCACATGCGGGGCTGTGTGTGTGTCTGAGTGGGGATGGAGCAGCCCGGGGGGAACTGCAGCTCCTGTCACAGACACAGGGGATCGTGCAAACCCTCCCACCGGGGTGTCCTGCCCTCACCGAGGGGACTCCAAACCCGCTCCCCTGAGGTTTGAGCCCTTCCTGCACCAAGCGAGGCTCAGCCCCCGCTGCTTCTCCCTGTGCGCTCCCCTGGCTGTGCAGCACCGCACGGCGCTGGAGCGTTCCGCACCAAGAGGAGCTTTTGGCTCTGGCTCAGGGCCTCAGGAGCCTCAGCTAATCCAGGGAAGCATCGGAACAGACTGCCCGAGGCGCCAGCCAGACCCGTGAGCGGAGCTCCCATTTCATCTCCGTGCTGCTGCTCCAGCCTCAGTGAGATGCTGTCCAAAAGCGTGGCTTGGGGGAGGATGCTCAGAACCACCCCCGGGAGCCCCGCAGAGCTTGGAGGAGGGAAGGGGATGCAGGAAGGGCTCAGGCAGGCTCAGGCAGGGGGTGCTGGTGCAGGGCTGGTAGAAGGGAAGCTCCCTGTGCCGCAGGGAACCCTTGCAGCACACGGTGATTGCTGTGGTGTCAACACTTCCCCTTCCCCCTCTGCGACATCCCTTTGTGACATCCCCAGCTTCAAAGACGCCTCTCCCCCTTCCCCTCCTTTAGGAAGGTGTGTATGAAACTTTAATTACAGTAGCAGTGTTTAAAGGGATGGTTACACCTGCTGAACAGACAGCACTCACAGGAGACATGGGGAAACATCAGGGTGACAAAACTTTGCCGCCGTGGTCCCAGTGTGTCAGCGCCCCCACCCCGTTTGTGAGGGAGAGCAGGCCGTGCCCTCTGATAAATGTTTAAATGGGGCTCTCAGACAAGTCAGCTGTGGGGGAAGGAAGTGAGTTATCCCTCGCTAGCAAAGTGTCCTGGCACAGCTGCCAATAACCCCACAGATGACAAACTCCCATTCCCGAGTGAGCATCGCTGTGCTGGGGACAGGGGAGGGGACAAACCAGTGCTGGGCTTCAATCCCTGCTCCAAGAGCACAGCCTGTGCCTTTAGGGGCTGAGGTTTGGGGTGTTCTCATGTGCTGGTTCCCCTCTCCATTTTCCCTGCATCACCAGACCCCGGGCTGGAGGCTGGGGCTGTTTTTTGTGCCTCTCCCATGGTACAGTGCACGGTGTCTGGGTACAGTGAGCCCTGGCATGGCTGGCAGGGCTGGCACCAGGCTCAGCACTGTAGTGCACAAAGTGACATTTGAGGACAACGTGGCAACTTATTGCTGAGCAGAGGAGAATAAATCTGCAGCGCTGGGGTGGAGGCACAGTGCTGTAAAGCAAAGAGCCAATATAACAGTCTACATAACACCATTAGTCTGGGAGCGAGGCAGTTGATATAGAAGGAGAGATGGCATGAGCCAACAGGTCCCCACTTTATTTTTTTCCCCGTGTTTAATGCAGTGTTCTGGAGCTGCTCTCTATGCTCAGCGTGTTTTATTGTTTTGCTCACCCTGAAAGAGGAACTGCTGGGGCTTTGATAAATGGAGGGAAGTGCTGGGCTGGCTGTCGCTGCAGTTTCTCTGGGTGTTCCGACCCACAGGGCCGGTCCCTGGGCATCCCCTTCTCTCCTGGCCCCTTCCTTCTGCTCCTGTGTCCAGTGCTCACCCTGAGCTCTGTTGGCACCCAGGACGGCATTTGGAGCCTGCCCAGAATTTTGAGTTAATTCAGTTACTGATTTTGTAGATGAAAGAGAGCTGGGGGACTGAGGAGGGGAACACGGGTAGCAGAAACATCCACTTCTCTGGAAGGGACCTGGAGCCCTCATTACCTTCCCTGGAAGGGACCTGGAGCCCTCATTACCTTCCCTGGAAGGGACATGGAACCCTCATTACCTTCCCTGGAAGGGACACAGAGCCCTGATTACCTTCCCTCGATGCTGGAGCCCAGGGCTGGATCCCTCTGGGTACTCTGGGCTCAGTGTTCCCTTCAGTACCTCGCCCCTCTAAATGCCCAAGAGGTGCTGCTGGAATCTGAAGGATCGTGAGGGATCCTGGGGTATCCCTGGGCCCTCCCCTGCCCCTGCCTGCCTTGGGGTGGGCCTGGCCCCTGGGATGCTCCCGGGCTCGGCCAGGGGTTCAGTTCAGAGCACGGAGCCAGCAGGAGCGGGAAGCTTTGCAGAAGTGGCTGAACAAACCCCGCGAGGAAGAGCTGGGGAAAGGCGCTACCGACCGAGAAAGCAATTTTGGAAGACAAATGTAATCTGAGGATCTGAATATCCACAAGTGAAATAGGGGGGAAGATAAAAGGAGCAAGAAGTCAGGGAATCCAAGCAGCGGCGGGCGCACTTCAAAGGGGAAGGAGCTGGCTTATGGATTTACCGGCGGTGGCGGCCGGAGCAGGGAGCCAGCACGGCAGAGAGCCGGGCATGCAGAGGAAAGGGAATTTTAAAAGCAAAATTTCAGATGCCTGTTTCCCCCTGGGTGAAATTACACAGAGAAATATTCTGGCAAAATACGAAAGGGACCGAGATGAAAGCAGAGCCCAGAATATTCATTGCAAATGGCATCTGTCCGGGAGGGACAGCAGAGGGGGGCTGTGCTCTGGGGGACAGAGCCTGCACTCCCAGAGCTGGCCGGAGGTGTGGAGGCCCAGAGGGCATCACCTGTGCTCAGATGCTGTGGGAGAGCTGATAACTGCCCGATAGAGCCCTCCAGCTCCTCCTGGGGCTCTGAGGGGCCTGATTAGAGTTGGACAGATCCCACAGAAGTGGTCTGGGGGTGCTCATGTGAATCCGGGGTGCAGGAGGATTTGCTGGACTCGAACTGGCCGGGCCATGCCACCGTGCCAGGGAATTTAACCCTCCTGGCTGCCAGGGGCATGGGCGGGGCTGGCAGTGCCCTTCGTGGTGCCCCAGCTGAGATGGGTGGGGACAGTGGGGACAGGCTCTCTGGAGTGCGACCTGCCCAGTGTGAGTGCCCAGGCGAGGGAGGGCCGGGAGCAGAAAAGCCAGGAGCGGGTGGAGAGCAGGAACAAAGGCACCCCAGTGGCTCGGGAAAGGTTGCCTTTGCTTGCGGCTGAAAGCGCTGGGCAATAATAATCAAGATTTATCGCTTGGCAATCACCATGGCAACATCAAAACACAAGTGGGAGAGAGATGCTCCCCGGGGGGCTCCCTGCATCTCCTCCCGCTGTTGCTCAGCCCCAACCAGAGGAAGCAGAGCCTGGCGGGAAGGGAAGCGGGGTTGGTGAGGGGGAGCTCTCCCTGCTGCCATCGAGCCCTGCCTTGCAGCAGGAGCACCGAGACGAGGGGAACCCCTGCACCACCAGCTCCAGGGTGCCTGCTCCATCCCCAGCCAAGGGTGCTGGCTGCCCCTTGGGACACTGCTGTCCCCTGCACCTCCTTTTTGGCTGCCAGCCAACTGCTGGGTGCAAAGAGCGTGTGGAAAGAAGAAAATGCTGGGTTTCCTGCACTGGTGTTGGTGGCTCCTTGTGCTGCTCCAGAGGGGGATGCAGGCCCTTTCCTGGCACTGGGACTGGCACCAGCACCTCCTGCTGCCCCTGGGCAGCTCTGAAACGAGGAGCGCTCGCCTTGCTGGCACCACCTCCAGCCCTGTCTCTGCTACCAGAGCTGCTAAGCCTCCATAAATATGCTTTTATTAATCAAGCAGTGTTTGTTTAGCATAAACCAACTCCCCTGCTAAATGGCTGCAGGAGCAGCACGTGGTCCACAGCCATGACTCAGGGCTGCCAGTGCCGCTCCGCAGGGCTGGGAGGGCATCATCCCTCCCTGCTCCTCACTGCCAGCTGCCTCTGGAGCCCTGGGCACTGCTGCTGGCTCCACCCTGGCTGCTCCCTGCGGGTCTGGGTGCTGGGAAAGGCTCCTCAGGGCTGTGCTCCTTTCCTGAGGATGTGCTGAGAGCGGGATCCCTGCTGGTGTGAGGGTGGTGACTGAGCCCCCCACAGGGAGCACTGTCACCCCCCTGGTCCCCAAAGGGCACAGCTGCAGCTGGCCAGACACAGCCCGAGCCCGGGGCTGGCCCTGCACAGGAGGAAACAGCCACGGCCAGGCCCCTTCTCCGAGGAGAGCACAGCAGAGAGGGACCCTCTGCAGGGGCTGCTGCCTCTGCCCTGTTTGGGAGCTTGTGGAGGGATTGGAGTGGGGGAAAAAGCAGCTCCTGCCTTTGGAGGGGCAGCCAGGCAATATCTGCTGGGAGAGGAGCTGCAGGCTGCCGGCTCCTCCGCTTGCTGATCCAGTGCCAGGTTGCAGGGGCTGAAGCAGCCTGTGGAGTTAGCAAAATCCTTTATTTTACATTTGATATCTTGTTCAGATCAATAAGGATTCCTTGAGCAATTCGGGGGCTTGTAGTCTCCTGATTAGCTGTCCCTTTATCCAGTTAGATTTTTCTTATCTAGAGTAATTGTTGTTCCAGAGAACATCTACGGCTGCAACATGACCTTACCGGCAAGGGTACGGCTCCCCGAGAAATACAGCTCCCCATGCCGGGCCCTCCCTGCCAGCCCCTCCGCCTTATCTCCCTATAAATTGTTGCTGCAAGCTTTTGTTGCCTTCCCAAGGTGAGCCGGGGCGATCCGGAAGGCAAATAAATAAATCTCCATTGCTGAAAGGCCCCGGTGGTGGCCGTGGGGGGGAGGAGGAGGAGGAGGAGGAGGAGAGGGGGGATGTTTGCTGCTGGTGTCCTGCAGGCTCTCTCCAGCAGATCTCTTGCCCGATGGACTTTGACAGGAGTTTTTTATTAACCACTGTGGCTCCTCCATCTATTCCCAGCCCCAGCATCTTTGGTGGGTTTGCGCTCCAGCCTGAAATTGGAAATAAATTGATGGCTAAAATCAAGCCCCTCTGCAGATGGGGGGTGATGAATGAGGGAGGAGAAGGGGATGCAGGGAGGTTGCTCTTTTCTTGAGTTGCTGTCGAAGATCTCGGTTTTGTCTTTGGTGGTGCTGCCAGGGATGCTCCCGGGTGCCTGGCACTGCCCTTTGCCAGAGGGGGAATGTGGTGTCTTGGCTCTTCCACTGGGATTTCATCTCTCCCTTCTGACGGGATCTCTCGAGTGGTTAATGGAAACTAATGCAGGGCTGACACTAAAGGAGCGCTCGACACCAGCCCCTCAAATGCCACCTGACACCGGCAATTCCCGGGAAACAAACAACTCCATTAAATTCCCCGCGCGGGAGGGCTCGGAGAGGCGTCTCCATGGAACACCCGCCTGCTGCTCCTCTTTGTCTGCGCTGGGAGAATCACAGCCACAGGTTTTTTCTGTGGGATGCCCAGCTCTGAGCACTGTCCTGCCCAAACCCCTGGGGATGCAGCTGGGCAGCTTTTCCCAGAATAAATTACAGGGAACCAGGGATAGGGATGAGGCGTGCTCTGGGAAGCAGCTGGTGGCTGAAGGTGTGGGCGACCGGGTGTTCTTCCAAACACCTGGCAAATGAGCTCCCCACTGGCTCTGTGGAGGATCAACACTGCTGAGACTGGATGTGGCAAATGGTCCTGGCCAAGATGATGCAGAGGGGAAAATTATCAACTCCCCCAAATGCTTCAGCATTTCCAAAATAAACCTGAGTGCCTTTAGGTCCTGACTGCTCTGGTGTGGTCCTGCAGGAGGGAGGAATGGACAAGGATGGTCGGGGGGGATGGCCTGGAAATGCCAAGTGGGCACAGGGACAAGGACAGGCACCAGCTGTGCCCAAGGAGGTCCTCACTCACCCATCACCAACCACCCTGGGGGCAAATCCGTGTCCCGTGGGAGCTGCCGGGATGCGCCTCCTGCATCCTTGGAGGCACCCAGGAAAGTCAGGCTTGTTTATTTACAGTTTCCTCCTTGCCTCTCGCTCCCTGCTGTGTGCGAATTGCCTGGAGACTCTGGAGAGCCCTGATTGTGTTTAGGCGCCGTTCGAGCCCTTTCCTGCTTGGCGGAGGGCGAGAGCACAGGGCTGGTGGAGCCACAGCCGCAGCCCGGTGCCCGCAGCATCCCCCGTGCCCGCAGCATCCCCCGGTGCCCGAAGCATCCCCTGGTGCCCGCAGCATCCCCGGTGCCCGCAGCATCCCCCGGTGCCCGCAGCATCCCCGGTGCCCGCAGCATCCCCGCTCCTCCCGCGCCCCGGCGCTGCCGCTGGGAGCCGTGAGGGGGAGCTCAGCCCTTTCCTTCCCTTCTCCTCGGCTACGTGCAGGGCTGGACGGGCTCCGCCGAGGGTCCCGGTGGCACCGGGGAGCCCCTGGCTGCGCTGGGGACGCCAGGGGGGTGTTTCACACCCGGAACATCCCTGTGCGTGTGCCCGGGGGGAGGGCAGGAGCCTGGGCAGGGCAGGGCTGCTGCCCCTGGGGAGCCAGTGCCCACTCACAGCATCCTCATCCTCACAACATCCTCAGCCTCATCCTCATCCTCACAGCATCCTCATCCTCATTCCTGTCCCTGCAGGGGGTGTCTCCATGTGTTCCACACTGCTGGGTGCTCACCCAAGTTCCCACCTGCCAGGTTGGGGGGCACAGCTGGGCTGAAGGAGCCCCTCGGGGTCTCACCCAGGGGAACAGGGAGATCCCTGACTCACAGGGAGTGTGAGGCATCCCCTTGTCACTCCTGGCTGACCCCTGACTTGTGTCAGAAAGAGCAAAAAGGGCAGAAAATAGGGGAGATTTTCTGTATTTCAATTTTGTGAAAAAAGGAGAAATCCCATCCTATGTCTGCAATTATTTTATTATGCAGCACTAATGAAAAATACACTTGAACATCTAAAAAAGGCCTATGGTAAAGAGTTGCTTAATGGAATAAATCACTCTAAATTAAGCAATTATCCCTTTGATTTTTAAATATTTTTTTTTTAAACACCAATTGGCCAAAGGTGCTTCAGCTGTGTGAGATAAGGGCTGTGGGCACAGTGAGGGCACAACTCCAGGAACAGCCACAGCCCAGGGGTGCTCCAAACCCAGGCTGGGTGTGCTGGAGATGCTGCAGAGCTGGGGGGTGGGAGTGGATGGGACGGGGGTGCAGGGCCCATCCCAGGCCCCCCTGCACAGCCAGGTCCTGGCTGGCAGCTCCTGCCAAGCCGCTGGAGCCTCTTCCCATCCCAGCTCAGGCAGCTGATGCAGGCAAGGCAGGGAGAGAGGCAGTAAATAGAAAAGCTGAATAAATAGCTGGGCTCTTCAAGGGGGAAATCAGGGCTGTAAATTGGGCAGGGATAATCTTCTGATCCCGGGATTGGGTCTGGTAAAAATGAGGAGGTTAACGTGCCCCGGGGCAGGGAACAGCTCTGCAGGGCCAGGCACGGGGCTGTCCTGGGCAGGGGTGTTCCCACCAGGCTCCTCCTTGGGAAAAGCCTTCCCTGTGCTCTCAGGCAGCCCCGGGAACAGCAAACAGCGAGAGCCTGATCCCTGTGCCACTGGCACCTGCTCCTGGTCCCAGCTCTGCCACCAGCACCCAGCCCCGTCCCCACCAACTCCACCCTCCCCTGCTTTATTTGTTAAATATCCTGTAATTATGGAGAAATAAAAGGCTCCTACAGATTAGGGGGTAATTATACTTAATAGGAACAGAATGAATATTCCTGGTTAACCATTTGGGCTTGGGAGGCAGATGGCACAGAACCCCGTGTTCCCTCGGAGCATGGCAGCCCTGGCAGTGCTCTCGTTAACCAGTTGCTCTCTGGCTGGGGACCAAAGGCATTAATTGGTTAATCACCCTGGTGGCATTGCTGATGATTGACCCTTGTGCTGAGGTGGGGCCCCTCGATGGCTCTGGGGAGCCCCTTTGGGTGCTCAGCCGGGGGACCCTGCCCTGCCCCGCTGTCCTCTGGGCTGTCCCTCCTGGGCTGCACAGGATCACGGGGTGAAACCCCGGAGAGAGGTGGCTGCTGCGTGGGCAGGAGGTGACAGGAGCCAGGGCTCTCCTGTCCAGGGCAGGGTCTGGGGAGGAGCTGCCCCTCAGCCCCTGGGCAGGGTGGAGCCCTTGGGGCTCGGGCAGCCTCTGCCTGGAGGCCCTGGGCAAGGTCTGTTGCTGGTGTTGGCAGCCCCTGTGAACACGGGCATTATGGTGTGTTCAAACAACATTAATAAATACAGCAGCAGCCACGGGGAGAGCCTGGTATTTACTGTAAATTCAGCATCTAAACAGAGACATCGTTTTGTCTTCTACAGTTTAACACCATTCATAATTCTGCATTTTAACAGATTTCCCCCGGGGCCCCCAGATGCCTTTTTTATTTGAGGCTATTCCCAATTACCTGCTGTGCCCCTCCAGAGCTGGCACTGCTTAAACTCACGCAGGGCTGCCTTGGCTGAGCACAGACTCTGCTGTGTCCCTCACCAGACCCTGGAACCCCTGCACTGCTGGGAATTCACCTGGGTCCTGTGCACAGGGCTCTCCTCTGTGTGTATACAAATAAATAGATAAAAATATAAATATATATGAGTATGATTCATCACAGTGGCCACAGAGCCTCTCTCTTCCTTCGAGGGCCTTGGCAGAGCAGAACACTCCTGTTCCCTCTTCTCTCATTCGGAGCTACCCACCCCCCAAACCTGCAGCTTCTTGCCCCCCATTAAAAAACTGTGAAAAATGAATTTAGCCAGGACTAATCAAATTGTGCCGGCCAGCTGCTGTCATTTATTCCCCACAGGGGGTGTGGCCCCGTGGTGCTCCGTGGAAGGTGAAAACAAACCCGGGAATGAGCAGGGTCTGTCCCCGCCCAGAGCAGCCAGGCTGGCACCAGCCCTCCCTCCTGGGGCACAACTTGGTTTTGAACTGTCAGGGATGAATTTATTGGGGTCTTTGCCATTTGCCTGCCTTTCCTGGAAAATGAATTCGTGTGCCTGGAATGGGAGGTGGCTGCAGGTGGACAAAAGGCAGATCCCAGGGGAGGTCTCACGAGCAGAGGGATCCACGGTTGGTGTCTCCTCATTCCGGGTCCTTGGTGCTTCCAGCCCCTCTGAGTTGGGGATGCTCTGGGAGAGCCTCGCTCCCCTGTGGGGCTGCCGGGGCCTCTGTCCTTGCTGGGGCAGAAATCCCCCTCCTCCCCATCGTTATCCAGCCCATCACCCCTCCCTCAGCTCCCGGCTCCGGAGCATCCAGCAGATGTGCCAGGCTCCTGCTCGGCCTCTCTCCCTCTTTTCCTCCTTCCCTGTGCACATCTGGGGGATCCCCATGGGTTTTGCTGGGGGAACCCCTGGGCCTGCTCCTGGCCCCCCATCCCAGCAGTTTTAGGGCTCCATGAGGGAGAAGGAAGGTTTTGCCACCTAATAAATTTAGATTTAATTTGCAAGTGAAAAAGAGCGTTTTCTTTTGTAGCTGATGCTGCAGCCCAAATGTCTGAGCTTCTAGGGTTTAAGTCTAATTAACTGCATTTCACAGCTTATTTAAAGAAAAGAATGGAGGCATTAAAATTGTAAAATCTAATTTTTAAGTAAATCTTTCAGCACAAAATGAATGTCGCAGTCTCCCAGCCGCCTTGGCAATATATCTCTTGTCTTCAAATTTCAACATGAGCTTTTGCAAACATGAAATTATTCATTAGACCGTCTGGTAAAAGGATAAATAAGTGTCGCTTCACATCCAAGATCTCCCGGTTTTCCATTTAGCAAAAGATTGGTTTATTCAGGATTATGCAGCGAGGCCGATGGGAGGCGGGAGGGAACAGATAACGCAGTGGCCACGTGCTCTGGCTGGACCCTGCTGGGCCCTTTGGAGGAGTGGGCAGTGAATCTCCCTGGAATTTTGTCCATTTCCTGGAATTTTGTCCCCATTATTTTGCCTGTCCACAGCCCTGGCCTCGGCTGTCCCCTCCCACGCTCCTCATGCCATCAAAGGGAGCTTGTTTGCCCTCCTTAAAAAAAGAATGAATTTTACGGAATTGAAACTTATTTTAACAACTCCGCACTTTTTATCACTTTTAAAAAGCCCAGCGAGTTGTCTTTTGCTTGATTAAAGTCACAATTAACTGGAGGAGGGAGGTGTTCAATGCTAACGCTGGTCCTGGCTGGATGCTGAGCTTCATTCTCGGTGCTCCCGATCCCTCCCTGCCCTGGGCAGAGGCGGGATGTGCCCGGGATGTGCCCGGGATGTGCCCGGGATGTCCCCTGGGATGTGCCCGGGATGTGCCCGGGATGTGCCCCAGGATGTGCCCGGGATGTGCCCGGGATGTGCCCCAGGATGTGCCCGGGATATGCCCGGGATGTGCCCGGGATGTGCCCGGGATGTCCCCTGGGATGTGCCCTGGGATGTGCCCGGGATGTGCCCCAGGATGTGCCCGGGATGTGCCCGGGATGTGCCCGGGATGTCCCCTGGGATGTGCCCGGGATGTGCCCGGGATGTGCCCGGGATGTCCCCTGGGATGTGCCCGGGATGTGCCCTGGGATGTCCCCTGGGATGTGCCTGGGATGTGCCCGGGATGTGCCCTGGGATGTGCCCGGGATGTGCTCGGCCCTGCCAGCCCAGCCCAGCCCAGCCCAGCCCAGCCCAGCCCAGCCCAGCCCAGCCCAGCCCCAGGACGTGCTGGTGCCAAACTGCTCCGTAATTAACAGTGGGATGCGGGAACACAGCAGAGAAGTAATTAACAGCTGAGGAATGCATGGAAAAATGCTGCTCATTAGCACACCCCACGATCCCGGGCTGGAAAGGGGAGGTGAGGATGTGAGGTACGGACTGGCACTGCCAGTCACCGTGCCAGTCAAGCAGTGCCGGGCTCTGTGGGCTGTGGGGGCACGGGGAAGGGGCTCCCCACTTCCCCTCCCTCTCCCATGTCCTGGCAGCACCAGCCGGGGATGCTCCACCGTGGATTTGGACGGGAAGATCATGTCTGAGCCTCTGGAGCGTGTGGAGATCACCTGGAGGGGGATGAGCTGTGTCCACGAGCAGTGCTGACAGTGTCCCCTCTCCAGGTGACAGCCTCACCTCCTGCCCTGCGCTGTGGGACAGCCTGGAGCTGCCTCCTGGCTGTGGGGCCATTCCGGGGAAATAATGACCCACACAGGGGCCAGCCTCAACTGAAATACCCCAAAAGTGACTGGTGAAGTGGGACAGTTCTGTGTTAGCTTCATTTTGCTCCAGTATCACACAAATGAAAGCACAGGAGTGGCTGGAATCTCGTTTCAAGCCAGGGAATTGAGATCCAGGGAGCAGCATCGGTCCTGAATCCAGCTCACTCCTGCCAGTACTGCCCTGCTGGGCGCTGAGGGCTCCCGAGAGGGACGGGTCCTCCCAAATGGGGACACACGGGGCCCTGGAGGGACACACAGGGCCCTGGAGGGACACACGGGGCCCTGGAGGGGGGGTTGCCTCCAACAGAGCGAGATCTGGGCTGACCTGGGAAGCAGAAGCTGTTTTCCCCAGCCAGGACAGTACCTCCTGGTGTCTGTCCATCTCGTGCCTCTGAGCAGGGCAAAATCCTGCCAGGATGGAGACACGAGTGGGAGCAGTGCTTTGGGTACCTCCCTGCAGTGCTGCTATTTCCTGCTGGTTTTTAATTCTGAATTACAATGCCTTTCTGCAGGCTCTACTGTATGCCCGGAATCACGCTCTGTGCTAAATCAGTCTGAGGCAATCAATGCTTTTCTAATGAATTCTGAATTCCTGATGTCAGGACATTGTGCTGCTGCTTGTTTTCTCCCTGCCCTTCTTTTTCCTCTGCGTTTTTCCTGTGAGCTGCATAACACATATTCCTTGTATATATATGTATATATATATATATACACACACACACACACATATATAAATATATATGTGGGTTTTTTCCTTCCTCCCCTCTGCAGACCTCATTGGCAAAGTTAATGGTGTGTTTCTGGAGTAATTAGAATGATTTAAATGGCCTCATAACAAAGTTCTTCTGCAGGAGCAGAGGCTTCTCACCCTCTGTACCTGTCATGCCTGGGCTGGGAGCGCTGGTGCAGGGGAAATGTGGTAGGAAATGGAGGGAGCAGCCCCCAGCCAGGAGATCTGGGCGTGGGCAGGTGGGAATTAATTATTCATGGCCGGCAGCTCGGCAGGATTTGTTTGTCCACCTGCAAATCGATGGGAGCGAGGGGGTGGCTCTTGCCCTCTGTCCCTTCCCCCGCAGCTGGCACAGCTGGGGAGCAGCGCTGTGTCCCTCTCCCAGAGGATCCAGGGGTGGGAGGATCCTTGCCAGCACCAGAAGACTCAGGAACATCTGAGGGCTGAGATTTTGGCTGCGGGAAGGCGCTGGCTCTGCAACCAGTGGCGCCTTTTGAAGCCGGTGCTGCCTCCGGCCGTTTGTTGTCCCCTCCTGCCGAGTCCCCGGGAGCAATCCCGCACCTGCTCCAGCCGAAGCCAGCCCTGGGCACCCAGAGGGGAGTGAGGAGCAGCCCATCCCCGTGGATTCTCCCAGCCCCTGCACATCCAACATCTCTATTTTGGCCCCAAGGGATGCTCTTGCCATGGCAACCACCCCTGTGGTCCAGCAGCCCAGCGTCGCTGACGCCGAGCGAAGGGGCAGCACCGGGGGCACCCCAGTGTCCCCAGTGTCCCCACAGCCCTGCTGGGATGGAGCCTGCCTTTGGAGCCTCCTCTTGTGTACCCAACAGCGCCTCAGAAATTAAGAATCAATCCGATTATTCAAGCCCATAAACAACATCATAAAAATAACATCAATTTGCACAGAAAGGCGCTGCATTAATGCGCCGAAATAATGATGCACTTTTACAACATAAATTTACAATCAATCTTGCTTTTAACACCGTGAAACAACAGTTGGAGGAGGATCAATCCTTCGCCTGAATTAGACGCTTGAGTCAGAGATGCTCCGGGGGTTATTTTTGGAAGCTTTTAGCACCGGCTCTGGTGCGGCTGTCGCTGTCGGCTCCGAGTGGCTCCCGCAGCACCGGCACCGGCGGCGGAGCCGGGAGGTCGCGGCAGGAGCTGCGCTGGCTCTGCCGTGCCCGGGGCACCGGGCTGGGAGCGGGGTGTGCCGCGGGAAGGGAGCGGGAGGTGAGGAGCGGCCGCTCCTGCAGGCTCCAGCCCCCACCTGGGAACTCATCCCAGGGCAGGGAGGGAGCGCGTCTGACTCTGCTGGGGCTGCAGAACCGCCCCAGCCGGGGAACTTTGTGTCCAGGGAATGTGGGTGTTCCTGGATGAAGCCAGACAGCTGCAGCTCTGTGCACCAGCCTTGCCACAAACCCATCCCTGGTGTTTTCCCCACTTCCTCTGTCCTGGAAAGCACAGCAGGAGGCTCAGCAGTGACCGCTGCTGCTGCTTCCCAGCGCTGCATCCCACCCCGGTGATTTCTCCAAGCACCTTCCCAGTAAAGGCTCACACTACCTGGACCCCAGGCCCTGTTGCCACAGCTTTTTAGCACGGCTTTCTATTTTTATTATTTTTACTTATAAATGGGCCCCAAAATGAAATCTCTGCTTATGGAGAGATTGATTAGTGAACCAACTCAATTATGTCTTTAGCCGAGAGCTATATTAAGTAATGCAGCAAAATTATTGCCGTGTGCAGATCCATTTTGTTAAGCAGCTGTTCGCTGGCCTGAGGAGGAGAAGATGGAGGTTAAAATGTTTTTATGGTTCTGGAGACACCCAGGGACCCCAAAGCCAATCCCAAGGGAGGCAAGGGGACGGTGTGAGCCCAGGCTCCTTGGCTGAGCTGGGATTGCTTCCCAAGGGACCCCAAGCTCCAGGAGGGAATCGAGTCCAGCCCTGAGGCCAGGCTGCCCCGCTGTGCCCTCTCCTCCTGTAATTCCCTGGGGCTTGGTGCCTGCCTGGCTCTGCCACAGCAAAGGGCCCACAGAGCCACAGCTCTGGAAGGGATGGAGCAGCAGAAGGAGCACCTTTTGTGTTTCACTCCCTTGCTGCCATCATCATCAGTTCCTTGGCGTGGATTCCCCTCCCTCTGCCTGTCCTGCTCCTCTGCTCAACTGCCCGCCCCCACGCTCAGTGCTGGGGGCTGTGGCAGCACAGCACGCTGTAAATACAAGCTGGGAGACGTTTACATTCTCCGTGTCCTGGTTTATAAACAGCAAGGATGAGGAATGCTCCTGGGTGAGCGGCAGCAGCAGCAGAGCCCAGGGCAGGCTCCGGCAGCCCCAGCTCTCCTGTTGAAACATTTATGGCTTCCAGGGAGCTCCGGCAGCTCCAGCAGGATCCTCTCCCTAGTTAAAAGGAAGCTGCACTCATCTTCTTATTCTGAGTGTCTTTTAGAATACAATTAACTTCCACACCGCATTTGTACTTCCCAAACCTAATTTAGTCATACAAGGACAAGGGTGTTCCTGCCGAGAACAGGGACCTACAAACGCAGGAGGATCCAGGTCAGGCCTGGGCACAATTAAAGATGTATTCCCTGTGTTCAGGAGCTTTCCTGCACACTGCTCTGCCTGCAGGTGCAATCCCAAATGCCTTGGCAAGGAGAGGGAAAAGGGCTGCCTGCTCCTGCGAGGAGCTTTCTGTGCCAGGCTGGGGAACCCCTCTGCAGGTGAGGCTGGAGCCACTTTCCAGAGAGCCTGGAACATTCAGCAGGAAAAGCTTGGTGCCATTCCTAATGCCCTCCAAGGGTCTCCCAGAAAGCCTCTTGTTATCCACAAGCAGATGCCACCAACGCCCTCCCCTGGACCAGCAGAACCCACTGTGAACTCAGAGCCCCCGTTTCCCAGTGTGGGGAAAAGGATGGGAAAAGCTGCCAGCAATGTGAACATTTCCCAGGATTTCCTCCCCTCCCCGAGCTCCTGGGTGATGATCCAAATACCTGCTGTGTAGGATATCTCCCAAGTGACACCTGAATTTGGGAATTTCCTCCCTAAATCTCTCCCAGGGCAGCCTGCCTTGAGTCCTGCCGTGCATCCCTCGGCCTCTGCTGGGTGGTGTGAGGGGGCCCTCATTACAGCCCCTCATAAAAGTGCCCGACGGCTCGTTATGACCTGCAGGCTCAGGTGAAATAATGAGTTTTCATTGCTGTGCCATAAACTTTATGGAAGTTATAAAGGAATGGAGCTGCGTGCCGGCAGCGGGGCGTGCAGGGGGGCTCGGGGCTGCCACGGGCACCCCGGTGTGATCAGTGAGGACAGAGGGGGAACTGGGGCTGGGCAGGGTTGGCCCTGGCTGGGGCAGGGGGCTGGGGGCTCCCTGGGGCTGTGCTGTGCCAGGAGGGACGTGGACACGTACGAGGAGAGTCCTGAGTTAAACCCAGCCCTGTTCCAGCTGCACACGCGGGTCACACCTTTATTGACTGCCCCATCTGTTCCAGCCTGACATTTCCTCCTCCTCAAAACTTTGTTTTTATGACAGCTCAGCTCCCCAAGGGCGGCTTTTTTCTCCCTCTGCCTTTCCAAATCTCCAGAGGATTTCTTTCCCTGCTTATGCATAAAGCTCATCCTGTTCAAAACCCCTGCCATAGGCAGGGGCACCTTCCACTATCCCGGGCTGCTCCAACCCTGTCCAACCTGGACTTGGGCACTTCCAGGGATCCAGGGGCAGCCACAGATTCTCTGGGCACCCTGTGCCAGGGCTTCACCACCCTCACAGTGAAGAATTTCCTCCCAATATCTCACCTAACCCTGCCTGCTGGCAGGGGGAAGCCATTCCCTGTGTCCTGTCACTACAGCTCCTGATGAATCCTTCCCAAGAAATTCACCCCAGCCTTGGGAGAACCCGACTCCCTGTTCCTGTGGGCCCGGGGTGGTGGCAGGCTGTGGCACTGAGCGGGTACCCGCAGCCCCGGGGACAGCCCGGGCTGGAGCACAGCCCCGGGAGCTGCAAAGTGCGCTTTAAATATTTAATTCAGCTTAACAAGTCAATAGAGTCGGTGCTATCGGAGGGTCGGGGGCTGCTCCCAGCCTGCTCTGATTAACAAAGCACCTGGGCAGGCAGGATCTGCTGATCCAGGGCTGGCACACAGCGCTCGATGCAGCATTAACTGGGAAGCATCGATTTGGACATTAGCCGGCTTTTACATTCGAAAGCAGACGATGCAAGGACCTTCAATTATCTTCAAAGCAACTGAAGGGAAGGAAATTGGTCTTAGATGTGGTAAATAGACTCCACAAACTCTACTGAAGCATGCAAAGATGTACACAAGGGAATTACAGATCCTTGCCTAACTGGCTGGAGTTTACTCAAAAATGTGATTGGAATTCTCCGGATTTCACGGGAGGATGTTTTGGAGCTAATCTGATCCGGGGCTTTGTTAATCTGATTGGGATTATTGCTGCAGGAAGCAATCGCCACCTGGCATTTCCTGAGGGTCATCCCCTGCACAGGAATGTCTGGAAAGAGAGATTTCCTCTCTATGAGTTATTGCCAGTCAACTCACCCGGTCTGGGGGAGATTTTTGGTTGGTTTATTTCTGATCTCGTATTGGTTGCCTGCCTGTGTGGGACCAGATTTTCCCAGGAGCAGCCAGGGAATGTTCCTCTGCTCCTGAACAAGCCCTGTGTCCCTGCAGGCGCTGTGCACACAGCAAGTTCTGCCCCAGCCTCTCCAGAGCCTGGCGGCCCCTGTAGGGCAGGGCTCCCCATTCCCGAGGGAATTGCTGCACCGTGGGGATCACCCCGCTCTCCCCGGCCCCTCGACACTGCCATCCCACACAGGGATCCCCTAGCACAGGGATCCCCTGGCACAGGGATTCCCTGGCACAGGGATTCCCTGGCACAGGGATTCCCTGGCACAGGGATCTCCTGGCACAGGGATCCCCTAGCACAGGGATCCCCTGGCACAAGGATCCCCTGGTACAGGGATCCCCTGGCACAGGGATCCCTTGGCACAGCCCTGTCACAGGGATCCCCTGGCACAGGGATTCCCCGGCACAGCCCTGCTCCGTTTGCCTGCTGAGGCCGGTGCAGGGATCCCAGCAGGGCTCCCGGCTGTGCCTCCTACGCTCACTCTGGGCCTTGTGTAGAGCACATAAAGCAGCATTTTCCCCTCATAGTTTTCCCTCTGCCTTTCCCTGTGGGACAGCGGCGTGCCCGGCTCCCCTGGGCCCCAGGCACTGCTCGTAGCAGGTGGTTACAGCTCCTGAGGAGCAGGGCCCTCCCTGTGAGCCAGCACCGCTCCCCCTGTGCCACGCAGGAAGCAGCAGCAGGAAAACGCCGCTGTTGTTGTGCCGAGGCTTAAATAAGGAAATCCTGTGTAAAATGTTTTTTTTCTCCAAGCCTTGGTGGTTTCCTCAGCCCCAAAGGTCGCATCGAGCAAACACAGCAGATCTTTCCGAGGAGGATTATTGACTGGGAGTCGCACAGCGTGTAAACAGGGCTGGCAGGTCGGATCTGCAGCGCTCAGTGTCAGCGCTCCCATTGATCCCGGCAGGAGCTCGGGGCGCCCGGGGGGCCGGGCTCGTGTGCAGGGGCAGGGATGGCACTGCCCGGGCAGGGCGCCCTGTTCCACGCCTGGCACGGGCTCCCAGGGGCGCAGGAGATGCAGGACTCACCATCTGTGTGCTGAGGCAGTGCTGCCCAGCCCAGCAGGATTTATCTGCATCAGGTCAGGCTGGGTTTGCTCTTCCCATTGCTTAGCAACACGGCAGGGCCGGCAGAGCCGGAGAGGAAGAGGAGAACCACAGGGGGCTGAAGTGGGCTTTGGCTGTGCTCAGTCAGGGCAGTGTCAGAACGCCGGCCCTGTCCCCACCCCGGCCTGGCTGTGCTCGGTCAGGGCAGTGTCAGAACGCTGGCCCTGTCCCCACCCCGGCCTCGGGCTGGGCTGCTGATGGAGCTGAGCTCTGCGGGACTCTCACTCTGGTTATTCCAGTTTATTTCCCCTGTATGGAATGGGCAGTTTGTGCCCTGCCTGCTGGAAGCAGTCTGGGATTTCCCGAGTTGTCTGCTTGGTCAGGTGGAGCTCTGGCACCTGGAATGTCCCTCCCAGGTTGGGACAGTCCCCACTAACGGTGTGTAAATAGCAGGAGCCCCGTGTGAGGAGGACAGCCCTGCTCAGGAGCCAGAGGGATGCTGTCCCACCGAAACCCCCGGGCTGGCCCTGTCCCTGCACCAGCCCCGGGCAGGCAACAGGGGGAGGGATGTGATTCCAGCAGCCGAGCCTGGCCTCTCAAGGAAACTTCCCTCGAAACCCTCATTAGCTATTTCCGAGGAGCAGGATGACTGCGGGCTGTGAGTCAGCGGCGGCGGGCTCGGCACCAATGGGATAAACAGAGCCGCAGTGACAGCGGAGCGGCAGCGCTGCCGCTCTCCAGGGGAACGGGAGGGAAGAGCTGCCTCGGCGGGCGGCGTGGCCGGGAGCCAGGGAGATCTGTGCGGGGAGATTCGTGCAGGGAGATTTGTGCGGGGAGATTTGTGCGGGGAGATCTGTGCGGGGAGATTTGTGCAGGGAGATTTGTGCGGGGAGATTTGTGCGGGGAGATTTGTGCGGGGAGATCTGTGCGGGGAGATCTGTGCGGGGACAGGGGAGGCGGGCGGCAGAGCATCTGCGGATCCGGCGTTCTGAAATCCCTGAAATCGTTCGGATTAAATACGGAGCTCCACAGCGATGGAGAAGCCAAAACACAACCTGCAGAGTCTCGACCACAGCACGGGGGGTCTGAAAGCCTCGCTCATCAAAGCTGCTCCTCCGGGTACGGCTGCTGGGGTGCAACGGAGCGAGGGAGAGCTCGAGGTGCCCTGAGCATTCCCCAGCCCGATGGGAGCGGCCCTGGGCAATGCTGGGTATCACACGAGGCTCCCCAGAGGTCCCTGGAGAATATTTTATATTTTTACCCCCAAGTAATCCTCCCCCACTCTGTAATTACCCTTCTCTAGCCACATTTTCTGTTCTCTGGTAATTAAATCAAGCAGCACAAGGGCAGAAATATCTCGTGAGCTCCACTCTGGCATTACATCAACACCTCAAAGCTGCCAATGCCTCAGTTCTCCTGCACAGCCTCCACACCACTCATTGGGAACAGACTGTTTAATCTCATTGCCCATCTCTCGGGGCCTCTGGGACCCTGTGCCAGGCTGTGCCAGGGGCTGCTGCCCCGGGAGCGAGGTGCTGGCTCTGCCCAAGGCTTCCCACAGCATCTCTGAATCAGTGGGAGCCAAGGGGGCGGGCAGGGGGCTCAGGGCTCACCTGGAGCCGCAGCCCGGGCCGGTCACGGTGCGCGGGCTGGCAGCTCCTGCAGCCCGTGCCGCGGGCGCCTGGCCCGGCCTCCGCTCTGTCTGCCTGGGATGTCCTCCAAACCCGTCCAGTCACAGGGAATTTTCAGCCTGAACGGTGATTTGGCTCCGTCCTGGAGGCAGCAGAAGGTTTCCCGTGCTGCCGGGGGACTCCAGCAGCTCGGGCAGGGGCTGTGCTGCGTCCTTGGGGCCGGAGGGTGCCGGCAGGGCAGGCGGCCGTGCTGGTGAGAGGGCAGGTGCTGGAGCTGGGGGAAGGACGGGGACAGACCGGGAAAACCAAATTCCTCTGCGTGGGACAGCCCCAGCGCCATCCCGGGACGGGGATGCTGCGTGCCGGGAGCAGCCGTGCCCGGGAGATGGGCGCTCCTCCCGCCCTCCGCGCTATTTATCTTGGGAGAAACAGAGGAATATTTTGTATCTTTGACAAAGCAGCACTTTACAAGCGGTTGACACTTTATTAACTAATCTCTGATACTTGAGTAATTTATTATGTTTAAGCTGGTGCCATCAAGTCTCTCAGCAGTGTCCGTGTGCGCCGGGAAATAAATTAAAGACTGTCCAGAGATACTTGGCTCATCGCTGTGATTGCTGGGCTGGCGAGATGGAGGGCTAAGGTTCTCTCCTCCTGCAAATTGGAAATTAGGAATTAATAAGATGACAGGCCAGAGAGCCCCGCTGGCTGCGTCTGGCACAGAGCTGCTGGTGGGGGAGCGGGCACGGCGCGGGCACGGCGGCTCCGGGAGCGGGGGCGGCGCTCGCCGGGTGTCCCATCCAGGAGGCTCCAGGAGCCTCATGTGTCCTGTCCAGGGAGGCTCCAGGGAGGCTCCAGGAGCCTCGTGGGGTGGCAGCAGTTCCAAGGAGTCAATGGGATAATGGGGGTAATCACAGCCCTGTCAGGCAGGCATCAGTCCTGGATAATGTAATGGAAGAGCTGACGTGGGACCTCATTAATAAAAATTTAGAGCAGGTGATACAACAAACGCCAGTCAGGGAGGGGTGTGGGGCACAGCCCTCACCAGACTGAGGGGGAACCTTCTAGATTCGACTGCAAGCTTGTCTGAAAAAGGCACCAGTGCTGATGAGGCGCTCCTCGGCTCCAGGAGAGGCCCAGCTGGGCTCCAAAGGTTTGGGAGGGAGGCTTGGGGTCCCCTCTGGGCTGGGGACAGCGGCTGGGGCAGCTGGCAGCTCCTCCCTCAGCGGTGGCACAAGGAGAGGGTGAGCTGCCCCATCCGCCCGTTTCCACAGCAACGCACAATTCCTGCCGAGGGAGGAGGGAGCAGCCCCGGCAGGCGAGCCCGGGCTGGGGCTGGTTCCTCCTCCAGCAGCCACGGCCCACTCGAGTGCTTGGGCACAGTCAGCGGGTAATTAAAACGTGTGTCATTAACAAACAACTACTGAAACTTTAATTACTCTGCCTGTGCCTGGGTTTCCCCCTCCCCAAATTGCCCAACTCAGGGAAAGAAGCAGGAGTAGGGAGGGAGGCTGAGGGCAAAACCTGATTACGTTTATTAAGCCAATACAAAAACTTGGTGCTGTAATTGTAATTAAATTAATTTAAAAAGCAATTTGCTCCCCAAAACGGGATTTGACAGCTCATGGGCTGCTGCATGGGTCCAACAGGCAAAGTGGGCAGGAGGCAGCCCCCACCCTGACCCCTCATGGTGCCCAGGTCTTTGCTCCGGGGTGTTTGCTCAGCTTGTCACACACCTGGCAGGATGGAGTTTGGGGACAGACACTGAGCTCTGTCCTCCTTTCCCATCTTGGCTTTCCCCTCAAAGGCTGAGCTCTGCTTGCTCAGGACTGCTGGGATTTTTTGGGTGAGATATGCGGAGGAAAGAGAAGGGAGAGGCAGAGGAGAGGTCGCCAGAGGGATATCTCCACTCCTTATCACACCCCATTGGATGCCTGCACTCTGTAACCTGCCTGGTGCCAGTCAGGGGACGGTTTGTGACTCTGTTGAAAGAGAAAAATCATCTGCTGAAAGATGAGAAAAGTGCTGGCTTAGAAGTGACACGTTTTTGGCCCAAGCTGCTGGGTCTGGAAAGCTGCTCAGAGGAAGCAGATTGCTTTCAAGCAGAAAGGGTTTGATTGAAAACCTTGTTTTCTGTGGGAGGGAAAAAGTTTTGACAAAACGTTTTTATAGTAACCTGGGCCCTGTCTCGCCGCCGGCTCTGGAAGTCGCTTTCTCCTCTCATTTGAGCTCTTCCCCGCAGCAGCCTGGGCTGAGGATCTCATTTTGAGGATGCTCTTGCAGCCAGGCAGAGGGTGAGGATGGGGCAGCACTGCTGGAGCACGAGGGAAAAGCTGCCCCGCTCTGGTTTCCCCTTTTGCTGCAGAGGGTCTGTGATCAGTACCTGTGGGGGTGTTCCCAAATTGCCTCTGGCTGCTGTCCAGAGCAGTGGGCTCTCTGTTTGCACAGCCTGCTGCGTTGTATTTTGCCATTTTGCCTCCTTTAGTAAAGGATGGAGGTGGTTTCTGCCATGCAAAGTGGGTCAGAACCTGAGGAAAGGGTTTTCCAGGTGCCCTGGATTGGGAAGTGGGAAGCACTGAGCTCTCCTCTTTCCCGACCTGCTCCTTCCTCCAAAGGCATGCTGGCATCTAACCACTTTTAACCACTGGGTTGAGCAGCAAATTATGTTAAATTATAAGTAATGCTCAGCTCTTGCCGGGCTCTGTCTGTTCTGCCAGTTCAGGAGAAGCTCCCCAGCCCAGCTCTGCATCCAGGCCAGTGCAGTTATTATGTCTGCGGGGGGCCGGGCTGCAGCCTGGGCCTGAAAAATGCATGAGCACGCTCCTTCCCTGGGAGAGGGGCAGCTCAGCCTTCAGCCTCCTCCTCAGCATCCTCAGGGCCCCAGGAAGGGGCAGCTCAGCCTTCAGCCTCCTCCTCCTCAGTGTGCTCTCTGGCCCAGGAGCAGCACTGGAGCCGTGCTCTGCCTGCAGGGGAGAGCAAACCCTCCCACTGCTGCTCTTGCTGCAGCTGGCACCAGTTCCTCACTGCAGTTTCCAGAAAAATCCTATTCTACCCCAAGAAATTATCCCAAGAAGCCCTGGCACTGCAGGGGTGCCCAGCCCACGCCAGGCAGTGCCAGCTTGCCCTGAGTGCGGGGCAGAGTGACATTGCTGTGGCATTGCTGTGGCACTGCTGTGACATTGCTGTGGCATTGCTGTGGCATTGCTGTGACATTGCTGTGGCATTGCTGTGACATTGCTGTGGCATTGCTGTGGCATTGCTGTGGCACTCCTGTGACATTGCTGTGGCATTGCTGTGGCATTGCTGTGACATTGCTGTGGCATTGCTGTGACATTGCTGTGGCATTGCTGTGGCATTGCTGTGGCACTCCTGTGACATTGCTGTGGCACTGCTGTGACATTGCTGTGACATTGCTGTGGCATTGCTGTGGCATTGCTGTGGCATTGGTGTGGCACTGCTGTGACATTGCTGTGGCATTGCTGTGGCATTGCTGTGACATTGCTGTGGCATTGCTGTGACATTGCTGTGGCATTGCTGTGGCATTGCTGTGGCATTGCTGTGACATTGCTATGGCATTGCCGTGGCATTGCTGTGGCATTGCTGTGGCATTGGTGTGGCACTGCTGTGGCATTGCTGTGGCATTGCCCTGGGATGGAGCAGGGAGGGGACCCAAAGCCTCAGCAGCTGCTCTGGGGGTCTCCAGGGCTTGGGCACGGTGGGCATGGAGCAGGAGGGGCCCTCCCTCGTGGGGAAGGGCAGCTGGAAGGGCCAGTCCAGCTGTACCCACGTACCAGCCCCGGGCACAGCCCAGAGGGGATTCCTGGGCACAGCAGGAGCCTCCGGGCGGGTCTCAGGGAAGGGAGAGCTCTGCAGTGCTGCTCCCCAAGCCCAGCAGAGGAAAGTGCTGGCTAAGCTGCTCCTCTGGCTCACCCCGCGCTCGCCCCGCTGCGTTTCCCTGCAGGTGTAATGGATGGAGAGGAGTGGGACTGAAGGTCTTGGGGGCAGAGAAGACAGCCCGTGAGCCATCAGTCAGGTGCAAAAGCAAAGCAGTAACATTTCAGGGCAGTAATTTTTAATAATTTATGAGTTTCACTCGGTTCCCAGAGTGTTATTACCTCACTTAACATCATTTACAAATTACACATGATCCCATCAATTGTAGTAAAGTGAGGAAGTGTCTGGGAGACGCTCAAAAATCAAACGCTAAAGAGCAAATGAGAATTTATGAACCCGAGCGGGCCGCGGTGACGGCGGGGCAGCCTCGCCGTGCCAGTGTCACCCACCCCAGCGCTGCTGCTCGGCCGCCACACTCGTGTGTCCCTGCAGAGGGTGGGAGAAGGGACGAGGGATGAGCTGTGGGACCTCCCACACGGGTGCTGTGCTCTCGCTGCGAGGGAGGCGGGCAGGAAGGCAGCCCTGGTCCCGCTCCTCTCCTCGTGGTTAGCGCTGCACCCCGGGCGGGCTCGGGGAAGCGCCGCTCACTTTGTGTGGCCCAGGGCACAGAAACCTCCATGGCAACACAGCCAGCAGCGGGCAGGACTGCTGGGATGCTCTTCCAGAGGGGCACTGGGCAGTGCCAGCAGTGAGGGCTTCAGGGAGCTCCAGCAGAGCCCCTCGGGGTCTGCAGGAAGGGAAGGGATGCCCAGCAGCAGCAGCCACAGCCTGAGCAGCTCGCTGTGTCCCCTGCGGGGCTGGGCACCTTGGTGTGGGGTAAATAAAGGGCTGGGAGGAGCACCCATGGTCTGCCTGGCACTCCCCCCTGGGTGGGGAGCTGCGGTCCCCAAATTGCCTGGGATATTAGTGGGCTCCACGGCCAGGAACTGCCTCATCTACAAACAGATTATTTGTAAGTGAAAAGACAGTAGCAGCTGCTTAAATGCATTGACTTGTTGAAAACCACACAGATTTGGATACCGATGGCACCGAGCGCTATCGCTGAGGTGTCTCGGCCCATCTGCGTAAAGTAACTATTGATTTTGGTTGATATGCATCGATTCTAAGAAAACTGCCCTGCTTTGAAAATGAACTTCCAGTAGTTTCAAGGGAAGAGGCAGCGAGCGGTGTCTGTCTCTCAGGGCTCCCTCGTTTCGTTAAAGGTGGCTCCCGCATCTGAAAAACAGCAGCGAAGGCAAACAAATAGCTCGGAGGGAATTAAAACGCATCGATCCTCGGGGCAGGGGATAATGGCCTCCGCTAAAAGCTTTTGGAGACGTTAATACATCGCTTTGAATAAAGATCTGCCTCCCTCGCCGGGGCGGGAGGTGCGGGGCTCAGCCTGTCCCGGTGCGGGGCTCAGCCCGTCCCGGTGCGGGGCTCAGCCTGTCCCGGTGTGGGCTCAGCCTGTCCCGGTGCGGGGCTGAGCCTGTCCCGGTGTGGGCTCAGCCTGTCCCGGTGTGGGCTCAGCCCGTCCCGGTGCGGGGCTGAGCCTGTCCCGGTGTGGGCTCAGCCTGTCCCGGTGCGGGGCTGAGCCTGTCCCGGTGCGGGGCTGAGCCTGTCCCGGTGCGGGGCTCAGCCTGTCCCGGTGCTGTCCCCGCGGGCTGCAGGAGGCCAGGCTGTGCCACCTGGCCCTCGCTGTCCCTCGCTGTCCCTCTGTCTGTCCACCCGCGGGATCTCCTCCTCGCAGGTATTTTAATTGGCAGGGCAGGGCAGTGCCTGGGCGGCGGGTCCCGGGCAGCCTGACCTGGCAGAGCAGCACCGTCCACACCAACAGGCAGAGCCCATCTGGGAGAGGCAGTCTGAGCGCCTGCAGCGAGTGCTCTCTGTTAATTAAAGGTATTAATTGGCATGCAGCCCGTTTGTTGAAAGAGGCAGTGGCCTCTGCGGTGCCTGGCAGCGATTGGAGCTGCCCGGGGGCACACGGAGAGTTTGAGGCGCTTCTGTCCCCGTCCCTGGGAAGGACAGGGCTGGTGCTGGGAGCCCAGGGAATGCCTGCAGGGCTGGATCTGTCCCTGCCGTCCCCGATCTCCTCCCAGCCCCTCTGTGCACCCAGTGAACACCCAGAGCCAGCTGTGAGCAAGACCTGGTGCAAGCAGGAGAGTTTGAATGTCAGGAAACACAATTTTGGTGAAAGATGTGTTGGGTGAAGGATGCACTTCCTTCCTTTCACTGATGAATTTGCACCCTGAGCCACGGCAGGGATGCTTCGTTGCTGTATTCCGTGGTCACTCGTGAGCAGCCTGGACACTGCTGCTGCCTGCCAGGCAGGGATGGGATGCAGCGTTGGCACTGGCACCGTGCCCTGCCCACGCAGACTCCAGCAAAGCCCTTGCACTTCCATTTCTGAGCCTAGTCTGGGAGCAACACGAAAATTAGATCTAATAATGAATGATTACAACTTCCAAGGTAAGTCTAGTTGGTTGACTAATCAATTTGGTTAAGTGAAAATCCATAGCAAATGAGGCAGCCGCAGTACAACATTTCTCCATCCAATTTAAATTAAAACACCAACCATAATAATTTCACAATTACTCTGGGAGGATGCACCAGGGACTTGCCCCTTGAGAAGGGAAATGTCAAGGACTGCAGGAGAGGCCCCAGGAGCGGGCAGGAGCAGCCTCTGGCATGGCTGGCTGCCCGTCAGGTGCCCTCAGCTCCCAGGGTGAGCCCAGCCCGGGAGCTGGAGAGGGGAACCTGCTCCTTCCAATCCAGTTGTAATTTCTCTGTTCTGCTGTGGCAGGAACTGAGGGACGGGAACATTAAATCCCCTGGAAAGTCGCCGCCGCAGCAGCCTTTAGTGGCCTGAATTATTTATGTGTGTACAGTTGTGCTGTGAGCCAAACTGTGCCCAAAATAAATCCCGGCGCTCGCTGGGGTCTGCCTTGGCCACGGGGGCTCCGAGGGATGGGGGCTCCTCCACAGGGGCTGGGGGTGAGCTGGGGGCCTGGAGGGGGGCACCAGCACTTCCTACTCCTGTTTTTGGCTGTCCCTTTATCTGTGCCAGGGATAATGAGCAATCCATCCCCTGGCTGGCTGCCGGGGGTGCCCGGCGGCGACGAGGCGCAGCCACCGCGCCTCCCCAGGGGCTGGGGCCAAACTTTGTAACACAACGATGCTGATAAATAATGGAGCAGCTTCCTCTCCCCGTGGCTGTGGAAATGCTCCTGCCTGGTGCGGGAGAGGCCTTTGCATGAATCTGGATATAAAAGGGTCAGGCGGCGGTGAGCGAGAGCCAGGAGACATTTATTTCATGCTGAATGCAGAGGTCCCCGAGCGGGCACGGCTGAGGAGTAACACAGATTTCTGCTCCGTGTCTCCTGCTTCACCTCTCCCAGCCTGGGGAATGGGGGCTCGTGCCTGAACACACAAAATGGTCGCCACCATCGCTGGAGGAATTGTAGCATTTCCCCTTGGAAAGCTACAGGGAAAAGAGATGATCAGATGTGGCTCGTGTAACAGATGGATTTATGGATTATTTGGAGCCTCTTGTGCTAATTTTGCAAATGCTGTATGTCTGCAGGCTCTTAATAGCTGCATTCCTGGCTAAATGGATAAAGAATATGTCCTGTGGGGACTGCAGGCTTTGGGAATAACTTATGCAAATTCTCGGGGCTGAACACAGGTGGTGAGGAGTTCCCTCAGGACGCTGCAGACCTGCTTGGTGTGACCCAAAGGCCGAGGAGGACAAACCTTGCAGCCAGCCTGGTCCTGGCTGGTGCAGGAGGGATGTGGGAGATGCTGTGGGGACGGGATCACTGCTGCCCTGGGATGGGGGATGCTTGTTCTGACCACATCCCTGCAGAGGAACTGTGGTGGCACCGAGGATGGAGCTCCTGGGGGCTCATTTCAGTGCCAGGGCTGCTGTCCCAGGGCCACCCGTGCCGTGTCCTGCCCCAGCCCAGCATCCTGCCCGCCCCTGGGTTTAGGATGTCCCTTGAATGTTAAGGCTGTGGGTTTATTACCACTTTTGCTCTCCCTAAGAGGGAGAGTGCGGGCAGAGCTGCAGCCCAGCTGGAGAGCAGGAGTCGAGGTGTTGGAAGATGCATTTCAAATGCAAGGTGGAGGGGAGAGAAATTATTAAACTCTCAGATAGCAACAGAGCTTCCTTTGTGAGCTCTGGAGATGGGAAATTATGCTGAAGCAATGCATTGCAAATCACTCTCTGAAAGGCAGAGAAGGGCCTTTTATCCTGCGGCCCTGAAGTTTTCCTGGTATCTTTGTATGCAGAGGCATTCCTTCAGGGGAGAAAGAGAAGCCAGCAATTTTGTGCCTGATTGGCAGGCTGTCCAGCACTGGAAAGATATTTGTTTTTTCAGAGAAGGGCTCACAGGCTGAAATCTCGCTCCTGCATTTTCCATTACAGAGGAAAATGAAACTTGGAAGGCGTTCTTGGTGAGCGCTGCTTGGCCTCGGAGCAATCGTGGTGCTCCAGCAGGTGGAGAGGAGGGCTGCTGGTCCTGGAGAGCCCGAGGTGGGGCTGAGCATCCTCCTGCCCTTCCCGAGGGCGCACTGGGGGCAGCACAAGGGGCTGCTCAGCCCCAGCCCCCTCCACAGGCACTGGGCGGGCTCTGGGCAGAGCCTGGCAGCCCTGGCTGCCCTGTGCCCCCCTTGCCAAGTTCCTCCATCCGAGGCAGAGGAGGAACATCTGCTCCCACAAATGCTCCCGGAGTTCTCCGTGCCTCGTGTGAGTGAGCTGAGCCTGCCCTGTGGGGTGCAGGTTCTGGAGCAGGGTCCAGAGGCTTCAGAATCAGGAGAGGCAGGGAAGAGACTCCAGATCTCACGTTCTTTCCTCGCCCCAAGAAAGACACTGGAGTGCAGGAGTGGGTCCAGAGAAGGGCAGTGAAGCGAGGGAGGGTCTAGAGAGTCACAAGGAGCAGCTGGGGGGGCTCAGCCTGGAGAAAAGGAGGCTCAGGGGGACCCTGTGGCTCTGCACAGCTCCTGACAGGAGGGGACAGCCGGGGGGGTCGGGTTCTGCTCCAGGAACAGGGACAGGAGGAGAGGGAACGGCCTCAGGCTGGGCCAGGGGAGGCTCAGGGTGGGCACCAGCAGGAATTTCCCCATGGAAAGGGGGGTCAGACCTTGGCAGGGCTGCCCAGGGAGGTGCCCAAAGAAAGACTGGACGTGGCACTCAGGGCTCTGGTCTGGGTGACAAGTTTGGGATCGGGCACAGCTTGGACTCGATGAACTTGGAGGTCTTTTCCAACCTCAGTGATCCCGGGATTCTCCAGTCCTCAATAAGGCACCAAATTCTGCCAGGCCTCCCCTCAGCGCGTGGGGAGAGTACCCAGGGATGGGATTCCACAGTCACAAACACCTTTGCAGCACCTCATTAAATCACAGCGTTTCTGAAGCACAGCGGGACACTCGTGTGAATAAATAGCGCAATCTCCCCGGCTGAAGTATTTTCACATCTGAGTTATTTCCTCTGCATATGATCAGCTCCTTCCTCGGGTTTGTTCGCTCCCCCGGCTCTGCCACGAATGATTTTCACTGATGAGCACAATTAACAAATGAGAGACAAAGTTGAAAAAAACACATCAGCCCCCCCAGCCTGCCTTTAATGTTTTAAAGTTGAACAAATCGCCCAGGAAAATGGAGCGAGGAGAGATTGCTGGGGCTGATCACGGCACAGCTTCTCCCTCCTCCTTGCTGCTTGTCTTTGTAGGTGACAAAATGACAACAAAAAAGAAAGAGAGAAAAGAGTGTGGCCAGAAAAATTCAGTGGAAAGACACACGGGGTGTTTATGGGAGCGTTGTGTTTGTGGGCAGCAGGGGATCAGCAGGGCTGTGAGAGGAGGGCTGTGAATTGGATTTAAAAGTGAAGTTAATTCACTTTCATACAGGTTGCAGCCTGCAAGAGCCGTGTGGGAGTTCCACAAACCCAGGGCTCCCCCAGCCTCCAGCTCAGGCTCTGTGTGTGCCCGGGGGTGATGGGGATGGAGCTGGGCAGGGGAAGGAGCCCCCGAGAGACCCCATGGCAGGGACCCCAGAGCAGAGACCCCAGGGCGCTCTCGGGGGGGTTCCAGGGGTCCCGGGGCAGGCTTTGGGGGGTTTCTCACTCTGGGATCTGGGGGACTCCCTGGGGGCCTCTTGCCAAGCCCTGCAGTCCCCAGCCCCTGCCGAGGGACCCCCACCCCAGTGCTCCCCAGTCTCCCCCCCTTCCCCAGGAAGTGTTTTCCAGCACGGTCTAATTAGCGGGTGAATAACGGGCCCTCCCTCGCAGTTAATGTGTTCGGGAGCTTTATTACCAACAGGAGAGAGATGACACAGAAGGATATTACACACGGTGTTGCTGGTAATTATTTTTATGGCTCCGTGTGAGGTTTATGGTGGTGGCTCGGCGCGTTTGGAGGTGCTGCCGCTCTCATTTTGGGGTAATTAATGTTCCCCGTGCCCCGTGGGCGGCCGGGCGGGGACGTGCCAGGGTCAGGGGCTGTGCTGGGCACTGGGCTGGTGCCAGGAAAAAGCTCTCAGAGTCTGGTGGTGCCAGTCTGCTGCCCACACTGCTCTGCCTGCACCCTCACCCCTCAGTGCCCCCTTGTCCCTTTGCCCTCCTGTTGTCCAAACCCTCCCTTGGCAAAGCCAAGCGTTCGTCTTGGCAAGGAACTCACTGCTCCAAAGAAAATGAAGGGATATAAACATCTTGAAAGGTGATGAATTCTCGTGGCCTTTCTCCAGTGAATTTTGCTTCTGTAAATCTCTCCCTCTCTCTTAGCGTCTGCTAATTGGTCTTAGCATTAATTAATCTGATTTCATTATATTCTCTTTAATTTGTCGAGATATCATTTCTTTCTTGGGCAAAGAAACACTTTAGAGGGTTGTCACAATTGGAATAATTCCCCCCCCTTTAAAATTTCCAGAGAAGTCATTATCAATTAAGCTAATTTGCATACACATTAGAGTAATCATTTTAGCTTAGCCAAATTTGTGAAAATTTACATAGTGTATTGACCTTCCAGACTTTCACTTAAACATATAAAGTGCAAGAGGGACTCGCACGGGCCTCGATAGAGAAGTGGGGTTTATTTTGCAGGGCTCTCATACTCAGAGAGGCCTAATTAGACCAAGTAATTTCTGCTTTCAGCCATAATTGCAAAACAAATAGGTCCTTCTGCAGTTTCTTCCCTTTCCCTGTGCTGAGGGGATGTTGCCAGAGGTTGCCAGCGGTGCCAGCTGTGCTGTCCCTGCTGTGGGCACGTTTGTGTGTCTGGTGGATCCTCACTGGGCACTGGGAGAGGGGCACAGCAAAGAGGGGCACCAGGAGGGAGCCCCTGGCCAGGCTGTGACCTCCAAGCACAGACATTGAATTCCCAGCCCTGCCTTGCCCACGAGGCAGAGCAGCAGAAAAATCCTCCCCTTGGCCTTCTAACCAAGCAGCCCTCTCCCCGCACCAGCACGCATTTTGGCCTTGAGTGGTTTTAACAGCAGCCTTCATGGTTTGATGGAGGATTTTACACTAATGCAAGGCATTACCTAGTTAATTTGGCCAGAATAGAGTGTAATTTTGCACGGTCAAAGTCATTGCTGCTTGAGCTAAAACTTCCATTACGGCGCCCTGCCCACCCCGGGGGGGAGAGGAGCGGTGCTTTATTCATGGGTGCCCTGGGGACACAGGGGACAGGGCTGGGCTGGGACCCAGGGGCTGGGGCCGGTGTGCCCCGGGCACAGCAGGGCACAGAGCTGGGCTGGGACGGTGCTGGTGGGTGACAGTTCCATGTCCCAGGCCAGGGGAGTGGCAGTGGAGTTGTGTGGAGGGGGAAGCAAAGCAAAGCACTGCAACTGTTTGTGACATCCTGGCGAGTGCAGTCCTGCCCAGGACCTCCCCTCCCAGCTTTAGGCTGTTCCTGAGGCCACCTCACTGTGACTTCCCAATGATGCCTGCGAGGTGTTAATTTTGACTGAGTATTTCTGATTCCATTTGCTGTAAATGAATCCCAGGGAAGGATCCGGCTGATTTTGGGGGGGTACTTAACCACCAGATGAGATCATGATCCCTTTTTCCTTCTCCAGTTTCCAGCATCTCCCTTTAAAAGTCTGCTCTGCCTGGCTGAAGCAGAGCCAAGGCTTCGTGCCCGCCCCGCAGGGCTCAGCAGGGTTCATGCTGCTGGAAAATCTGCCCTGGCCTTGCCCGAGGTTGGAATGGGAGTGGGATGATGAGGTGTGAGCAGGATTCCCTGCTCCTGTCCCCCTGAGCGGGGCACACAGGGAAGGAGCCGCCACCTCTGCTCCTGTGCCGGGCTGGGGCTGCCAGCAGAGCCTGCAGCCCCACAGCAGAGTCTGCAGCCCCACAGCCCAGCCCTACAGCCCCACAGCAGAGCCCTGCAGCCCCACAGCAGAGCCCTGCAGCCCCACAGCCCAGCCCTGCAGCCCCACAGCAGAGCCTGCAGCCCCACAGCCCAGCCCTGCAGCCCCACAGCCCAGCCCTGCAGCCCCACAGCCCAGCCCTGCAGCCCCACAGTCGAACCCTGCAGCCCCACAGCCCAGCCCTGCAGCCCCACAGCCCAGCCCTGCAGCCCCACAGTCGAACCCTGCAGCCCCACAGCCCAGCCCTGCAGCCCCACAGCCCAGCCCTGCAGCCCCACAGCCCAGCCCTGCTCAGCACCAGAACCTCAGAACATCAGCAAAACCTCGGCAGGGAGGGAGAGGCCGAGGAAGGGACTCCAGCCCCAGGCAGCCTCCTTGCTGTCACACCTGGTGCAAACCCAGGAGGTTTCTTGATAAAAAAATGCATCTCCCAGTGCATGAAAACAAATAAACAAATGCTGGCCGGGGCTGAAACCAGCCCAGCTCTGCCCCGTGTCCACTGTGATGCTTTTGTCTGAGGTGAGGGATGCTCCATGGGGCTGGGGACACGCAGCTGCCGGTGACTGCTCGAGGGAAGGGCAGACACGCGAGAAAACACCTATTTCTGCTTGAAAAACCTGGCCACAGCCTGTGATTAGGCTTTAAGACACATCTAGCACCAAACGAAGCCTGCTCGACACCTCCAAATGAGGTCTGGCAGCCCCTGCCCCACGGGGGTCACACCTCGCTGGGAGGAATCGACTGGGGGAGGCAGCAGTGCCCAAATCTCCGTGTGGAGCTGATGGAGGGCGGTGTCCGGGCTGGGTGTGAGGGCAGTGGTCACTCGGGCACGGGGACAGAGCGTTCCCAGCCCCTCTGGTGGCACAGCACCTCCATCCTGCCAGGACCCACACGCCTCTGGACCTGCCTAATTACAGTGAGGGAGAGCAGAGGTGTCTGTCGAGGTGTCTGCGAACTGTCAGGAGGATGAGCTCGCCCTGAGTCAGAGGCAGAGACAGGGAAGCTCTGCAGAAGACAGGGAATAGCCTTGATCAGAGGGGCAGGCGCTTCACAGGTTCCCCGAGAGGCCTCAGTTTCCCCTGGGGCTATGCAGAGCCCGGGTGGCAGCAGGGCGCTCATCAGCTGCCGTGCCCCTGGGCACTGCCAGCCCTGGCACCGCCCGCCCTGCGCCTCCTCCTCCTCCCGAGCATCTTCCCGGGCCAGCCCTGCCTTTGCTCACCCCTCCCTGAGGCAGGTGAAGGGTGAAAGGTGTTCATTGCCTGGGCCCGGCCTTGCCCTGCTGTTCGTTCATGGCTTCATTATCAATAATCGTTACAGGATGATTATTTTTGGCAGCAATGCAAATCCTTCACCAGTGCAAAGGGTGGGAGTTTTTTCCATCTGGAAGAATGCAGGAGCCGTCCACCCACCTGTGTAGTGTTTCTTGTGCCTGGTTAAAGATCATTAGAGCCTTTGTTAGCAGAGCTGACTGACAAGGGGAGTAGATTAATATTAGAACACCCTGTCAAAAGTGGTGAAAAAGCTGGATTGATTTTATGGGGAGTTTAGTCAGAGCTGTGTGTAGAGCCCCTGGGTGGTTACACTGCGCTGAGCAATCTCCTGTGTTAGCAGGTCCCCCCGGGAACAGGCAGCTTTGGTGTTTATTACAGATTCACCACGGCTCTGCCTCCCTCAGCCCCCGAGCCCTCAGCCCTGTGCCCGGAGCTGCTCGGTGCCCACCGTGCCCTGCCCCGGCTGCCCCCGGGCCTGAGTGCCCCAATTCCTGCTGCTGGCAGCGAACACAGTCTGGCTGTGCCCAGGAGCCAAAGCCAGGGAAGGGCAGGGCCCGTGGCTTCCTCCTGCCACTGCCCCCCTGCCCAGCTCAGCCTGCTCTGCTGGGACCCTCCCTAATCCGGATCCTCTGCATCCTCCCCTTCACTGTCACTTGCTTCTCTTCTTCTGTGCACAACAGCAATTCCTGCCCTGGCCCCATCCTCTGCTCCCACTAATGCCGTCACTTTCAAATGCTAATAATCCACAGCACTAAAAGGCTCAGAAGTGGTTCTAGATTGTTTGATCCTTGCCCTGTGATCTACTTTCATCTTCCAGCTTTCAAATGCTGCTTTGGGTTTCCTCGGGCCCATTAAGGCTCTCGGGATGCACAGCCAGGCCCTCTGGCTGGGCTTTGGCAGCAAATCCCCAAACTCTGGTGGAGATGTGCACAGTTAAACTTCGGGACATTCCCTTTTCCGGGCAGCTCTTCACCCACTGTGGCAAACACCCGCACGGCTTTAACTGATACTTCCAGAGGTGCTGCCTGGCCACCCAGGAGCAGGGGACATGGCCTGACCCTCTGGGGACATGTGCCACCCCCCTCTGCCTCCCCTCAGCTGCAGGGCCCAAACTGCAGCAAGTGTTTAATATTTAAACCCAAGCAGTTTAATATTTAAACCCAAGCAGCCCAGGCAAAGCTGCTTTTCTTCTTTTTATTTATTCTTTTAATTAAATGCCAATTAGAAAGGAAGAGAGAGAGGAAAAAAAAGGCATTAAACACTTAAATACACACTACACCCAGGTTGCTCGAAGTTGCTACGAGCTAATTAGCTACTTAAGTGATCATTTGAAATTCCATATCAAACAATTCATAATCTGCTCCAAAACCTGGAGCAAGCAAGGAAAATCACAAAACCACAGAATCACAGGATGGTTTGAGTTGGGAGAGACCTCGAAGATCATCTCATCCCAACCCCCCTGCCATGGGCAGGGGCACCTCGCAGGTTGCTCCAAGCCCTGTCCGGGTGTCTTGTGCCAGCCTTGGCTCCCTTCAGAGCCCGGCAAACAGCGGCACCAGCTCGGCCACTGCAGCCCTCAGGCACCAAAGAGCCAGGGAGCCCAAATATCCATTTGTACACCAGCCCTGGTGGTTTCCAGGCCCATCAGCTCCACCGGAGGGTGGCTGCCTGATCTCCTGCACACTGCCTGATCTCCTGCACGCTGCCCGATCTCCTGCACAGTGCCTGATCTCCTGCACAGTGCCTGATTTCCTGCACAGTGCCTGATCTCCTGCACTCTTCCCTCTGCTGCAGGAGCTGCCCTGGCAGAGCTGCAGTGAGGAGGGGCACAGCTGGAGCTGCTGAAGCTCAGTCTGGGTCATGCCCCTTGAGCATGACTGGGTTCTCCCAGAGCAGCTCTGGGCTCTCCCTGAGTTAATGAAAGTGCTGAGGGGCTTTTCCAGAGTCAGTTTGCCTGCGGATGGGCTGGGCAGAGCACGGGGTGCCAGGAGCTGGGACAGAACCGGGGGCACCGGGAGCGGGGGCAGAGCGAGGGCACGGGAGCCAGCGCAGCGTGGGCAGATATTTATTAGCATTTGCATGTGCACTAATAAGAAAACATCATTCCAGGCTTCAGCCCTCATTTGCCTGCCAGCAAACAGCAAAGCAGCTCGAGCGGGAGCGGCGGAGGGGGAGCGTGCTGTAAATGCGCCGGGGAGATTTCAAAGGCACTTTAAAGCGGGAATGTGGTCTGGGGAAGAGGCTGTTTTCAATGCAGATTTGTTTTTGTTTGAATTAGTTGATGCTTATTTTAAGCTCCTGTGGCACACTGTCATCTCTGGATTGCTTGTTTTCCTGTGCCAAAGTCAACCTTAATTTCTCCCCTCCTTTCAAGAGGGAGCCGTGATTTTCCCTCTGCTGCACTGAGCATCAGATGGGCAGGACAGAGCCGGGCTCTCTAAGCGGTGCTGACAGGATTACCTACTGATTGCCGGAGTAAAACCCTGCATTCCAACTACGGCTGGGGCAGATGGCGCAGGAAAGCACTGCAAACTCGTCTCTAATTCCTAGTGAAGGACAAACCTCGCAGGGACCGGAGATTCACTGTGGATAAGCTGGAAAACTTCTGCTGCTTTTCTAAAGCTCATCTGGCAGTGCTGTGCATCCGGAGCTGGGCAGCGCTTCCCGGGGCTGGAAGCCCTCGCGTTTATTCCCGGCCTCGTGTGGCTCGGGGGGCAGCTGAGGGGCCCCTCCAGCGGAGTTTTCTTTGGGAAAAAGTGAACTTTTGGCTCGGTTTGGCAGGGAAGGGAACAGCCAGCGCCGGCACAGCCCAGGCTGGGCTCCGGGGATGTGCCACTGACAGAAGATGAGGATGGTGAGAGTTTTCTTGTCTGAGAGGATCCTCTGCCACCCTGGCAGCTGTGGCACGGCCAGGGCACCCACTGTCCCCCAGGAGCAGGGGACACCTGCAGAGGTGTCACCCTCAGGATCACCATGGCCACACACGGAGGGGATTGTCCTGGGGACAGGGCGAGGACAGTGTCCCTCCCCGCAGGTCAGTGGTGCTGAAGGCCCCAGGACACCGTTCAAAGGATCAAATATTAACTAATTAGCTAATTAGTTTCTTATTAGCAGCTAAGGGCCAGAAACTGCACTGGCGCCTGTTGCCCTGGCAGGCGGGTTGGGTGTGTGCTGAGGGAGCTGGGTGGGCACAGAGATGGAGCTCCCAGGACCACCCACCCACTGCCCAGCTGGGGACACCTCCGTGGATGTGGGTCTGTCCTTGGCACCACTTCCTTTGAAGATGGGCACCTCATAAATTATTAAAGGCAAGCAGTAAAGCTCTCGACCTCTCCTTGAGCCTGCCCCAAGGTCCTCTCCTCCCGTGCCATCCCTCAGCCCGCTGCATCTCCCAGCTCAGCCATCCCAGACCCAGGAGCTGTGGCTAACCCTCCTTTGTGGTTTAACAGGATTTCTGCAGCCTACACAGTGGAGGCCAGGGCTGCTCCTCACCTGCTGCTGTAATCTGTGCTGCTAAGCCTCCAGCTCTGAGCAGAAAGCTTAACTTGGCTGTGCTGATTCGCCTTCTCTCTTCCCCTGCATCCCGCAGCCATATTTCAGGGAGGAAAAGCTAATCTGCTTCCCCTTTGGCTCCAGACAAAGGCATTTGGAAGGTGATACAAATTGCTGATGGATTGCTGTCTCTGAGCCTCGGGTGGGACAGGGCCACTTAAGGAGTCCCCAGCAGAGGGGAGAAGGTCACTTGTACAAGATGCTGAGGCCTCACACGCTGGGTTTCAGCATTTCCAGGCACTGCCATGGATTAAACAGAAATAACTGGAGAGTGGGACATGGCTCATGCAGTGATTGGGGCTGGGGCGGCTCCTGAACTCCTGAACCTCCACCGCACCCACACCTGCAGCAAACAGACCCTGAGCATCCCTGGGGGTCACAGCCAGGGCTGAATGTCCCAGGAGCAGGCTGGAGGCTCTGCTGGGCTCCTTCAGCTCCTGACTCAGGAAATAAATGTCCAACTTCAGCTGGAGGAATGCTCTGGTGAAACTGCAAAATTAGAGCTGTTGGCTTTGGAGCTCCCTGCAAACGCTTCCTCACGGAACCCGGAATGACCGAGATTAGATGGAATTAATATGTGCGTTTCCCCATAAAGATTTCCAGTACAAGCATTTCATAAAAATGCAAATCTCAGCTGAGATTTATAATTAAGAGGGATATGTGCGGAGCTAACAAACGATCAGCACAGCCCAGCTCTCTGTGGATAATTGCTCGGGGCTGGCACGGGGTCCCACGGCAGCCCCGGAGCCTCGCGGGGGGCGCAGCTTCTCCCGGGAAAGCAGCCAGAGCTTGGGAAAGGAGGGATGTGCAGGGATGGAGGGAAGTGTCCAGAGCGTCCTCTGCCACTTCCCAAGGAGGAGGAGGTGGAGGGAGCCTCTCAGACCACTTGTCCTCAGCAGAACAGTGATCCCAGTGCCTCCACATGCTGCTCCTTCTCTGAGCTGTGGATGTTTCCGTGGATGTGGGAACAGGGCCCCGCTGTGCTGGGAGCTGCAGTCTGGAATGAGAAGCAGAGTGTGGCAGTCCAAGATGTGGCAGTCCTGTTCCCTCTGGAACAATCCCTTTGGAAGAGATGAGCTGGCACTCATTGATTTTCACAACATTTCACAGTTTCAGGAGCATCCCTAAATCCCAGGCCCTGGATGCCAAAGAGTCGAAGCTGCCAAGGTTTTGGGGAGGAAGTGAGGCGGGAAGGGGCAGGAGCTGCTGGAGCAGGGCTGCTCCCCCAGGCACTGCTCCACACCTCACTGCAAGGCTTCCCTTCCCTTCCCTCTCTGCCATTCCTTCCGGAGGCCAGGAGGAGACCCTGGTGGAATATTAGCTCCACGCTGGCCAAGTGATTATTTATTACAATCATTGCTTTCAGGTCCTTTGACTCCTCTCTGTTAATTAGGCTGCAGGGTGTAATAAAGGTGATGGAAAGCGGAGGGAGCTGGAGCTGCCTGGGGAGGACACGGCAGAGCTGCCACATCCAACCTTGGCACTGGGCAGGAGGGCAGGGGGACCCTCCGGGCTCTGGGCTGGTCCTGGATGCTGGAGCCAAAGCCCTGCCCCGTGTCCTGCTGTCCTGGTGTCCCAGGGCACGCCCAGGGCCCGCTGCCTGCAGGGGGGAGGATACCGAGCACATCCTCGGGCTGGCCCTGAGGCACTGCTGGCCTTGCCCTGCACAAACACCAGCAAAGGAAGCAGAAAGGAGCTTGTTTAAATGACATTTGGATCCCCTGCCCCAGGGACCCGTGCTGAAGCAGGGTGTGAATAGAGTGGCTGAGAGCCGAGAGCAGCAGCTCTGCTCCAACAGTTATTGAAAATTTAAACCCACAAATGACACAGATTCTCTTTGATGATGATGGAATCCACGGTCCAGGCCCCAGCACCCCTCACTCCGTGCAGGGGTTCCTTGGGCACTGATGGCAGCTGAAGTGCTGCTGTTCACTGCAGCTCTCCCTTCAGCTGGGTGCTGAGCAAGGCATCCTCTGCTCCCTGGGGTTTTTCCAGCGTGTGGAAGAGGTGAGAGATGAGTCTTAAAATACAGGAAAAATTCAGCATCATTAACCCTCCCTCTGGGCAGCCAGACCAGGCTCTGAACCCCCTTTGGTCAGGAGGAATTCTCTATTGACACGTGTCCCTACAGAACCAGGGCATTCATTAAATAAATAGACTGATGAAAAGTGTCTTTTCCCCTCCAAAGCTCCCAGCTCTGCTGCAAAAAGCCAAACGCCACCGAGTGCTTTCTTAACCTCCATCACTCCCCTTCCAGCTGCCCACGGACAATATTTTTGGGTTATCAGGGTCATCTTTGGCAAAAACATGTCAGTCCTTTGTTCTGTCCCTGCTGTTTTAATGAGTACTTGGGGCTATTTAAGGAAACCTGGCAGTTTCTAGACCTGAACCTGTGCTGTGAGGTCGCTGTGCAGCATAATTTCAGCATCTCATCCTCCTCCTCCTCCTCTTCCTCCTCCTCCTGCAGTTCCCAGCTCGGTGACACTCAGCAGCATGGCCAGAGGTGTCTGCACTGATTCCAGCAGGATGGAGCAGGACTGCAGCTCCTTCCCGGGGCACTGAGCTGCCTGGGAGTTTGGGAAAAGAGATTAAAAGGGATTTGGGTCGCGGTCCAGGTCTCTGATGCAGCGCAGGGCAAAAGGGAGAGAGGCAGAAAGAACACCGGAGAAAAGCTATTTTATTTCAGTGCAAAAGTATCCACTTTAAATACCCTTTTTATTACATTATCTGCATAGTAATACTAATAATAGATCTTGTTGGCAGTTCTAATGAGGCTGGAGAATATAAAGTTTCCAATAAAGTTAATTGTTGCCTTTAATACTCTCATACATTTATACGTGGTAAATCTTTAAAGAAAAAGCCCTCGTTTCTTTTCCATTAAGCACTCAGGAGTGGCCCAGCCCCTGGGGGCCCAAAGCTCATGTGCTGCTGGGTCAGGGAGTGCCAAAACCCTGGAGTTATCAGGGAAAAGCTCTGTCCGGGAGTGAAGAGGGAGCAGGCAGGAGCAGAGGGGATTTTCCTTCCCTGAGGCTGACTCCTGCCTGGGATTCCTGCTGAGGAGAGTTTGTTTGCCCTGTGAGAGTCTCCAGGGACTCACACAAGCAGCTAATCCTTTCACTGAAAGCTCTGTCAGGCATTAGCTTGGAAAAACAACCACCAACCACGTTAAAAAACCGAACAGGACCTTTCCAGCAGGGAAATAAACATCAGGAATTGACCGAGCGTTTCCTGGATGCTGGGAGCACCGGAGCGCTCCGGCTGCGGGGCTCGGAGGGGCTGAGCCCGCCCGGCTCCTCCCGGCCCCGGCGCGCCCTTCCCGCAGGATCCCGGGGGGAATTCGGGGGGGAGGCTGCCATCGGCGCTGCTAACAGGTGGTTGGATAATTAAGTGTGCTTTATGCACTGTTTTGCTCGGTGTAATTGCAGACTCCGTATAAATAATTCACATGGAATTATTATACCGAGGACATCACCCGCCTCCTCATAATTTGCTTAACTGGAATGGGCTCCTCCATCAGCAGCAGTGATTTGCTCCAGGACCGTGCAGTCACCGCCCCTGGCAGCCTGACTTCGGGGGAGACTGCTGCGAATTTAATTACGGGGTGCAAATTGTTCATCCGCTCTGCGCTGGGGCAGCCAGCAGAAAGGGGCATTGCTGATAGCAATAAATTAATCAAACTAAATAACGGTGATGGCGTGCCCCTGGCAGGCTCGGGAGGGACCACTGGGTGCTCTGGAGCCCACGGGCTCTGCTCCCATCACCCAGGGGCCGCCTCTCCACATCCCCCAGCCCGGGGGAGGCTCAGGCTCTGTCTGGCCAGCGCAGGAGGGGATTTAGGGCTGAGTGAGGAATGGGGATGTGCAGCAGCCCTGCCCCACCCTGGCCCCATCGGTCCCTCATTCTCTGTCCCAGTGCACCCCAGGGCACCCGACCCATCCTGGCACTGCTGTGGCACCTCAGAGGGACCCGGCTGCCCTGCACAGCCAGAGCTCACCCCTTCCACCCCAGGAGCTGAAATCACTCGATGAACATTAATTAAGGAGAGGCTTCACACCCACCCTGGGCAGCAGATCCTGTGATTATCCCCATTTTACAATCCAGAAGCTCCAGCTTGGAGTGAATCAGTGACCTCTCCAAGGTCACGCAGCGTGCTGGTGACAGAGACGGATTCAGAGCCCAGGAGGGGGCTTTAAAAAACATCTCCTTATCTTTATTTTTTATTGCATTTAAAAATAAACCATGGTTATTAAATATCATAATACCCGTAATAGATTTTAAACTTGAACCACTTCCAGAGATGCTAAATGATAAATACAGCTATTATCAGAGGGAGCACTCAGAGAAATTGATAGCCAGCATTTGTTTAATGAGTGTGTGTGTACACACGTGTGGGGAGGGGAGCGATGCCAGCCCACAGGGGTGGCTCTTATGTAACAGGGAACTGCCAGCTTGGGCTGCTGAGAGTGGCCCAGGAGATCGGGGGACTCAAGTCTGGTTTTGAAGGGTTGCTTGGCCCCCACAGCAGAGGATCCCGCAGCGCTGTGGCTGCAGGACTGGTACAGGAGCAGGGCCAGGAGCATCCCAGCCGCCTTAGGGATGTGCTCCTCGAGGTGCTGAAGGTGCCCTGGGGCATCCAGGGTGTGGCACTGCCCGCGGGGCCTGGGTCCCCTCGGAGTGAGAGCCTCGGCAGAGCCAGCTCTCCCCAGGGTCCCGGCAGTGGCAGCAATGCCCGGGCTAACAGCGGGCAGGGCGATGCTGCCATGACTGATGGCTTTGGGGGTGAGGGTTTGGGGTGGTTTCTGGTTTTCCTTGGCAGTGCAGGAGCCTTTGTATATGCAGAGTGTCAGAGCTGCAGGGCACAGGGCAGAGCCAACCCTTCATGGACATCACCTCGGGTGCAGGGGGTGTTGGGTGAAGAATGGGTTTCCTCTCTTTCAGCTTGAAGTCATTCTCCTGTCCTGGCTCTCCAGGCCCTTGGAAATAGCCAGAACTGTTTGGCCTCAGGACCTCTTGAGTGCAAGAACAACCAGAAAAGTTCAGTTTTTCAGTCCAGTTTGTCTCCTCTCTTTGTTTGCTGAGCTGAGCAACACCCCCAGCTCTGAATGTGCTTCAGGAGTGTTTCTGTGGGGGGTGCCCCCTCCTCCAGCCACCCTCTGATGTCCTGACGCTGATGTTTCCTCTCTGAGTTCTCTTAATCTCATCTCCTCCAAAACTGCTTTGCCTTTCCCTTTCCAGGCTCTCAGTATCTATTTGCATCCCTCAGTAATGTCCTGTTCCAGCTGCTGAGTGCTTGCAGTGCAGGAATTAATGTCTCTGAGTGGTGATGGCAGCAGGGCTGGTGGGGGCTGCTGCAGCAGCTCTCCTGGGAGTCCCTGTGTTCAGTGGGGGGCTCCTGGGTGCTGCAGGGTGACAAGAGCTGTGTCCCCATGGCCAGGCCAGCTCTCTGTGCTCGGAGCTGTTTGCTCTGGGGTCACTGGTGCTCCCTGGCAGTGCTCAGCAGGGATGGGGCAGTGGCCTCCCAGCATTGCCCCAGCAGGGACAGGAGCTGCAGCCACCCCTCTGTCCACCCTCACCCCTGCCCCTGCTTTATTTATTTATGTTTGAGCAGAAGCATAACACAAATAAAGCAGGGCCATAAAAATGTCAGTGAAAGTTCAAACCTATTCATTACCCATTTCACTCCGATTAAAATTTCCATCAAGGCTGCTTGGTTTTGACTTGAGTTGCTTTCCTTTTAATGAGCTTGATCTAGAAAGTAAAAGATGCTAATTCATCCTTACATCTCTATCATCTCCTGGCTTTTGCTATATAAAGCATCAAGGTCGCATTCTGGGGAAATGTCTTTTTACCAAAGGTGCCATAATAATAATGAAGCAGCAATTTGTTTCAGCAAACTGCCTACAGTAATGAAGCTTAATTATAACCGTGTTATTAATACTGCTGCTTAAGGTAATTCACTTCTGAGCGGGGCGCAGAACAGTAAACTATAATTTAAACAAGAATTGAGACCTAATTTAAATCATCAGATCTGCTGTGGAAAAGGCAAACAGAGCTGGAGCTCTCCCTCTGCTGCCTCCATCACCACCCTGGCAGGGCTGCAGGAGCACAGAGAGCACTCGGGAGCAGCTGGTGGCTCCTCCTGACCTCCAACGTGCCTGCAAAACACAAAAATTTCCGAGTGCCCTGCAGGAAAGGGGGTGAAGGACGTGCTCAGATGTCTGAGCTAGCGTGGGGCTCCCAGAACTGCTCCCTGCCAGGCAGGAGCATCACCTCCAATGCCCAGCCTCTCGGGAAACCTGTGAAATGCCACTCTTGGAATTACATTTTTATGCCTTTCTTCCACTCTGTGATTTTAGGGCATGTGCCTGGAGGCTTGGGATCCTTACAAGCTCCCAGCACTTCCCATGGTGCTGCTGTCCCCTCCTGCCTGTCCCCAGCTCTCTTTTCCAGGCTGAGCACCCCCACCCAGGCCCGTCCCTGTGCTGTGCCTCCAGAGGCAGCAGCCCTCTGTGAACTCCTTTGCTCTTGGACGCTCTTTCCCTCCCCTCCAGGCCTCCGCTCCCCCTTTCCCCATAACAAACTCCCTTCCCTGTGCACAGCTGGGAGCCCTGGCATCCTCCCTCCCTGAATCCCTCGTTCTTTCTGCCTCTTCCCTGCACTCCCCCCTGGCAGCCGCCTCCCTCCAGCATCCCCCTGCCGCACCCCTGGCACGCTGCGCCCCTCCCGGGGCCGAGCGGTGCCGGGAACAGCTCCCAGGAATCGCCCTCGCCATCCCCCCGGGCCCGGCGGGTGGGATGTGTCCCTCCCTGCTAGGTGTGGGTGGTGGGGGGATATTTCCCAGCCCCCTGGCACTGCCAGGTGTGGCTGTGCTCAACAGGCTGGCAGGGAGGAGGAGGAGGGTGCGGGAGAAGTAAGGAGGTGGAATGTTTCTTCTTGGGAAGGGGAAAAAAAGCCTCCATCACTGTTCCACTTGACTGCAGCCTCCCGCAGGCTGTTTCATCTCATATTATCTAAGCTCCAAGGGGGTGTCCAATTTGAGGAACAATAACTATAAAGTCATTTTCGGTCCCCCGCTGTGGCACAGCACATGATAGCCTGTGTAAAGCAGCAAACAGCCTGGCTGGCCGCTCCGCCGAGCCGGGCTGGGGCCGAGCGCGGGGCAGCCGGAGGGACCCGCCGGGAGCCCGCGGCTCATTTGGCACCGAGAGCAGCGCAAGGGCACGGCCCGAGCCCCCGGGCGCGGATGCGCGTCCCTGCCCGGCTCTGCGGAGCTCCCCCGCTCCGGCGCTGCCCCCCGAGCTCCCCCCGGGGTTACAGCGCTGCCCTGAGCCGGCAGAGCTGATCCTGCCTGCGGAGCTGCATCAAGAGCAGGAAATGGGAGAAAATGCGGCAGTTCCGTGTCCTGGAAGGGCTCCGTGCCCTGCCCCGGAGGGCTGCGGGGTCCCAGGCTGGGGTGGGAGGGTGCCAGGGCAGCGCTGGGTGCCCGGAGCAGAGCGGGGTGAGCCAGGAGCTGCCCGGGCACGGGGACTCAGCTCTGCTCCAGCTGCGGGGCTGGACCCGGGATCTGCCCCTGGGCAGAGGGGCTGCTGCTGAAAACACGAGATGGGGCTTGGGTGTCCTTTGCAGCTGGAAGAGGCACCCGGGAGCTGGATGGGCTTGGGAGCCCCCTGGAACTGCTCCCCAGCCCGGCAGCTGCAGGTGAGGCATCCACGAGCCCCCTCCCTCCAAAGGTGGATTGAGTCTCAGGAGAGCAAATAATGGAGGATACACCTGGTACATGGGATTTGGAACAAATCCTTCTGCAGGCACACTCTGGCTAGGGCTGCTTAAAGAATAACTGGAGTCAAAATGAGGAACTCCATGGCAATTTATATGGATGTTCTACACAATTCAATACTGGGGGAGAAGGATGAACCTATTACAGTAATTAACTTGTTGCACATCAAAGCAAATGTGCTAAAGCAGCTTTTCTATGCAGCAGCTCTATTCAGTGGAGGAAGAAACCAGTAAAATGGGGGAATAAAGTGTGCCCTTCCTGCTGTCACTATCCTCTAGGTTCAAGGATCTCTCCCGAGGGATTTTAAACCTGTGACTTGATTCAAATCCCTCTTTAGGCCTACTGGGACTCCCATGAAAGCCCCCATGGCTGCAGGGAAGGTGGTGGACAGAGCATCCTCATCTGTTCAGAGCAGTCCAGTCAGGCAGGATCTAATTTAAGACAGAGTTTGAGAAAGGGAGAAATAGTAGGTGCCAGGGACTTTGGGAAGAGCAGAAGTTTTAATTGGGTTTTATCTATTAGTTAATCAGGAAGTATTTCGGTGACAATTAGGTCACAGCCTCTGGCATAACTGTGAAGCAGCCATCCATCATTAGCCCTACCTGGGCTTGCAAAGTGGTATTTATGAGTTTCCAACTGGTGAAAAAGCCCTTCTAAGAAATTAAGGTGAAAAGCACACTCTTGACCATGGGGGGAAGGCTGTCAGCCGTGATTGATGGCTGGGAGCAGGGAGGAACAGCTGTTTATTGGGTCCAGCAAGGCTGGAACCCCTCTGTCTGTGGCAGCAGCTGGTCCTGGAACGAGCCGGGCTGGGTTTGTCCTGGGCTGGGTTTGTCCTAGGTTGGGTTTGTCCTGGGGTGGGTTTGTCCTGCAGGGTGGGTTTGTCCTGGCCTGGGTTTGTCCTGCAGGGTGGGTTTGTCCTGGGGTGGGTTTGTCCTGCAGGGTGTCCCGGAGCGAGGGCTCAGCGCGGATGTGACACTGCACCCTCAGCCCTGTGTGACAGCCCAGGGGAGGAGATGGCACCCGGCGTGGCACAGGGCTGGAATGTGGTGGCACAGCCTCTCCCACGTGCTCCCAGCTCTCGGGAGGCTGCTCTGACCCCGCTGCTGCAGGGGGAGCTGCACTCCCCAGCTGCTGGGCACACACCTTGGTCTAAACGAGCGGGTTTGCACAGCTCTGCCCAGACCTGCCCAAGTCCTTGAAGCTCAGGGGGCCGTTGCTGCTGTCATTGAGGAGGGGGGATGGAGAAGGGAGCAGCTGGGTGACCCTGCTGTCCCCTTGGAGCTGGATCAGAGCTCAGATGGAGAGGAGAAGCGATCCCGGTGGGTCTGTGCAGGGAACAGTGACAGCAGGGAAGCAGAGCCATGTGAATGAGCCTGTTTCCTTTTCATCACATGATTCTGATGGAGGAAATGTTAATTGGGCATCTTACAACCAGTTTGTTCTCCTCCTCCCAGCTCTGCGAGGAGCAGCAGAGGGCTGAGCCCAGTCCCGGGGGTGGCAGTGGGGCACAGATCTCCTTGGAGGCAGAAATGCCAAGGGAAGGACAGCCTGGGCCGCAGCTGAATTACCCACAAGAGCAGGGAATAATCACATGGAAATTGCAGGTGAGATGAGGCTGGCTTGGCTTTGGGGCGCCGTTGAGAGGAGCCGGCAGCCCCGGGATGAGCTCAGGCTCTCACTAAAACAAACACTCGGCTGCCGAGGCCAGGCAGGCAGGAGCCCTTCTCTGTTAATTATCTGCGGTGGAGGCTGTTCAGCTGCGAGTGTATCCAGCTGCCGGGCACGCTGGGCACATCCCTCCTCCAGGTTAAGTGGTAATTACACCTAATTAGGAGCAAATAAATATTTTATATGCTTTGGACTACTGCAGGTGACCAGCAGAAACCTCCAAGTGGTGGAGAACACCTCACCAGCTGCAAGTCCCTGCTGCAGCCGTCCCGCAGGGTCCCCTCAAAGGACACCACGGGTCTCGTCGCTAATGCCTGTAAATCCTGAGGAATTCTTGCTGCAGCCTCTGTGTGTCCCGGGGATTCCCGTGCCTCCACTGCCGGCCCTTCACGGCGTCCTGGCAGGGGGAGGATGCAGCACCGCGGCTTTGCCTTGATTACGTTGTGTTCTGCAATAAACAGCAGCGAGTGTTCATTATTATTTAAACACCTCGTGTTTCCCAAGCCTTATTTGGGCGGCGTTTTTCCACAGCATATGTTGGAATTTACAGTAAGTGCAGCCACTCTACAGTCAACATTTGGTTTCTCTCACCCACAGACTGCAGTGCTAATTAGGGGAGGTTTCCCCTCGTTATCCCGGGGAGGTCAAGCGCAGCAATTTGCATTTTGAAGAGCCGGGAGCAGCGGTGGCGGGGCTCATCCGGCCGGAACAGGCACGGAGATCCCGGCACGGGGCAAGGAGTGGGAGCCTTCACCTTGGCTGGAGAGATCACAGAGCCACAAAATCACTAAGGCTGTAAAAGACCCCACAGGGTCCCACCTCGGACTGAGCAGCACCATCTCCCCTAAACCCTGGAGCTCTGAGGAACCTCCTGAGCTGTCTCAGCCCTCCTGAGTCCTGCCCGTGCTCCTCGGGGGGAAATGTCCAACTTCACTGCAGAGCTTTGTGCCCACAGCAGCCAAGGAAGGGCTGGCAGGGCTGCTGTGGATGCCCTTGATCATCTCTGGCATTATCCTGCACTGATCTCCCAAAGCTGGCCCGGAGCAGGGTAAACACGGGCACTGGAGCCTGTCCCGCTGTGTTTGCACAGCCCACGGTGCAAAGCACCCGGGCATGGGCTTGGAGATTGCAGGATCAAATGAAAGACCAAATGAAACCTCCTCCCCCGAGCCGCCTCTCTCAGGGGTTGATGCCAGCTCAGAGGGACACAGAGCTCCCTGTCCCTGGTCACTGTGGCTGCTCCAGCAATTCCACGTCTCCCTGTGAGCACACAGGGCCAGAGGAAGGCTCCTGCTGAGCAGGGTCAGCCCTGCTCCTCGCTCCAGAGGTGCTCTCCAGCTGCTCTCAAACTCTATTTAGATATTTCCACATTAATTCCGAGGAGAAGGGCTCAAAAGTTCAGAATGGGAGAGAGGGATCTTTGATGTAGGAGGCTCTTGTCTCTGAAAAAAGCTTTATATTATCATGTAAAACATAAAGGGCATTCGTTAGGAAACCATGCTGCTTAATTTAGGAACTCTGTCTTCTCAGGCTCTTCCCCCTCCTTTGTTTAATGAGCAAGGGGGAGGCAGCATTGCTTGAGAAATGAACCTTTTACCCCCAGGCTCAAAGTGGGGGACTTGTGGTGAAAGCCGAGGTGACAGCACAGCCTGCTCTGGCCCTGGGCAGCAGTGAAGGGGGGACTGGAACCCATGGGTGCCCATCTGCCCCAGCCCTGGAGAGGGAGGGCGATGCCTGGTGAGCATCCTGTGTGCACCCCCACCCTGCCAGGCCAGCAGAGACCCCTGAACTGCCCCCCAGAGCTGCTCCCCTGGCAGGGCCTCCCGCCCCAGCCCTGCTGCCGAAGCGTAATGAGAAAAGTACACCTTCCCCCAGAATCGATCGGAGAGCCGGGGGGTCACCTAATTGAGGCTGCTCACCAAGTGCCAGCACAGCCAGAGCCCAAGCGCAGCACTGGAGCCTGCTGTGAGATCATAAATCACATTCCAGCCCGGCACAGCCTCCCCTGCGCCTCCGCGCTCCATCGACCCGGCCTGGCACTCCTGCTGTGCCAGGGGAGAGCCAGGACTGGGGGCCGGGCTGGGCTGGGCCGGACTGGGCAGGTGCTGCTCCAGGCTCCCAGCAATCGCCTCCAGTTGTTTTCCCTAGCAAGGAAATAATTTGCTTTTCCAGACAGGAAATTCGCCAGGGCTTGCTGCTTCATTTGTTTGTTCTGGTGCTGGCTTTGGAAACACTCCAAGGATGCTGGCAAAACAAAAGCTGATCAGAAGTGGGGCTTGGCTGTGCCTGGCCACCGTGGCTCTGTGCAGGTGGGGGAGTGAGCCCTGTGCCTGTGCCCTGCTGGGGCTCAGCATCCACTGCCCCTGGCACGGCACAGCCTTGGTTCAGCCTTGGTTCTGCATCTCCAGAGCCTGAGCTGGTTTCCAGACAGGACTCCAAAGCCCGATTCAACAGGAAAAAGCTGTTCCAAATGAAGGAACATTGCAGTGCTGAAGGAAGGAGCCCTCTGCCCCAGGGCTGCTGCAGGCTGGGCCAGGCTCTCCTGCCATCCCCAGCCAGGTCCTGCTCCATAAATCCAAGCCCGAGTGATTTAGGAGTGGCTTTGCACCCCTGCAAACTCCCAGCCACTGCACGGACTGCCCGAGGGGAGCACTCCCAGCTGTGTGGGGGGAGAGGCAGCAGGGGCTGATGCACATTTGCTGCTGTGTCCTTGGAAAAACACGCAGGACCTGCTGGAGATCCTGTGTGCTCCCTCAGATGCACCCAGAAGGATTGCTTGGAGAGGAGCAGCAATAATCACCACAACCCAAAGACAAAAAAAAAAAAAAAAAGAAAAATAAATCAAAGGCTAATCCTAAAAACTCTCCTTTAATCTTTGTGCTTCCAGATGTCGTCTCCCTTTCATCTAGGACTTTGCTGTTCACTACAGTTACAGAAACCACAAGGCTGAAAGAGGGGAGGAAAAAAGAAGAGATTAAATTAATGAGCAGGTAAGCAGGTTTATCATTTTGTCTGATCCTTCCTTCCTTCCTGCTAATTTCTCTGAGCCAATTTGGGAGGCAGAGCCTGATGGTAACTTTGCCACAGATTGTTGTATCCCTTTTCTTCCTTACATCATTTATCCCAATGATGATAATGTCTGATTTGTGGAGCTGCTTCAAGGGCCAGTGCAGCAGGGGGGTGTTGGAAGAGAAAAACATTTGCCTGCATAAAGATAATGAAATGGGTATTTTGGGCTTCTGGTAGCTCTGTCTGGGCTATGCCGTAATTAGGCTGTAATGAGCAAGGGCACAAAAACTGGAAATGTGGAAGGGGGTGGGAGAGGAGCACCAGAGTGTCCAGCTGCTGAGCCCACGCTGGATGTTCCTGTCCTCTAAGCCGGGGCTTTCTGGAGGTGTCCGGAGCGGTTGCAGCCGTTCCCAGCTCCCAGCACAGGGAGCAGGGGCGCTGCAGGGCCCTGGCACTGCGAGCACACGGGGCTGGAGTGTCCCCTCAGGGTCACCCGTGGGCAGAGAGGCCACGCCGATGCCTTGGGAAGAGCTGGCACATCCTGGATCCCACGGCTGGCTGATCCAGCGGGTGAGCAGCCAAATGTGAGGCCATCAGTCCAGGCGGGGTGGAAGAACTTTGTGCCCGGGCTGGGCGGCTGCCAGGGCAGGGAATGAGCCCTCGCAGCTCAGAGGGGACTGAGCACTGTGCATGACCCACGGGGAAGGGGCACTGGAGGCTCCTGCAGCTCCTGTCTGGCCAGCTGATGAAGCTTTAGCTCGTTAGTTGTGACCTGGAAAAGGAAATGACCTGGTGCCAGGCGTGCGGGTGGCTCGTGGCTCTTGGCCCTCCTGCACTGGGGCTTAAATTCATTGTCCTGGGGCCCCTTGTCATGGTGTGGGTCAGCAGCCAGGCCTGGAGGGGACAGGGATCACCCAGCCAGGTTCCTGTCCCTGCTGTCCCTCCCTCCCCACTCGCTCTCCTGCTCTTGCTGCCTGTCCTTGCTGCCAGGGAGGAAGATGAACACACACTCAGCAAAGCATTTACCAGGAGGGCACTTCACCAGCAGACAGGTGGGTTCATAAATCCTGCACCCCTTCCAGACGAGAGCAGATTGCTGCCTGGCCTCGATGAGTTTTGCTCAGAATTGAATTACAGGCTCTGCATAAGACCCTGTGGGGACAGGTCGTGCTCAGGGAGCCGCCTGCATCCTCCCACACCATGGACGGGCTTCTCCCCTGCCTGGCCCTGAGCCCTGAGCCCTGAGCCCCTGGCAGAGGCAGGAGGAGAAGCCCCAGCCCAGCCTGCTGATCCTGGCTGTGGGCACAGGCAGTGCTGGGGGAGTCTCTGAGAGCCACCCTCTGCTTGGATCCCCCGCTCAGGCCCAGCTCCTCTTCCTCTCCTGAACTTCTCTTCCTAATGATGTTTGCTCCAAAGCTGTTTTCTCCTTGGTTCTCTCCACCTGCCACCTCCTTCCAGTCCAATTAGTGCTTTGTTGGTGGTTCCTTGAATGTCAGTGGTGGTGTCCGTGTGCCCCTGGCTTTGAGGTCGGTCCCTCAGCCCCGTCAGGCACAGTCTGACCCATCCCTCTGTTTCATCTTCTCTTGCTGGTGCTGCCTGGGCTGCTCTGAAGTGCTGGAGCCGACTACAAACTAGAAAGTTTTTCAATTAAGAAACTTTTATTTTTTTAGGACTCATTAAAAGAGAGAGAGAAAGAGAGAGGGTTATTTTTTTCTTCTTTGTGATAATTATTATTAATGGCCTTTCCTTCTAGCAGAGGTTTGTTACCCTGGCGCAGGAGGGGAATGCTGGCAGGCTCTGGCACGGGGGGGTGTAACTGGAAGTGATGGGAATGATGTCTCCCACATTATTTCATTAGCAGGAGAACACATCTGAGGGGATGAGCCATCCCAGCCGCAGGGCTGGGGAGAGGAGGCGGCTGAGAGCCGGGCCCGGCAGAGCCTGGCCGTGCCTCTGTTTCCTCCTTACCTCTGCAAACAGCAATCCTCCGCTTCCAGAGAGCCTTTAGTCCCCGGGCAGCCCTGCCCGCACACCCAGCCAAGCTCCCAGGGCCTGAAGCTGACCCTGCCCCACACCAGCCATGCCCCAGCCCCTGCCCCCATCCTCTGCCCCCCTTTCCCTGCCACAGCACCCGGCCGGGCACAGCACCGAGCGTGACCCACTTCTGTATCCAGAGCAGCCGCTGCTGTTTGAAAGCTCATCAAGCTGCATAATCCCGGGTGATCAAAGGCTCCCACATCCACCCACAGGTACGGCAAACAGAGCAGGAGTGCAGCTCTGGGCACGGAACGCCCCAGCGCGTCCTCTGTGCCGGCTCCCCGGCTCTGCCGGAGCGGAAAGCAGAAAATGGGACACGTCTCTGGGAAGCTCGGGGCTCTGGGAAGCTCTGGGAAGCTCAGGGCTCTGGGAAGTGCAGGGCTCTGGGAAGCTCAGGGCTCTGGGAAGCTCAGGGCTCTGGGAAGCTCGGAGCTCTGGGAAGCTCAGGGAAGCTCTGGGAAGCTCGGGGCTCTGCCTCGGCCTCGCTGGGAAATCCAGGCTGAGCAGGATGGCAGCTTGTGATGGCAGCTTGTGCCAAGCGTGGGCAGCTCCTTTGCCCCTCGAAGGGAAGGACTGGATGAGGTGGCGAAGGCCAGCGTTGCTCTTTGGGCACAAGTGGCTCCAGGCTCCCGGGGAGGGAGGAGGTGCCACATGCTCTCACAGTTCTTCCTTGTGGCAACCCCGTGGTTTTGTTCTGCTTTGGATTAATCCCATTTTCTGAGCCAAGTCTGCAAAATGAGGCTGCACTTAAAGAAATAAAACCCCTCCTGTGCCCCATGCTGCCAGAGCATTAAAAGCAGTGACAGTGCGATGGCTCTTTGGTGGCTACAACTGCAGAATCCAGTGACTGACCCCCACTCACAAATGGGGCATCCCCTCCCACCCCGGGCTCTGGCTCTCCTCGTCTGGGGAATCCTGGTCCGAGCTCTCTGCAAACCCAGCTGGCATCAGCTGCCTCAGGATGGCTTTGCCACAAGTGACAGCAGAGAACTGCTTTATTATTCTGCTTTTATGGTCTTTGTAATGAAAGCTGAGGCTCTGGAGAAGGATGGCAAGGCCTTTCCCTGACCCCACCAAACTCCCTCACTGCCCTTCAGGGATGGGCAAACACCCAGTGATAAACACTTGGCTAATGGGCACGGCTCCACATCATAAACATCACCTCCCCTCGCACTAATTGTCCTCCTTGTCACTGCTTCTTGCACAGTGACAAACGATTTGGGTTTAATGGAGATCGGGCTCCCCTGTCACTCCTGAGTCATCCCTCAGCCGGGGATGAGTCAGGGACAGGCCCTGGGTGCAGGGGAGCAGCCCCTGACAGAGACTTCCCCGTCCCCCTCCACCTGGGTCATCCATAACAGCCAGGCCAGACCAATTTTCCCCCAAGGCATATTTTCCCAGCCAAAGCCACTTTGTTTCCTGGAGTAGGAGCAATATTTATCCTTCCCTGTGCTGTGAGATCAAGCGAGCGCTTGATAGAATTAAAAGGCAACTCATTTAAAAGCAATGCAAGAGCAGCAGTTGGATTACCTGGGAAACTCATGGCTGAAGGGTCATTTTCCAGTAATAATTTGCTGTGGACTTAAAATATGACCTTGTGTTAGTTCTGCAGAGCAGAACCTGGCCAGACTCACAGGGTGCAGGAGGTGGATGGGTGCCCAAACAGTCCCAGAGTCTGGAGTCTTGTTTGCAGGGCGGTTGAAAGGAAGTATAAAGGAAAAAATCGAATCCCAAGTGCTCAGCTGAAGATAAGGAAAAAATCCCCAACCTGTTACAAACTTCAGAGCCGTGGAAGAGGAGAAGCCGAGCAGACGTGTGGCAGTGAGAGCGGCAGAAAGGAAAGCGCTGACCTCTGGCCCTGGCAATAGCGAGGATTTCTTTAGATATAAAGAAGAAAGAAAGACTGTGATTGCTGGTAATGTGCTGTGAAAGAAACATTTCTTCTCAGCCTCCAGCCTGCCAATTGAAGCGTGAGCTGAGGAGCAGGACACGGCTCCGGGAGGCTCCGAGCTGCCCCAGCGCTGCAGCACATCCCGCCGGGACCACTCCACATTCCAGGAGCAGCCAGCAGCCACCAGGCAGAGCCCTCGCTGCCCCAAAGGAGACACTAAATTTGTCCTCTGTGTTCCCCACCCTGGGACAAATGTGCTGGTCTGGCAGGACTCGGTGATTGTCACATCAGAGACTTTGTTCTCCCTTGGAAAACAACAACAAAAAAAGCACCAAGATTTACCTGGAAGGTTTGTCAGGAAGGAAATCAAACCAACTCCTAACAAACCCCTCTTCAGAAATTATCTCACTGAGTTAATGATGTAAGAAGACTGCAAGATCCAGCTGGGTGAAAAAAATCTTCCAGCTGAGATTCTCTTACAGCTTCCTGTGGTGAGGAAGTTATTAAAAATCCTGCCCTGGAGAAGGGCCCCCTCTCTGTGTTACCAACTCCCATCACCCAGGTGATGATTCGGAGATTTTCTGAGGTGTTTTCAGTAAAGAAAACTGATTTATAAAATAATAGTAAAAAAAACCCCTAACTTGGCTGCTCTGCATGATTTTCCCAAGTCTCCATTTTTTCAGCTGAAGCTGCAGTAAAACAAAAGAGTCATTTCCCGTGTTTAACCAGTGGGTTCTGTGTTGGGGAGCTTTTGAGATACCTGCCCTCCAAAATACATGGTATTACAGAGGAAAAACAAGGAAAAAAGACATGGAAGGATGGCATTTGGTCACTCCAAGGGCACCAGGGAGGGCCAGCTGGGTGTGGAGGGGGTGAAATCTGCTGGTGCTGCTGGATGGCCACAGGAGCGCGGCAGAGCGGCCACCAAGGGAGGCCAAAGAGCCTCCGAGGCTGAAGAGCCTTTTCTCTCAGGGCTGGGGTGTGGGGCTGTGCTCCCCAAGACCCCCTCCAGCCCTCCTGGTCCTGCAGGCAGGCGTGGGAACCGTCCTTTCCCACAGCACAGCCCCCTGCTCTGGGTCCATGCCCTTGGAAAAGCCACCACGCTCTCGTGTGGTGCCCCTGTGCAACCCAGACCTCACCCACAGCCAGAGCATCAAGAGGCTGCGACCTGCAGGGGCCCCGGGCCGTGCACAGCAGCTGGCAGAGCCCAGGACACGGCTTCTCCCCAAAAAGCCGTGGCTTCTCCCCAGAGCTTGCAGCCGTGCGTCTGGCAAGGCTCCCCGGCTGGTGGCTGCAGCTAATCCCTGTCAGAACATCCCAGAGAAGCTGTCGGGCTGTAAATCGCTGCTGCTGAGCACCCAGGACACGCAGATCCGAGGTAACTTTACTCCAGAGAGCCAATTAGTGCAAATGTGGCCGTGTGATCAGCTGCTGATATCTCCGGGCAGACAAGGCTGGGGAAGCGCTCTCTGAAGGCAGTGGCAGTTCTGGTGATGGCCTCCCCTCCATCCCCAAGGCCTCTGGGAGGCTCAGCCTCGGGCAGGAGGCAGGGCAGAGCTGTGGCTGTCCCTGTGGAGCGCTCAGCAGCTGTCCCTGCTCAGCCTCCCCCGGCGCTGGGCATTCCTCCGAGGCTGGCAGTGCCCGGCTCCGCTGCTCCCGGGGCAGGCACTGCAGAGGGCAGGGTTTGTGTGCTGGGGCTGGCACCGTCCCAAAGGTGCTGGAGGGGCACGGGGGGTGCTCAGAGCCCAGGAGGAGGGAGGCACCCAGTGCTGGGGGCTTCTGAGGCTCTCGGTGCTGCCCTTGCCCCGGCCATGGGGGACCGTGGGACTGCTCCATGTCTGTGGTTTGTGCTTCCCGCGGTGAGGAGGGGAGGGACGGGAGCAGATCTGATTGTGGAGGAGGAGGAAGGAGGATTTTGGCACAGGACAGAGCGCTGGGTGGGACTGTCAGCAGCATCAAACTGGATCCACATCCCCGAACAGGAGTGGAAATGGGGTCAGGCTCTGAACACGTGCTGGAACTGCTCCTGCCTGTGCAGCTGCTGCCTCTGAGAGCAGCACATCTCCCCTCCAGTGAACCTCAGAGGGGTTTGCACACTGTCCCAGAGGGCTCCCCTTGTTCCAGCCCCAGCAGCGGGATGAGATCCTCATTCCCAGCTTTTGGAACCTGAGGCTGGTTGGGTAAGTCTGGACTCCCTCTGAGGAGGCCAGGGGACATTTGGATAGAACTGGCTGGAGCCATGGTTATGAAAGCAGGAGCCATATAACACTGGGAACACAGCAGTAAAGGATCCTAAACCTCCCTGACGGTTCTGGTGGTTAATGTCTGCCTGTAGCTTAATTACACCATCAATTCCATTAAATAGCACAGTAACAACCTGGAATTTAATGAATACATAGAAAAGAATAAATTGGACTCACGGTGCAACTGATATTCCTTTATGGAATCAGAGGAAACTGAAACAGAAGTTCAGTTTCTTTTTAGTGAAAGTAGAGAAAGAAATAAATTAAAATTAAAGGTTTGAGCTGCAGCAGCAGTGGCTCCAAACCTGCAGTGCCTTGGGGTGGCAGGGGCTGTGACACCCCATGCAGGGCATGGACAAAGCAGAGGCTCCCAAAGAGGGGCACGACTGTGCCAAAGCCAGGCAGACGTGTGTGCCACCCCTGCCCCAGCTCCCCCAGCACGGCTCTGGCTGTCCAGGCACTGTCAGGGTGGTCCTGATGCTCTGCATCCTCTCACAGGCTACAGGCGCATCCCTTTCTTCCCTTGTCTTTTTTAACTCCACGTTTCGGTGAAGAAGTGTTTGCTTTTTTTGCTTAAATAACCACACACTGTTTGCTCTCGAGGTGTTGAAGCACCCGGACAAATTTCCCCCGTGTTGACGAGGAGCAAACAGTCCAGCAGAGCAAGCGATGTTTGCAGAGGAAATCCAGAGGTGTTTCGGTGTGCTCGGAGCTTCGCGGAGATGGAGCCGCGGCGCTGCGGGCCCCGTGCCGCGGTGGAGCTGCTCGGAGCCAGCCCGGGACCGCCGCATCCTCCTTTCCACGATCCCTGCTCGCATTCCAGGGATGCGCTGCTGCCGGCGCGGGGAGAGGCGGAGAGCAGCGGCCCCGGCGCCCCGAGGCTCCAGCCCGGCCTTCCCCGGCATTAGCCACGCTCCAGATTGTGCCAGCGCCCGAGGGAGCTGGGCAGAGCCTCCGGCGGGGCGGCGCTCCCCGCCCGGCCCCGCGCATCCCCCCGGTGCCCCGGGGCTCGCAGCCACCCCCAGCCCCCGCCACAAAGGCCGATGGCACCGGGCTTTCCCCCTCGGTGTTTGCTGACAGCTCGGAGTGCACAGGGCTGTGTCCCCCCAGCCTGGCCCGGCCGGGGCACCCCAGGGCTGCGGGCACCGCGCGGGGTGGGCTCAGCTCCTGCCCGCTGCCGGCTCTCCCCTGCCCACCCTGGCATGAGCTGCAGCCTCCCCGTCCCTGCTCGGCGGGGATATAATATCCCTCTGCCGGAGCGCCTGTGGCGGGCGGCGGTGACCGATGCGAGGGGCTGATTGCCTGTATGGCGATGCTGAAAGGGGTCGCGACTCCCTAAGTGCTCGTCAGGATGAAGGATGACAGCCTCAGCCAGCGAGACACTTCCCTCCTCTCCCGCAGCTAATGAGTGCTCTGGCGGCCAGCGCTGCTGCTGCTTTTAGTTTATTTTCCCTTTGTTATTTCTCTCCCTGTTTATTTGCTTAATTAATTTATTTGTTTTAGGTTTCTCCCTCCTTTCTGCCCCTGACCCCCCTCCATCGTTCCCCTGCTTTCCCTCTGGCTTCTGCAGCTATTTGTGTTGGATCCTGAGCAGTTAGCGCTCTGAAAATTTAATTAGGTGTTTGGATGGAACCTGACAGCGGAGCCTGTGCTGGAACTGGGCTCCCCTGGCCCCCGCCGCTCCCTCCTAAGTCCACTTCACAGTGGGCAGGGGGACACAGGAGCCCCTAGGGGACACAGGAGCCCTCCCAGCCGCCAGCAGTGAGTGTCCCTTGTTCCCAGCGGAGGATGGAGCTGGCAGCGCGTTTGTCACACAGAGCTCTCCCCGGCTGCTCTTCCCCGAACCAGGGCAGATTTAGCTGCAGGGAAGGGGATACTGATGGCTGTGCTGCCGGGCTGCCAGGCAGCTCCGACATCCCCGGAATTGTGTTCCAGCTGCAGCCACGGGAGGGGAGGGGAGCGCTGGCGCCTGTCGGGGCGGTGCGGAGGAGAGGCCGTGCCGGGGGCGGTCAGAGAGCCGGGGTGAGGCTCGGGGGGAGGAGGGCATCTCCCCGAATCTGCTCCTTCTGTGACTGCTCCTTCTCTTGCTCTTCCCTGGAGTTTTGCCTCTCCGCCTTTAACACCTTTCGGAAATGAGCTGTAAATGGCTCATCCTGGGGACACTGCCCTGGAAGAGTCCCCGAGCTCGGTGTCCCCTTCCGCGCCCCGAGGGGTCCCGGGGAGCGATTCTCAAGTGCCAGGAGTGCCCCTGGGGACCGGGCACAGGCTCCTGGCAGCGCCACCCGCGCTCCCAAACCCCACCCGCGCTCCCAAACCCCACCCGCGCTCCCAAAATCCCACCCGCGCTCCCAAACCCCACCCGCGCTCCCAAACCCCACCCGCGCTCCCCAAAATCCCACCCGCGCTCCCAAACCCCACCCGCGCTCCCAAACCCCACCCGCGCTCCCAAACCCCACCTGCGGGCCCGGGCACTGCTCAACACCACCTTGGGCCAGGACAGCTTTCCCTTCCCTGCTCCACGGTAATTTGTTTTCCTGCCTTTTTTGAGTGCATCTTTTCCTCCTCCTCATTACCGAAGGCCAGGGCTCGTCCTGCCTGTGGCCAGGACACGATCCCGCATCCTGAGACATCTGCAGGGAGCTGCAGGGAGGATGAGGAGGGCGGGGGAGATGCTGTGGTACCTGGGCAGAGCCAGAACTCCCCAGGCACCCCCACCCATGCCCTGAGGAAAAGCTGCCCCAAAGCAGGGAGACCCCACCAGGCCCCTTTCCATCTCCTGTTGCACACTGAGTGCTTGAGGAAGAGCTGCCTCCCCTGGATTTGCACACCAAGGCTGGGAAGTGTGAGCAGGCACTAATAAATTACTCACTGATTGACAGATTGAGGCTTTTTTTTTTCCCTTCTGTAAATCAAGTAAAAAATATGCCAGGCTCATTCTTGCCTCTTTTTTTTTTTTAAGGATCAGTTAGACACAGGGACTCCAGAGTGAATAAACTGGGATTTATGTCCCCGTCAGTCGGATCCTTAAACTTCCTAAGTGCTTAAAACATACACATTTTAACTTGAAAAATTACCAGGTTTGTCTAAAGGAAAATTTCAGCATAAAACAGGAAACTCATTTGAAGGGAGAAATTCTCCAATGAAGCGAACCCAGCCAGTCATAAAAAAGTTAAACCAGGCATAAAGGGAAATGTCAGATGTGTGGGAGAGCCAGATGTCTCTCTATTTTTTTTTTTTTTATATTTTTATAACCTAGATCAGATTATAGCAGAATATATGAATGTATCTCACAGGGAGGGGGATGCAGCGAGAGGAGGAGGAGGATTTCATTCCCAGCCTGTAACTTGCTGTAACGTGGAGCACTCTACAAAGAAAAACATTTTTTTATTTCTAAATAAAGCACTTTAGAGTGACACATTTATTGCTGGCAAAGAATTACTCAAATAAGAGACATTGTCAGCTATTTATTTTAAAAGCTTTTTTTTTTTTTTTTTAGTTTGGGGAAAAAAAGATCAAAACCCCTTTCCATTCTTCACAATATTCCCTTAAAAGCTTTAAAATAAAGTGGGGTTTTTTGCTCCTGGGCTGCCTTTTTGGTGTCTCCAGGGCCCTGCAGCACGGGGGAGCCTGCAGGGAGCTGGAACTCGGCGTTCCCACCGGGAATGCCGGGATGCAGCCGGGGGCTGCCCACAGGGACTCTGCTCTTGCCCCGGCTGAGGGCATTTTCCAGGGAGAGAAATGGGAATCCTGAGCTTTCCAGGTGGGAGTGCAGCACTAACAGCAGCACTGCATTAACTGCAGCCCTGCATTAACTGCAGCCCTGCATTAACTGCAGCCCTGCATTAACTTCAGCACTGCATTAACTGCAGCCCTGCATTAACTGCAGCCCTGCATTAACTGCAGCCCTGCATTAACTGCAGCCCTGCATTAACGTGCCCGTCCAGGCTCCTCTCCACCGGCGCAGCTTCAGCGCCTTTCTCAGCCTCTGACAGGTTTCTCCTCTCCCTCCTGGGCGAAAAAAGAGAAGGAAAATGGATCTTTCCATGCCAGGCTGCAGAGAATCCCCCCGGCTGCCCACGGCAGAGCTGGCTGAGCCCACAGAAGGGCACCACGGGCACGGCGTGGGCAGAGCTGCACGGGGGGCCAGGGCAGCCCCCTCTGAGCCATGGAAACCCTGTGGGGGCTCAGGAGTCAGCCAGAGGGAAGGGGCCTGGACCACGAGGAGCTGCAGGAGGCCAAGGGATCCTTGCCTTGCCCTCCCCTCCCTGTCTGACTCCAAACCACCTTTAACTTGTCCGTGCCTTGGATTTGTTGTTTCATTAGCTTTTCCTCTCAGCTACTTTCTTTCCCCCATAGATTATTCTATTCCTCTTGCTTCCCCCCTTCCCTGTTCCTTTTGCTCTATAATTGGATCATTTGCAGTTTATAGGAAGGATGAGAAACAAAAGGTATTGACAACGTGAGCATTCAAAATTATATGTCAAGCTCAAAAAAAAGGAGATGAAAAGAAAATCTGGATCTTCTTTCTTTGCATTCTGATTTCTGAACCTGCAGAACTCATTAGTTCCCTGTGATTGGGGCTTTTTCTGTGCCTGTGGAAACCAGAAACCTACTTTTTAAAGGAGCTGTAGTCACTTGACTCCAGAGATGAGAAACAGCGAGGTAAAAGCCCGTGGTAAGTGCTCAGCATTAAACTTCTCTTCTCTTCTCTTCTCTTCTCTTCTCTTCTCTTCTCTTCTCTTCTCTTCTCTTCTCTTCTCTTCTCTTCTCTTCTCTTCTCTTCTCTTCTCTTCTCTTCTCTTCTCTTCTCTTCTCTTCTCTTCTCTTCTCTTCTCTTCTCTTCTCTTCTCTTCTCTTCTCTTCTCTTCTCTTCTCTTCTCTTCTCTTCTCTTCTCTTCTCTTCTCTTCTCTTCTCTTCTCTTCTCTTCTCTTCTCTTCTCTTCTCTTCTCTTCTCTTCTCTCTTCTCTTCTCTTCTCTTCTCTTCTCTTCTTTCGGCACAGCTTTACATCCAGGCCCAATGCTTCTTCCACTGGCCCCTGAAAAACACAACCAGATATTCTCTGGAAGAAAACAAATGCAGATTTTATTGTGGATTCCTTCTACTCACCAGCAGCTGTCCAGCAGGGTGGCACAACACAAGCCCCTTATTCCCAGAGAAATGGGGGCTCCCTGTAAACTCCCAGCTGCAGTTCCCAACTTCAGCCTCATTTCCTGCTGCCACTTCTGCCAGGCTCCATCTGCAGAGCTGCTGGGTGGGAGCAGGGCTGGCTGCACTCGGGACGCCCTGCCAGGCCTGACCAAGGCTCAGACCAATTACTGCTGGCCTGAGCCCAAGCCATCCATCTCAGCAAATTTCCCTCCAGGGGCCACCCCATTAGTAGCAAATAACTAATTATTGCTGTCAGCTTTAATAAAAAAACATTAGTTGAAAGATATTCCCCCCCTCCCCAACTTCCATTGCTGTATAAATTACAGGAGACAAAACTAACTTCTAAATTGAGTAATTCCAGACATTTGTCAGACTCCAAGAAATGCTTTAATTAGCGTTGGTTAATAAAGTGTTTAGGTAATTAGGAGAACATTTGTCCTGCCTGTGCAGATTTTTTTCCTCTTTCTTAAGACAACTCAAAAAAAAATTAATTGGAGTTCGGGCTTCAGGAATTACAAGGCTTTTTTTTGGTGCTTTCTTGGTGAGACCGCTAATGATTCTAGGGGGAGTCGCCTCTAGCGATCGAGTTCTGGAATTTTTCCCTCCTCTTTCTGGCTGTTTTGTCTGACGTGGGGAGCAGGAGCTCTCGGGGGACGGATCAAACCCAGCCCCAGCAGCTGATTCCCCGCGGGGCGTCGGGCGGGAGCTTCTCTGTCTGCAGCACCGGCGGCTGTGCCAGCCACAGCGTCGTTCTGGCTCCGCTCCTGGGCCGAGACGCAGGAGCTGAGCTGAGCTGAGCTGAGCTGCAGCCCACAGAGCTGTCACCCTGCCAGAAAGCAGCACTGAAACCCCCGGCCCCCACCCTGCTGCTGCTGCTGCTGACAGCTGCTGCCGTGGTGACGGTCCCTGGTACAGCCTGCATCCCATCCCTGGCACACCCAGCACCCCACCCCTGGCACACCCTGAATCCCATCCCTGTCACAGCCTGAATCCCACCTCTGTCACACCCAGCACCCCATCCCTGGCACACCCAGCATCCCATCCCTGGCACACCCTGCATCCCATCCCTGGCACAGCCTGCACCCCATCCCTGGCACAGCCTGAATCCCACCCCTGGCACAGCCAGAATCCCACCCCTGGCACCCCCAGGATGCTCTGCCCGGGCTGCTGGGCGAGCCCGGCTGTTTGCCATGAGCAGCATTTGCAGGAACGGGGCCCTGCTGTGGCTATAAAAGGTCTGTGCTGGGAGCACCGAGGCTCTGAGTGCCGAGGGGAGGTCTGAGAGCTGCAGGGGGGCAGGAGCGGTGAGGAAGGATTATTTTTAGCAGTGTTAGATAACAGGGCTGCAGAGAGGTGGCTGCTGGCAGACCTGCAGCAACTCCTCTGGACAAGAGCACAGGGCAGTGAGGAAGCCCCGAGGTGAGCACAGAGTCAGGCAGGGATGTGAGGCTCTTTCCTGCTCACCGAGTCCAGCTCCTCTTGAGGTTTCCAGCTTGCACTTGTGCTGAAGGAAGCTCTTGTCTGCTCTCAGAACAGCTTCTTCTGCCACTCTGTGCTCAGTGGGCCCTGGCACAGCTGCTGGAGCAGCCAGCTGAAACCAGCTCCACTCATCGGGCTGTGCTTGGTGCAGAGCAGAGGCACAGATGCTTGTGCTTCAGTTGTTAAAAATTTAAGAACTAGTTAGTCGTGAAGATGTCCTCATGGAAAGGTCTTGGCGTTGTGAGTTTAAAAATCCCACGGAGGTGTAGCTCACATCCTGCCAGCCACTTTTAGTGGGAGCTGCATCCTGCTGTGGTCCCGGGGTCGTGTCCTCACCAACTGCTTGGCATCAGTTCCTGCAGCTCATCCAATCAATGCATTAAGTGACTCTGCAATTAATTTGCTCGTCTGGATTACAGGAGTGTGGGAACAATGAGAAACATGCAATTTTCTGGTCTGCTCTGGGCCCATCACAGAGGGCTCTGTTTGCACCATGCCCTGAATCCCTCAGGCTCTGCAGCCTCACAGTCCCTCAGCTCCCTCTGCACAAAGCCTGGGCTGTCCTGTCTGTGCCCCTCTCCACGGAGGAGCTCTGTGCTCCTGGTGCCTCGTTCCTCTGGGGAGAGGAGGGCTCTGAGAGGCTCTTGGATGCCTGATGGATGTCCCAGCTCCAAGCTTTGGCTTCATGCACAACTCACAGTACACAAAACTCTGCAGAGTCCTGGCAGGGAAGGGCAGGGTTCAGCTTCTGGCCCCTGAACCAGCTGGGCAACACAAAGGCTCCACGGGAAGCAGAGCCAGGACTTTGCCATCCTTTAACCCGTGGTGATGTGTCACTGATCAGCACATTGGTTCTAATAGCTCCCCAGGTAGATTTGGGAGAGCAACGAGTTGAACATAAAAAATCCCTTTATTATTGCCATTTTGCTTTTATATACCCATCAAGCTTTCATATTTAATCTCCTACATCACAATAGCTGATCATTTTTAACATTTGACATTGATAAAGTGCCCACTGCTATTATTCTGACATACTATAAAACATTACACCCATTTGCGATAGAAAAGGCAAAGAATCAATACTCAGCCCCATTTTCCAGAGCAGCAGTAAATCATGGGGAGACTAACAAATTGTTTTAAATATAAGCACCTTCAAGACCAATAAAGAACCCAACCGATCCCTGTCCATTGTCACAGCTGTCAAACATCTTTACTGCTAAATGGACACTGGGGGTGTCCCGAGAGAGCTCAGCCCGGCCCCCAGGGGGGTCAGACTGGGGGGCTCCTGTTGTGGGATGTGCCGTGAGCTCCTTTGGGCACCGGGGGGTATCGGGGCTGCCCCACAGCTCAGCTCTGGCAGGGCTGCAGGGTACCAGGAGCTGAGCGAGGTTCAGCAGGTGAAGCTCCTCGCCCAGCCATGCAATGAAAACTGCAGCTCCCGGCTCTCCCCAGCCCATGGCAGGGCTGCGAGGTCAATCCCTCCTGGAGGCAGCACAGAAAATGTTCCCAGACTGCCGATTTTGGTGGGCAGCTCTCGCAGGGGAGCAGTGACCTTGCTGTGGGAGAGCTCAGCCGTGTTCCCGGGCGGTGTCACCAGGGCGGTGTCACCAGGGTGTGTCCGTGTGTCCCTGGGCTGGTCCTGGGGCTGGTCCCGGGGCACACCTGGCTGCTGGCAGCACCAGCCGGGGTAGGGCTGCCTCAGGCTGTGCCTGGCACCTCTCCCATCCCGGCTGCCACATCTGGGAGTTGCCAGTCCTGGGGCTCACCCTGCACTGCTTCCCTGTGTGTCCCTGTGTGACCCCGCACATCCACCTCCTCCCTGTGCTGGTACTTAGTCATGGAAAGGTAAAACGAAAGGAAACAGTGAATAATTTTACATCTGAGGTGAAGTAAACCTTGTGTGCATAGTTTAAAAATGTCTCTGGCACGTCTGCTGTCAAGGAGCTCCTAAATAACACGGTTTACCTGGGTTGACTGATTTATAGGAACGGGGCTCCCAGACCCCAAGGATGACATTTTAAACACATCTTCCTTTCATTTGTAAGGGATTAAATGAACATGTTTTGACAAGATTGATCAGATGGAGGTTCAGACGATTTCTCTTTGCAGCTTCAATCTATAGCTGGTAGAACTGGGAGAATATTCCCGTGTCTCATTACAATAATGCACAGCTGGCACCTCTGGAAATGAATGTTCAGGGAGTTCCCGGTGCTGAGGCTGCCCTGGAGAGGCGTTGGCAGCGTGGGCAGACCCTCGGTGGTGTCCTGCCCAGGGGGGTTTGGGTTTGTCTGCTTCACCATTGCACATCTATTTCACACCAGCTCCTCACTCTGAGAGCATTCCTGGGCCACTCCGTGCCATTGAAGCAGCTGGGAGCACAGGGAGCTTCTGCCTCCTGCTCTCCTCAGGAGAGGGTTCCCTCCTCCTCTGGAATGCTCTTGTTGTTCTCAGCAGGAGCTGCAGCTCCAGGGGCTGTGCCTGCTGCAGGTGGGGATGCCCAGAGCCCGGTTTTGTCTTTCTGCACAGTGTGCTGAGGCTTTGGGCACTGAGGCTTGATGGCAGGGGTGGCTTTGCCCCTGCAGGGTGAGGTTTTAGGAGTTTATGCTCTTTGTTTGGCTGACTTTGTGACCACTGGGGCTGTTTGCCCTGCACAGCCTTAGGAAGGAATAAAGGAATCGAAACCATCTTTGAATTCAGGCCAGTGTCTCCAAGCCCTGAAGCCCTGGAAGACCCAAACCGGCTTTTTCTTGCCCCAGAAACACTCCAGCCTTGCAGTGCCTTGCACAGAGGGTGGTAAATCCCTGGGTGCTCCTTATGGAGATGGGGGTTTGCTGATCCCGCAGAGGCAAAGGCTCAGGGAGGAATCACCAGACTCTGGCAGGGCTGGGCTGCTCCTGCTCCTGCCCACACAAGTTTTGTTTTCCCCCTTGCAAAGTCATGGCCAATCGTGATGATGCCCTCAGGCCCTTGGCCAAATGGGAATGGGAAAGGACTTTCCCCCATCCTGCTCGTGGCCTGGGGACATGATTTATATCCTCCCTGCCTCCTTCCAGGCTGAGGAATCCTTTACCCTTGGATGGCAGGGGAAGGCAGCAGTTGTCTGGGCACTGGCTGGCAATTTGCATTGCTGCATTATGCATGGGCAGAAAACACAGGAATCAAGCAGGAGGAACAGGAAATCACTGCGGTGTTTTTAATCTGAAAGGTGAGATCGAAGCGCTGTTTGTAGGCTGCCTTTAATAGCCCTCGATTGGCAATTAGTGTTATATTATCACATATCTTTAATAGAATATTGATGCTGTTGGCAGAGATATAATCCCAGTGTCAAGAGTAATTCCCCTCTTTCCAGCGTGTTGCACTCACTCCGTGAGGCTGAGGCGCCCCTGATCAATCAGGATCGGCAGGGCAGGGATGCACAGCAATGATTATTCATGAGCTCCATGAGGAGGGAGGTGCCGGCCCCTCTGACCCCTGCCGGGTGTGGGGCAGGGCTCAGGGAGAGCCTCAGGGATCCGAGGTGCATCCCAGATCCCGGGGATCTTCCTGGGAGCACCAGCACAGGCAGGCAGAGCTCCTGGTTCATTATTCATTTACCTTGGGCTGCTGTTGGAGAGCAGGTGAAGCAATAATAAATACCAAGCAGCAGAAGTTAATCTCTATCCACAGCGCTGTAATAAATGGGAAGTTAAACAAAAAATCGATGCAGATCTGTTAATCCCGGGCCCTCCTGGGTCTGCTCCAGAGCAGAGTCCAGCCCTGCTGGGATGCTGCAGCCAGATCTCCCCTGGACACAGGCACCCCCAGAGCATGGGGTGTTATTCCCACAGAGCTGCACCTCCACAAGAGGCTTCTCCTCTGCTGGAGCCTTTTTCCTCTGCTGGAAACCTTTGTCTGCTCCTTCTCCCCATCCCCAGAGCCTCAGCAGGGCCCTGGGGGGACGCAGCCTCTCCTTGGTGGCTCTGGCAGTTGTGGTGGGTGTGGGCAGTGCCTGATCCCAGCAGAGCCATGGGAGCGATTCCTGGCACATCCTGAGGCCAGATGCCAACTGTGCCCACAACAGGGGCTGAGGGCAAAGGAAGGAGTGGGGAGAGAGGAATTCCAGCACTAACCCTGACCCCCAGAGGAAGCTGGTGCCCCCCGAACAGGACCCTGCTGCAGAGCTGAGCCCAGCAGGGCTTCCCGGGGGAATTGGGGTTCTGTGCAACCTCAGCACTTCTGCTTTTCACCAGGATGGAAGAATTTGATTGCTGCAGAAACCACTGGGCTGAGACAGCCGTACACAACACCCCACACTGGAGACTGATACATGGATCCCCAGCCCTGTGAGCTTCTGGATGTGTGAAATGGCTTCTGGGGAGGCCTGTGAGGACTTCTCTTCCCATGGAGCCCAAAAGTCCTTTTCCCAGTTTTGGGCAGGCTGTCCCTTGTCCCCCCACTTCCCTCCACCAAGGGGAGCTGCAAACCCATCTCAGAAGGGAGGAAGGTTCAAGCTTTGGGCTCAGCCCGGAGCTCCTGGAGTGGTGACACCACCACTGCCCTGAGGCCACCCCGCAGCCCGGCTGTGCTGCCTCTGGAGCTCCTGAGCGTGCCCCAGAGCCGGCACCGCTCACTGCCCTGCCCACAGGCTCTGCGGTGAGGGGGAACCGTGGGTGCTCCTCCATCAGCCACGTGGAGCCACCTCCAGGAGCCCCAAATCCACTGGAGCTTTGCCATTCCACGTGTGCTGCCCCTGATTTATTTCTCTTTTCCCTTTGGTGCCTGCAGCTGAGGCAGAGAGCTGAGGGTGTGCTGTGCCATAGTGCCATGGGATTTACATCCTCCTGCTCCTCCTCCAGAGCTCCCTGGTCTCTGTTGTTTCTGCAAGACTTGGAGGGGTGTGGGTATGGAAGGGAAAGCTGCTGAAAACAGCTCCTGACTGGAATTCAGCAGGTCAGCACGTGTGGGGCACGAGCCATGGCACAGCATCCCACTGCCATCCACCCCAGCAGCACTCCTGGAAATCCGGATTTGCACCTTGGAACAAATCCTAGAGATGGGATACGGTGGAAGGGAGCCACTACCAGGTGATCTCAGCTTCAAAGCCTGGATGTATTTAACTTTTAGCAAAACACCACGATCTGAAATGTTTCCTTGGAAGGCACGAACGCTCTGCAGCGGGGGCTCCCGGATGGTGACGGAGCAGCACATTAGCATAAATTTTCCCGGGAACTGAACTGTCACAAGGCCAACCTTGAAAGCTATTTGGAGTATTTACAGCTTTTATGAAGCCCCCCGGGAGAGAATAATCTCAAAGTACTGCAGACGCTGCTTGGAAGATCCGTGAAAAGCATCCAATTTAGGAGCAGTTTTGCCTGCATCTCTGGGTTTTGTGAGCCCTCATTCCCACCACCAGCTCTGTCCCCACCCGGGTCTCCTCTGCCAGAACAGTGAGTCACAGCAAGGTGAGGATGATGGCAGGAGCAGAGAATTATGAGATTGGCCAGGGAAAAGGCAGCAGTGGGTGGAAGGCTTTGGGAAAGGAAGTGATATCTTCGTATGAATCTCTCTTTGGAAATAAGAAACAGAGGGAGAAACATGGAAGAGGAAGAAGCAGCTGAATTGTCTCAAAGCAGCCTCCTTTTCCTGCTTTTCCTGCTTTTCCAGGAGGCATCAGTGGGTTTGTGAGTCTTCCCAAACCCATGTATCTCCTGTTACCCCATCCTCAGGATCCTGTAACCATGTCAACCAGAAGAGAAGACACGGAAAGCCAGAAAAAAAAAAAAAAAAAAAGAAAGAAAGAAAAGGAAAAAGAAAAGGAAAACTCAGCCTGAAAGCCACTGTGTTTTGGATTATGCAAGCACATGAGTACCTGATCTAGCTCCCGAAATTACAGGGTTGCACAGTGCTCTGTTTACAGTGGGATGTCACAGGCTGTAATGAGCTGCTGTGTCATTATGGGAGCAGATGCCAAACAGATCTCAGCGTGTTTATGGAAGGCTCTCTCTTGCTGCAGAGCTGCACGGGGCTCTCGGGCTCCTGGCAGGTTCAGAGGACAGGGACAATGTTTGTCCCGGGGGTGTGGCTGTGCCAACACAGCCCAGAACACGGAGCTGCTCCCCTGGCACAGACAGGCACAGCTGGAATATCCATCCCATCCCGGAGCTGCCTGCCCTGGCCATCACTTCTCAGCTGCTCTGCCATCATCCCTGTCATTCCCCTGGTGCTGAGGAGCCCTGGGAGCAGCAGCAATCCCAGCCCCACGCTGGGAGTGCCTCCCTCGGGAAGGAGCACGGAGCAGGAGCCACTGGTGGCTCAGCGCTCCCGAGCTCTGGGAAGGAAAACAGCAGCGTCGTTCCCTGCATGGAATCACCTGAGAGGAACAACAAGCAGGGCCCCTCTTTGCAGGCGTTTGCCAAAAAAGTCAGCGTGTGCATGAATAGAGAGAGAAATAAAAGGTTCCTCGGAGCTCGTCTTCGGGGCGCAGCAGCGTGAGCGCATGTTTTATTCAGCGAGGAGCAGCTGCACTACCTGGAGCAGAAATTCAGCTTGTTGAGGCCTAATCTAGGTAGATCACTGAAGCTTTGGAGGGTCTAAACAGCCAGGGAGCAGCAGATCTCATCTTTATTGCACACAAGGTGCTCCTGCAGGGGGGTCAGCCTTGATGTCACCCGGCGTGACCGGGGGCCTCAGCAGCGCCCGCTCTCCCGGGGGAATTCCCTCAATGCTGCCAATCCTGTGGGGCAGCTCTGCCCTCCAGCCTGGCACCGTGAATGCCTCAGTGGCACTGAGCTGTCTCTGCAATCCCCCTTTTCATCAGTTCCCCCCATCCCAGCACGCTGAGTTGTGGGACCAGGGCAGGACCCCCAGGATGCGCTGCTGGTTCCAGCCCCCAGCCCAGCTGGGAGCCCCAGTGAGGGCTCTGGCAGCTCTGTGGCTGCCACTGCTCACATCCTGGGCAGAAACTCGGGTCTGATGGATGAGGTCATGACATTCTTTTATTCTCCTCTCTTCTGTGTGCGGGGGTTTGGAAGATAAAGTTAGTAAAATTCCTCCTGTTCAGGGCAAAGGGCAAAACTTGCAAAGGGAAAAGCCTGGGAAATAGAATCCCTCACGCAGCAGGGACATGAGACACTGGGAGACATTCCAGCCTTGAGCCGGAGGGAGCAGGCACGATCCCCTCTGCCGAGGCTGCCCGTGCTGTGCTTACCCCGACAGAATTCAGGGTCCAGCTGCCCTTCCCTTGCCTGAGCCACAGCGTTCTCCCTCCAGCCCTTGGGATCCCACTGGCAGAGGGATTCCCCTTCTTCCCCCCAGCTGTGCCCCCTCAGGGCTCTCCCCGTGCCACCCCCTCCCCGCTGTGGCACAGCCATGGGCGGGCTGGTGAGGAGGGGGCGCGGAGCTCGCCCATCCCAGCTGGGAAACCACAGCCAGGGGCTGCCCAGAGCTGGGGGCAAACAGCTCCCAGTGGGAAATGATTTAGGGGGGATGGTTTAAAAGCTGGCATGATGAATGTGTGTGACTTCTCCAGAGTGCTGGGGATGATAAATCGGGCTGGACTGGGGAAGCAGGGTGTAAATTCAGAGGTGTCTGTGTGGGGGTGGTGGGGAGGAAGGCCAGGCTCAGGCTGGGTGGCCCCTGACACCCTCACACCGACTGTCTGAGGGTCCTGCTGAGGATGAGGATGAGGAGGGCAGCTGGATACTCGGGCATGTGGGAGGTTCCCTCACCAGGGGCACGTGGCACAGCCAGGTCCTGTCCCTTGGCATGGACACGTGAGGTTAAATAATCCCCACGGGAAGGATTCAGGAATGCTCCGGAGTCCCTCTCAGAAACCAGGAATAATCCGAGAGGATAAAGGAAGCAGAGGTCTGCGTGTGTGGAAAAGGAGAGAGGCGGGGGGAAGGGGAGATTTTATTACTGAAATTTGCCAGAGAGGCTCTTTAATAACGTCATTCATCTTTCTGTCAAATACATCACATTAGTGTAGGGAAAAGGGACTTTGAGAAGATGAATTAAGACTTAAATACATTAAAATGACTTAAGGAATATTTAAATACAATACAATTTATTTTTGTGTAGGCTTGTTTCATGTCAAGCCGTGCTGTCTGAGGCTGTACAAAGCGTGTGCAGGGCTGTGCATCAGCAATGCCACTTCCCATAGAAACGGGGCTCAAATCAGGCTTTTCTTTGGACCAGAGATAATGTGGATGCAATTAGCTGGCACGGAACTGCTGCTGGCATTGCACAGAGCAGCCAAATTCCCTTCCAATCCGCCCCGGCCCCTCAGCAGCGTGGGGATGCTCCGGGAGGGAGGTGCCAGCCCTGCCCCGGCTGCTTTCACATTCCAGCCCACAGGTGACCTTCACCTGAGCGCCTCCACCTGCGGCTGCATCCGGAGGCAGAGCAGGAACGGGGGCGGATTCTCCTCGCAGTGTGAGACACCACCCTCCTCTGCTGTGCTCTAGAAACAGCTCCGTGATCCCGCAGGGCACCAGGCACAGCCCCCAGAATGTCCCCAAGCAGTGCTCAGAAACAGGGCCCCCTCCTCCCGAGACAGCCCTTCTGCCCTGGCTCCCGGGGGAGAGATCTGAGAAAAGAGACAAGGAGCGGAAAAAATAGAAAGAAAACAGACAATTGCCTGGAGCTGCTTCTTGTTCTGCAACGTTGGGGCTAAAAATAGCTCGGCAGAGGCTTTGTGCCCGTGGGCGCTGTGCAGGAGCAGCCCTGCTCCCCTCCCCAGGAGCCAGAGCAGGCCCCGTGTCTGTCTGTCTGTCCTGTGGCTCTGGTGACCTCTGGTCTGGTTGTGCTCCTCAGCCCTGAGGGCTCCATCAGGAAAGCACTGAGAGTAACTCAGCTCCTTGGACATGAGGAGCGGGGGGATGCTGAGGCACAGACCCCGGGAGTGCAGGAAGCACCACAAGGGTTGAACTTTCCCTGCCGGAGAGGGATCCCTGGGAGCTTTCTGTGATCTCCCTGTGCCCACAGAACGCGCTGGAACTGCTTCCCAAAGGGCTTGAAGGCTCCCGGTGTGAAAGGCACACGGCTGCTCTGTGATGGAGGAGATGAAAACCCCTCAGAGCAGCCTGTCTGTGCCTGGGCAGAGGGGAAGCAGCTGGGAACATCCGTGCCTGCCGCTCATCCCGCTGTCCCACAGCACGGGATGGAGAGCAGGGGGAACGTGTGTCCTCTCACAGGCCGTGTGTTCAGTGCCTTCATCTCTTCCATCAGTCAGACCTGCCAAACCCTCTCGGATTTGTTTCCACTCGACTTTGCCGCTCTTTTTTCTACTTTTATTGAGACACTTCGAAGGGTAGCAGTGCCAGAGGGGGCATAACCGGGTGTAGCCCTGCAGCGACAAAGTGACAAAGTGACAAAGTGACCAGCCTTGGGCAGCACCTCGGTCTGAGCCCGTGCTGTGTTCGGGGGGACAACGCTCATGGCTGTGCCGGGAGCTGGGGGGATGATGGTGATGATGATGATGATGATGATGGTGATGATGATGATGATGATGATGATGCTCGTCCCTGCCACAGCCGCAGGCGCCGGGGGGAGCCGGGGGCTCTCGCTGGGTGCCGCCATCCCCGGGGCAGGGCCGGAGGGCCACTACCGAGGGAAGAGCAGAGGTGTGGGATGGGTGACCCTCCCCGCCCCGCGGCCGGAGCTCTCTCAGGGACTCCCTCGGGGCTTCCTGCAGGGACAGCGGGTCCTCGGAGGGATGCAGGGGAGGCGGGAGGGAAGGGATGCTGCTCCTCGCAGCGGGGCAGCTCTGGCTCCTTGGAACAGGTACAACTTTGCTGCTGCAGAAACAGCCCCCGGCTTTTGCTGCGCTTCTCTGCGGGCGCTCAGCCCCTCCCGAGGCCGGGTACCTCCCTGCAGAGCCCGGTCCTGCCCCGGAGGTGGCTGCTGTCCCCGGCCGGGCCGGTGGGAGCTGCCGGTGTCCCCTCGGCAGCCGGGGGCTCCTTCCCCGGCACGGCGGCTGCGGGCTGAGCCGATGAGCCCCTGGCAGGAACAACTGCATGCGCAGCACTTCGGGAGGCAGCGCCTGCTGGAAATGGATTTTGAGTTCGTCTAGAGCAGGGCTGCTGGCCCCAGCCCAGAGCTGGCAGCGGGAGGAGCGGCCGGGACCGAAATCCCTGCACGGGTCAGAGATGCAGGGACTGGGATACGGGAAAAGATGATAGTTTTGTTCCCTGGTGTTTCCCAAAGGAGGGAAAAGGCACCTTTTTGTCTCCTGGGCGCTGTTTGCCCGGCTCTGCTTTTGTCCCCCTGTCAGGGGAATCACCTGTGACCAGCACAGGAGGTCTCTATCCCCCCAAAACGCAGCTCTCACTTCTGGCAGCTCTAATGAGGAGAAGCGAATCCAGGCTGGCAAACAAGCCTACGTCACACCTCTCCCTGCAAAGGGGTTTTTAGAGCTGGCTTAAATGGATTTTGGGAAAACGTCTTCGGGATTGGAGCTACAAATGGCTTTTTGATCAAAACAAAATAGTTCATTTTGAAAACTGAAACTGTTTCATTAAACATGTTTGGGCTTTGTTTGTTTATGTCAGAAGCGATGGGTTTGCCTGGGTCTGAAAATTGGAAAGTTTAAAGTATTCTTCTATCCTGGACTTTGAATGTAAAAGCACTTCAAAGGTGCTATGGAAGAATAAGAACAATTAAAAATTTATTTCCCGGGGGGAAAAGGAATGATTAGAACGATGGAATAAAGATCACATCTCTATTTTCAGGCAAAATTCTCTCGGCTTTAAAGGCTGGAGATGGTATCTGGGCTGAATAGAATCGTGCAGGGGCCTTTGTGTCACTTGAAGCAGGAGAGGGGAGCGCGCCCGGGGCTGCAGAAAGGCTTTGCTGACACCTGACATTTGAGGCACTCTGACTTTTTCTGCAGGCAAACGCCTTAGAAGTGTTTTCACGAGCGGTGGTGATAATCAGGCAGCAATACCTGAAACCCAGGGTGGGTGCTGGGGAAGGAGGGAGGGCTCTGCCAGGGCTGGGTGAGGAAGGGTGGCTGAAGAAGGGAGTGTGGCAATGCCCAGAGCTGCTCGTCCTCAGCCCTTCGGCCTCTGGGGCCCTTTCTCCTCCTCGATGAGTCCTCTGGTTTCCATCTCATTCTCACAGGACAGGAATCTGAGGAGCAGAAGGTTGCTCTCCTCTCCAATTCAGTGGAGAGGGATGAAGAGGGGATGCATGGCAGCTCCGGGCTTTGCTGTTATCCCAGCCAGGCTGGAGCCCCGGCTGGCAGCGCCGTGCAGAGCCCTGGACCCGGCCATGGGAGCTCAGTGCTCAGAGGAACGGAGCTGGGATCAGGGCACCGGGCCCTGATGGATGGATCAGGAGCCTGCATGGATCCTGGGAACAAAGAAACCCGCCTCTGAAACCAGGCAGAACTGCCCAGCCCTTTGCAAAGCAGAAGCAGCTGGCTCGACTAATTAAATGTTAAAAATTCCAGCAAGACGAGTGTACCAGAAAACAAACAGGCACGGGAGCCAGGACGGAGCGAGTTGGAAGGGATCCGTGCGGTTCCCTGGCTCTCCCATATGTGTCTGCACAGATGCTGGCACCTGTGCAGCCATGTGTTCCCCGGGCCCGCTGCACGCTGCACTTGCTGCTCCTGCACCCACCCCGGGCTGCAGGGGCTGTGCCACCCCCGTGTCCCCATCCCTGGGGTGTGTGCCCCGTGTCCCCATCCCTGGGGTGTGTGCCCCATGCCCCCATCCCTGGGGTGTGTGCCCCGTGTCCCCATCCCTGGCGTGTGTGGCTCCGCAGACCCGGGGGGCACGGGGTGCCTGTCCCTGTGCCAGGCTCTGCCCAACCCATCGGGGCGGGAGGCGGCTCCATCGCTCTTTATTTGATGGTTTGGGGGAGGAGGGTAACTATTTGTTAGCAGTGGTTTTGCAAATCGCCACTTTGCGGAGAGGAAATAAGAGCCATCCATTTGTGCCGGTGCTATTAAAGATTTTCTATAAAGTGCCTACATTTCCAGTGCAGCTGAATGGATTTCTCTGCAGAAAACTGCCAGGACAGAGAGGCACAGTGGAGGAAAATATCATATACAATGATTCACAAACACATAAAAATACCCTTCCCAGCTTGGCTATTCTTCCACCGCACAACAAACACCTTGTGAGTCATTCTTGAATGTATGGACGCACTGGAAAATGAAAGTTGGATTTGAACATTATTCATTAAGACCTGGGATTAGTTCACTTCTCCATTTAGCTCCTCAAAGCCAGCATGCCAAGCCAAGCTAAAATGCATTCTAAGGCTGTCTCGGTCACCAGGCAGCTCTAACAGCCACAGTGGTTTTCTACATCAATGTTTCTGTATTCAGCTTAAAAAACCCCCAACTTAATTCCTTGCTCCTTGCATTGAATTAATCAGATATCTGAAGGTAGGTGGAGGCAAAAAATCAACATTTTTCTTGGCAGGCACATTTAAGTTGAAGGGCTGTAGCTCTTGCTGCAGACGACAAGATTGCAATGTTTGGGAGATAAAGAAAGGGGATGGAGGGCATCCGCGGAGTGACAGCGGCGCGCACGCCCTGCCGCCGGTGCTGGCGAACAGCCAGGGACGGGGACGGCCCGGGATGATTTACAGCCACACATTCTCTCTGCAAACACGTTAACTCCCACCTCGGAGGAACTGTTAATGAAAACTTGCGTCAGCTCTTCCAGCGCCTGTCAGACACAAAGGCGCTGCTGGACGTGCGGCCGGAGCGGAGCAGAGGCTGGGACGGCGGCAGGGCCACGTGCTGGCCATGGCTGTGTCCCCACGGCTGCCCCGTGCCTGACAGCACCCACGGGAGCACGAGCCCGGCACAGGGACCGGCCCCACAGACTCGGGGCACGCTGCAAACACGGCCCAAAGCAGCTGCAAAACACTTTGCAGCTTCCACAGCGGAATTTTGTAGCCGGCACGGTGGCCACGCGTGAGGCAGCAGCAGCAGCATCTCCTTCCGCTGCCAACAGGGAAAAACAGCACAGCTGTGCTTACTGCTGCTCCCAGGGCTGTTTAGCCTCATTTACCGTCAGTGTGGGGCAGTTTGGTACAAACATATGGATGATGAGGCCACGTTTCGACAATTTCTCAGCTGCTGGGTTGCTGTAGCTCCCCTTTGGACGCCTAATCCTGGACTGGGGGTTGGGAACCGCTGTCCTCGGTGTGTGGGGACAGTTCCTGCTAACAACACTTACCTGTCCTCTCAGGTTGGAGTCCTCCCAGGCCACCAGCAGGGCAAATGCCACACGAGCGAGGCACCTGATGGAGGACAAGTCCTGGGCCAGGGTGCCCTGCTCGCTGCCAGCCGGCTGAGCCAGCCCCGGGCCGAGGCGGCAGCTCCCCTGCATAATTTCATAGCACCAATACCTTGGTGAGCAGCACAAGCTGCTTGTGGGCAAAGAATCAAAATTCATAGAATAAATTATACACGCTAAATTATTTGCCCAGCTTTGTTGATTATCTGCAGTTAAGAAGTTGGAGGGAGCGGAGCTGCTCTGCGCATAAACACCAGGCAGATCCTCGCAGGCAGGAGCTGCTCGGCTTTGGCAAGAGGAGAATGCCAGCCTGGAGAGGACGGGCTGCCCGCAGACCTGCTCCCCTGCAGCCTCCCATGGGGCTGGCATGGGTGGCACCCCCACCAGGCAGGCAAAGAAGCTGCTACAAACACCTTGGTGGGTTTACTACAGATTTACTCAGCGAGCTGCAGTGTGGTGATGCTCCTATGCATAAGAGAGATTTACTCTTTGCTGGCTGAATGAAATGACGTTTGTGATGTTATAGAACATTTAATGGCGGTGTAAGGAAGAGAACGGGCACAGGGGTTTGCAGCCCAAGCTGTGCATGACCCATGCACGGAGGAGAAGAAGGGTCCAGTTCCTCCTGTGCCAAACTCCTCTCCCCCTGCCAAGGGGAGGAAGCTCCCCGTGGGTCAGCGTGTTGAAGGTCTGTGATTGAGCTCGGTGATGAATCGCAGCTTGATGACTTCCTCTACATCAATGGAGCTGAACTGGCTTGGGGAAACTGTTTGATTTAAGAAGAATAGGCCTAATTTTGGAAGTGCTTCACACCCATCAATCTAAGTGAAATTCATTTATCTGAGGCACAGCTGATACGTCTCCCATTTACATAGCACTAAGTGCCTCACAATCCTTGATATATTGAAGCTCACAGCAGGGGAAGAGGATAACGCTGCTATCCCCTTTCGCAGGCGGAGAAGGGATTTTGCAGCGTAATCCAATGAGTCACAGGAGCCAAATGGGCTCCAGGACCCGGGCTGGGGGCAGTGTCCTCTCCTGGGCCACGCTCGGGGTGGGCAGGGCGGCTGCGCACGCGTCGGGTCCGGCAGCAGCAGGGAGGGCGCAGAAGGAGCTTCAAAGCCTTTCCCATCTCCCATCTAACAGGGTTTTATGAAGTGTTTGCAATAGTGTCTCAAAGGCAGGGTTGGGAGGCAGAGTGGGAATCACAGCGGTATCTGATGGAAGAGATATTTAGAGGGAAGAGACATATGGCATCTTAAATAAAAACAACCGACTCAGTGGTTAATCTCCACTTGAAAAACCTCCAGGACGGGCTCGCCTGTCTCCTGCTGCAGCCCTGCCACGCTGCCGGCTGGGCAGAGATGCAGCAGCCGCAGTTAATGCTGCAGGGCTGAGGGTCTGGGGGTACCAAAGCACCTTCCCCACCTCTCAGAGGGTCCTGCATGGCTGCTTCTAAAAATTCCAGCCTGAGGTGGAGAGGCCAGGGGGTCGGGGGGGCGATGGGAGCAGGACCCCGACAGCAGCCCCCATCCAGCAACCCCCTCTAGAGCTCTGTCTTTGGTGGGCTGGAAACAGAAGCAGGCAGGAAAAACAAGAGCCTTCCTCCTGCAACTCTCCATGGGCACTCAGGACAATGATGGAATACTTGGGCAATCGCACAATGTTTGTTTAATGCCAAAACTATCCTGGCCACTTTACAAACAAGCATGAGTAATGGCAGAGCGGGGGGGCAGAAGTTTCTCTCTCTTCCTCTGAGATCTTCTGAGTGTGCACTTCTGCCATGATTTATCCTTGTTGCAACCTTATCGGCTCACTGGGGATGTAAATCAAGCAACCCGACATTTTACCCGGAATTCCAGTTATTTATACATAGATTGAAAGGGTATAATTACAGCTGCTAAAAACGGCCCGGCAGAGAGGAGGGACACAGGTGTCTGTCTCCGTGGAGGTTGGGGATGGAAAAGTCTGTGCTGGCTGCCTGCCTGGCCCTGCACATCAGGGGCCTCCTGCACCTTTGCAGCTCTGCTGAGGCAGAGGATGGGGAGCAGGGATGGAGCCACAGTCTGGCCGTCGGTCCCCTGGGCTTTTGGAAAGGATCTGGCCGAGGTCTCTCCCCTTTCTCCATCTCGTGTGTCGGGGCTGGGGCTGGATGAGGCATGGCAAGGTGATCCCAGCAGGGTTCCAACATTGCTGCTCCTACATCCTCCTGATTTGAACCACCCCTGGTGATGCACTTAGGCTTAGGCTTAGGCTTAGGCTTAGGCAGTGTTTAAGGCAGTGGTGGTGGTGAGGTTCACTGGCAGGGCAGTGGTACCCAATCCCAACCAGGCAGCACAAGGCAGGTCTGCACAGTCCCCATCCCACTCACACTCCAGCCAGGCTAATTCCATGACATTCCCCTGCACCAGTCCCCTGCCAAATTTGCCTTCAGCTCCAGGCAGCCGCTGCCTGTTTCATCTGTGAGTTGCCATGTACTTTAACAGCATCTCCCTGATCCCTTGTAATCTCGTTTTTTTCCACTGCTCCCAGACATCCCTCCCTCCCCTTCCCTCCCCCCAGCAGCTGCGGAGCCAGCAGCAGCCCCACACGCCTGGTAAGGCTGGAGAACATCCTGGCAGTGCCCGTGGAGCCTGGGCAGGCCTGGCCAGGACAGCAGATGACCAGAGCCACGTCCCTGCAGGAGCAGGGGATGCAGTGCCAGGGTCACCATACCTCTCCAGGATGCCCTTCAGAGGCCCAGCAGGAAAGACATCTAAAATTCATAAATGTCAAGGAGGAAAGGAAGCGAAGACACCTAAATATAGAAATCCAAACACCTCCTTTTAGGCTACAGAAGCGGCGTGATGTGCACAGCCTAAAAGCCTCCTTAGACCTGAGCCTGGCTCAGCACTGAAGGGCAGGGCAGTGACTTGGAAGGGAGGGGTGTTCATCTTCCTGGAGTCAAGGTAGCAAAGGCTGGCTCCAGGAACATGTGCACACCTCCTCTTCTTCACTGCATCCAGCCCTGGAGTCCCCAGGGGAAGGTAGACATGGATCCTCTACATCCAGACCACAGAAAAGCCACAAAGATGGTCAGAGGGCTCAGCATGTCCACATCCCACCCTCACCCCTCTCTCACACACTGTGACACTCCTGATCCCAGATCTTTCTGTCTCTGGAGCTGAAGGGAGAGGGCTGCAATGCCTTGTTTGTCCTGCCCAAGTTCAGGAGCTTCCCCAGTCTCACATGCTCCCAGCAGAAGCCAGAGTTCATCCTGGCACAGCCTGCCTTGGGAGATGGAAGTGAAACCCCTGTTGTTCCTGAGTTGAGAATGTCTTTTCTTTCCGCTCCACAGGAAGTCTCACTGTTCACTTCTCCATTCTGCTGCAAGGGGAACAGAAATGGGTCCTGGAGTGTCTGGGTTTGCTGTGGAAGGAGGATTCTGATTTTCCTACAGGGAATCATGTAGCAGAAACAGCTGAAACCCAAGAAAAAATCCAGGGTTGTCAGAATCTTCAGTTTCTGTTTTAATTATTAGTCTGGTGGGATTTTCTCAGAAATTGTATCTCCACAGTGATAACTGTTATCACTTTATTTTAGAGTCTCGACGATTCAGAACGGGCAGGATCAGTGCAGGGAGGAGCTTCCAGGACACGTTCACAAGCACGAGGTGTTGGCTTCCCCCTGCCCAGGGCAGCCGGGCGGGCTCTGCCCCGTGCTGAGCACCCCGCCAGGGCTGCAGAGCCCTGGCAGGACCCAGCCCGTGCTCTGTGCAGGCTGTGTGCAATGGAGGTGGGATGCCAGCTCGCTCCCAGCACAGCCCGCGTCTCTCCAGCCCTATCACTTTTGTTGGGAAGGTTTATCATTTTAATTTGTTGCGTATCATGCATTGTCTGATTAATTACTGCCTCTCTGCAGGGAGGACCGGAGTTTCCAGAGCAGTGGAGGCTCTGCCCCCGCAGGCTCTGCGCGGGGCCGGGCGCTGCTCTGTGGATAACAGTGACTCAGCACTCGGCTGCTCCGTGGGCATTTCAGGAGCGCTTTATTAAAAAGTGCCCGGTGCACGCATCGACCGCCGGCGCGGGCGGGAGCGGCCAAGCCAGGCTGCCATCGCCCTGAGCTGTCCTGCAGCTGCACACAGGCAGAAATGGACACAACAAAATTCCCTTTATGGCCACATCTCTCCATCAGCAGAGCCAGAGCCTCTCCCTGAAGAGGCCCTCCCGTTCAGCAGCCGAGCTGGAGGAGGCTGTGCGAGCTCTCGGGAAGGTGCTGCGGCAGGACGAGCAGTAATGAAATGCAGTTGAACATTTCCAGCGCTGAGTAAACCATATGTCTTCATAATTTGATTGTGCCCCGGTCCCCCAGGTACCTCCCAGCTCTATTGAACACCGATGGAGTTATTTGGAATCATAAATAATATTATCAAAGAGGGTCTGCTGGGTAAACAGAGCTGGTGTATAAATTGTCGGCGGCAGTATTGATTGTTCTGAGCTGACTAATGAATTATTCTGTTTAAGGGGCTGTGGAAATAGCGCTCAGCGTTTTCAAGGAAGGCCTTTGGATGCTTCCCCTGGTGCTGCCGGGCTTTGCTGCCCCAAGGGCCGGGCACAGCCCCGGGCAGCAGCCCCAGGGCACAGTGAGGCCGGGTCAAGTGCCCAGGGCATGTTAACCACAGGGGTGTGTCACAGGCCATTGGAAAAACATCGCCCTGCCCTTCAGTCCCACCTCCCCTCCTCCTTTCTCATCCCTCCCTGCTCCCTCCCTCTTTATTGATGCAGCAGGACCGCATGTGGGTGTGGGGCTGCTCTCAGAGGGGCACCAGGGACTTGCCACAGGCCACCCAAGGCTTCCCACCCACCCCAGGCGGGCTCTGCTCCCTTCCTGCAGGGAGCCCAGGCACTTCTCCCTCCTCTTTCTGTATCTTGGCTTTTGGGCCTTGCATCTCTTTAAACTGGGGCTTTTTCCCCAGCTGCCTTACACCCTGCCCCAGAAAGAGGAGGAATGAGCCATCCTTTTTAACAGCACTTGCCTATTTTTCCCTCACCTGCATAATAGTTTCTGTTAAATTTCCAGTTTTCCATCCCTTTGATGTGAGGGACTCCAAACGTTTCCCGCTAATCTCAAGCAGCAGTGCCTGAGACGCTGCAGGCACTGGGGGAGATGGCAGGGAACCAACCAACAATTACCAGTGTTCAGGGGCTGGGGCACGGAGAGACAGCTCATTTTAAAATAAATTATGCCATTAAAACAGTTTTGTTCTTCTCCCTGCTTTTTGGGCTACAGGCTCAGCAGGGAAGAGGCAGAGCAGGAGCACCCTGGTGGAGCCAGGGCTGGCGGTGGCAGGAGGAAGAGGAGGGTGGCTGTGCCTGGGAACAAGCCCTGGCACTGGGTCCTGCCCACCAGGGGTGTTCTTCCCATTTTCCTGGGAATGTGGCTGTGCCTGCTGTTCTGAGGGCAGAACATTTTGGTCATTTTCCCTCCAAAGCAGAGCAGGATCATTTTTTCCTGCCCCTTTGTCAGACCATTAAGCATTACTGAATTCATCATTTTCCCTCTTGTCTCCACTCACGTTCCCTTTCTTCCCAAAGCCTGGGAAGGCCCTTGCTCACAGCTGTGGGTTTAGCATCCGAGAAATGCAAGCACTTGTTTCAACTTCCTTGAACATTTAAATGTTGCCACGTCCTCACCAGTGGGCAGCACTAACCAACATCTCCTGGGGAGGGAAGCCAGCTGGTTCTCCAGACAGGATTTATGTCGAGAATGAAGGTTTTGGGAGCTCCTTAAGGATGCTCTGCCCTTCACTGGGGGTCGGGGGATGCTGCTGTCTCCCAGGGAGGGCTCTGGAGCAGGATGGGGTGGGATGTCTGGGAGCACAGCTGGCCATGGGAGCACGAGGGATGTGCCCATCTGCTCCAGTGTGGAAAGGGTTAAACACAGCACCCCGGAGCTGTGTCCAGCCTGATTCAGGCCATTTAATTAGTGTCCCATGCTCCGGGAGTTCGATAGTGTTTCCCCCCAGGAGGAGCACACCAGCTCACATATATTGCCTGTTATCTTTCAAGTACTCTGAGCAGAATGCTTTTTCAGTAACCTCATCAAAGGATAAGCCAGGATTCAGATAAGCTTTTCAAGGAGGAAGTCAGGGTTATAATTTTCAGAGACTTCTGAATGTCACCTCCAATTTTCGGCTCCGCCGTTGGAGCGGCCGTTTTTGGAAGGCACCAGCCTTAGATATTGAAATGGGTGACCTGTGCACTCGGGCCTCCTCAGTTCCTGGTCATCGTCAGCCTGGCAGATCTTGGAGTTAAACGTGCCTGAGATTTCTGACTTTATAATAATGTGGTTTCTCAGAAGTGCAAATTACAGAGGAATTGGTGCTAAACTCCCCATTAACTATAGAGCCCGAGAAATCCTCGGTGTCCCAAATTACCTGTCACTTTCTCTGTAACGTGGCATAATTTTGTCGCTTAAAAAAATAAAAAAAAATAAAGGGCTGTAATTTGAAGTTTCAGTGAAATTCCTAATTGAGTGTGTGGCTCCCTTTGTAGTGGGCTGTGCCCCTCTCTGTGGGTTTGGCATCCCCTGGGCACCACGATGCTCCTCAAGGCCCTGTGTGTGACCCCCCAGCAATGCTCCCCCATTCCGGGGTGTCCTTGGGGTGCTGGGTCCCTCCTGCTGCCCTCAGAGAGGGCAGGGATCCCCGAGAGCAGGGGGACAGGCTGGAGCTGGCAGGAAAACTCCAGCTCAGGCTGATTCCAGGGTGAAAACAGCTCCTGTGCCTGTGGCATTCCTGTGCCTCAGGAGAAATCAGCTCATTCGGTTTGGGTACGGGCGGTGATCACTCCCCAGAGCAGGAGATGGAAACCAGACACAGTCCCTGGCATCGTGGGCAGCAAGGAAGGAGAGCCTGAACTGATGGGGTTTGGTGAGTTACATTTTGTTGTGAATTACAAACAGCTCCTGGCTGCTTTTCCAAGTCCACATTTTTAGCTTTCATTCATGAGCACAAGATTCACCCCCAAAATTTCCTATGCTGATTAAAAAGGACTTTCAGGTAAATACAGGGAGGGAGAAGCCAGGGGAAAACAATGACCAAGGAGTTTTCTTCTGTCACTAACGCCTGCTGGAGGGGCCCCAGCACAGCACCAGGGCTCCCTTCCCACACGAGGAAGGGTGGGATGCTGCACGGGTTAAAAAGAAGTCGGCACCGGCTCAGTGCCTTTTCTTCCCCTCTGGTTTTTTTTCTTCTTTTTCCCTCCTGGCTGAATCAATAATTAAGCATATTCTAAGTAGTACAGTTTTGCTTGAAATTTTCCATTTGGCTTGGGCATCAGTTGGAAATGAAATATTTAGAGGACAGAATATAGTAATAAAGCCAAGACACATTTTCTGCTAGTATATTTTATTTATTTTGTTTAATAATGAGGTTCTGTGTCTGTCTCTACCCCCCTCCGTATCAGTGGCTTTCTCCTCTTCCCCTTTCCTTTGGCGGCAGGAGATAATATCCCCCTTTTAAAAAAATAATAAAGTCTGGCTTGTCTAACAAATCAGGCCCTGTGCTCTGATGTTGTAAGTGTTCAAAGGAGCTTCCCAGAAGGCTGAGGGAGGGGAGGAACCCAGCGCCGAGGCTCCTGCTCTGCTCGTCTGTCTGCCAGGACAAAGCGAGAGGGATTCCTCTGCTTCAAATTATTTGTTCCCTGTGCAAAACCTTTAATAATTCTCTGGGAAGGAAATGGATCCTCGGCGTGCAGGAGCACAGCCCGCCCTGCCCCAGCTCCCCTCGGCACCTCTGCATTTCCTCGTGTGAAGCCTGTTCTGGCTCCTCGGGGCCCTTTCCCCCTCTGGCAGCAGGGTCGGGTGTTTGCAGGAAGCTTTTCCCCGGGGACGGTGTGGATGCATTAAGATGCTGCGGGGAAGGCAGGGAGCAGGGCTGGAATGCTGAGTGCCTGCCCAGGGGAGGCTGTGGGAGCTGATCCTGCCCGTGATGGAGGTGAGAAATGCCTGTGCTGCCCCACCAAAGTCCTTGTGACTTCAACCTTTTCCCCCCCTGTTTTTGGGATGTAAAAGCAAATGTAAATCCCTCAAATAGAAATTACTCCCAGGAAATTCCTATCATGTACAGCGGAGCACTTCATCCCAACAGCTTCAAAATGCTTCCCTCTGATTTTGATCTTTTCTTCAAAACCTGTTTACAGTTAAAAAAATAAATAACTGTGTCTGTATTTGAGATTGTGAGTATTTGAAATGGAGTTTCTTGGTGTGCAGAAGCTCTTGTCTGAAAAGCAAATGAAGTTCCCCAGCAAAGGAAAGAAACCCGGAGCTTCCCTGGCTCCAAGGAGGCAGCTGGTCCCGTGGATATCAGGGCCTGATTTTTGTCACCAGCCCCGGGCCGTGGTCCTTTCCTGGAGTGGCAGAGGCCGTGGCAGGGCAGGGTTTGTGGGGTGGCCAAGCTCTGTCACGGTTCCAGGGCTGCTGGTGCATCCCAGGCTGGGCTGTCCCTGTCACTCACAGAAGGTCCCAGCTCCCACTTAGGTTTGCTCCTACCCTTAGATAAATATTCTGTGTACATTTGAACTGGGAAAGAGGAGAGAAGCTGAGCTCTGTTGGGTGGGATCATGCTGTGTTTGAGAAGTCGAATCTGTTCTTCTCAGAGAATTATGGGTGCCCAAAATTGAGAGTTTGCTGATATTTGCTCAGGCCTGTGTCTCGTGCCACGCACTCCCAGGAGGAAAGGCTCGTGCAGGAGTTCAGGCACAGGATCTTGAGTGAAATAGGAGTTAGAGACTCCCAGGGCCCGATTCTCGTGTGGCTCTGTCGGGATGTCACTCCTGTCTGTCCTTCTCCAGCCTCTGTGGCTTTGCAGCAGCTTTGCCCACATGATTTCCTTTACTGACCCAGATCTTGATGCTGTTTTGGGCAGCCTGGGGTGAGTTTGGGTTCCCTTTCCCTTTCCTGTGAGCAGAACCAGTGGTTTGAGCTCTGCAGGGCAGTTTGGGGCTGGGCTGAGCACGGGGGAGGCCGGGGGAGCAGGGGAGCCCTGCCTGGGCCCGCTGTAGCTCATTCTCAATAATCGTTTCCCCATCATTAATATTGTTGTTGAACTGCTGCATTCTCACTCAGCCAGAGCTAATTATAATAATTAACAGACAACTCGTGAACTTGTCAAACTGGTAATTACAAACCACGGAGACTTTTATCATTAAGAGATTGCTCAGGAGGGGACAGGGGCGCGAAGCCTCTCTGGATGAGCTCCGTGCCCACGGCGGGTCCTCCCCTCTGCCCAGACCCGGCTGCAGAGCTGCAGCTGCACAAGCCCAGCCTCCCCACGCCCTGCTGAGCAGGGAGTTGGCGCTGCAGTGTCCAAAATAAATAAGTGACAAAGGCAAACAGTTGCCTGCGGGTCCCCAGGCGGCCCGGGACAGCCGGACAGGGCTGCTGCCAGCACACGCCGCAGGCTCTGGCTGGGCTCTGGCTCCGGGAGTGTGGGAGGATGCTCAGCTTGAGCTTTCCTCAGCTTTCCTTCCCCCTTTGCCCATCTTCTTCCACGGAGAAGGACGCTGAGGTCCCTGTGCTTCGCTGCACAGCCCGGCAGGGACTCGGGCTGTGCCTCTCCCGGGGCCCGTGTGCGGTCACTGGCACCGCTGCCTCTCTGCACCTCTCCTGGCCAGTTGGGCTCAGATATTCTCCGAGTTTCCTCCCGTGCCGTGCCTTTTGTGAGCCTTCTCTCCCGGACAGCAAACAACAAATGGTCCTTTTCACCCGGGAGATAAGATTGTTCATCTTCCAAAGTCACCGGCACTTGCAATGCCGGGTCTGGAGCAGTTTGAATAATGAGCCTTCGGGAGAACTCGTGTTTCTCTTTGTGTCCTTTTCTTAACAAAGACCTGAGGCTCCCAAGGCAGCGGCGGCTCCGCCAGGCACCGAACGCGACAGGGGCTGCTTCTGAAGGGCACAAGTTACAGAGAAGATTTTCTTTTCTTCCTTATTTTTTTTCTCCCCCACTTTTCCAATTGTATTTTTGTCATGCGCCGTGGCTGAACAATCGGTCCTTTATAGAAAAATTCCCACCAGGAGCGATAGGAGTGCTGCTGCCAGATCCCCTCCTCCCTTACAACCACTATCTTGCAGTGCCTCGCATACACATTTCAATCTGAAAAGCCAACCACAAGTTCCCTGTGTCCTTAAATCTTTGCTTTTGTGGCACCCATCCTCCTCTCTCTCCTTTCCATTCCCCAGTTTCCCACTCCCTGTCCCGGTGGCGTTCCTGCAGCATCCCGGGGAAGGACACGGCTCTCCCACAACTCCCTGTGCGGTACCCGGGCACTGGGAAAGGCTCCCAGCACAGACTGGAACCTTCCTGCTCTCACCCTCGTCCCTTCCTGTGCTGGCTTTGCCTCTCCTCTGACTACCAGCAGTGTAACAAGAGGAACCGAGCTGCTCTCACAGTGTTTGCAGCTTCCCCCGAGGAGGATCAGCACCACAAACTGCCCTTCAGCCCAGTGGCTGCACAAGCTGGGCCTAAACGTGGCTGGAAATGTTCCCACAGGAGCTACACAGCTTTTGCATCAGCCACCTCAGAGCTGGGACCTGTTGCTGTCCTAGAAATGGAGAGAAATGAAAATCTGGAAAGTACAGGAAAGCTCCCTCCAGCAGTGAGCTCCATCCTCCCCTCCTGCTGCAGCCACAGGGGAGGCAGAAACAATTCACTTCCCAGCCACCAAACTCGCCAAGGTGGATGTGGAAACTCCAGCTGGGTTTTCCTTCCTTTGGCACCTTCCACAAGCTGCCACTCCTCATTCCCCGGGGTCTGGAGCCCTGCAGCCCAGCCTGACGTGGCTCCCCTGGGCAGCACCACCAGCCCTGTGCTGAGTGAGAGGACAAGAGGACAAGAGCCAGGAGCTGCTGAAGTCCTTGGTCAGCCCCGATGCCACAGGACCTGCTGGAGGAGGCGCCCCAGGGCTCCGGGTCCTTGCAGGGCTGTGGGGAGCAGCAGAGCAAGGGGCCAGCGCTGCCCTTGCCAGGCTGCTGCAGGAATGGCACATTGGAGTATTTAAAATACATTAAAGGAGCCCTCCCTTTGAAGTGGGAAACTATCTCTATTTAATCAGAGAGAAACAACTTTTCAAAAGATTCCCCCCCCCCTTTACCTTCAGCTGTCTGGCTTCTCCTGTGGATAGTACCATGAATAAAACATGCATATCCCAATTAAATCTTGATTTAATTTCTCTTCTTTGCAAAGCTGATGAACTCGAGTGCTTTCATAAAGACACGAGCATTAGCATTCTTTTGTGCTGTACCAGCCAGTCAGAGGAACAAGGGACTGAAATAATCACCCGCCTCTCTGCTGGCCTTGCCAGGCTCTGCGCTGGCTGGAGAATAAACCCTCGGCTGGGATCATCCTCTGGAGCAGCAGCCGGGCTGGGAAAAAGAAATTGGTAAATGGTGCAACAAAGTTGAGTTTCTGAACTAAAAATCACACAGCAAAATCGCTCTTGGAAAAGGTCTGTTCTTTCAGGAAGAAATGAAGCCCTAAAAAACAGCACACCTCAAACTTTCTTTGCTGGAGACCTTTTCCTTTAAAAAAAAAAAAAGTCTATAAGCTCTCTCAGAACAAATTTCCCCCAGAAAATTGTTTTTGCCCTTCCATTTTTAATAGGGATTTTTGAAATTCATTTCCTGCGTGGCTCTATATGGAGCTGCTGAAATGTCACCATGGTGATTGTCCTCGTGACATTTCCATTCAGGTTTTACAGCAGGAAAACAAACACATCTCTGGGCTGGGACAGGGGCTGGAGGGGCTGGGGGGCGGCTGGGCCCTCGTGGCCATGGGGACAGGAGGGCCGGACCCCTCAGCATCCCCTGCCTCAGCATCCCCTGCCTCAGCATCCCCTGCCTCAGCATCCCCGGGCACTGCTGGCACAGGGCAGGGTGCCCTGTCAGGGTCAGCTCCTGGTGAACCCTCCTGGTTTTCCCCTCAGTGTCCCCCTGGAGCTGCCCCTGGTGGGCTCACGTGGCTCGCTCCCAGCTCACCCCTTCTGCTGGATCAGTATTCCAGGCACCCGGTGCACTTTGAGAAAACAGCTATTTATTTACACCCCAAGGAAGTTTTGCTGCGAGTTGGTTCTGATTTACAGCTGCGCTGCAGTGTGTGTGCAGCCTTGGAAATATTGGATTTATTGGCTGTGCCGGACCCCGTGTGCCGGCCTTGGCAGTGCCAGCGCGCCCTTTGCCAGAGCTCCTGGGCTGTGCTGTCACCTCCCTGGGGGTGGGGGACCCTCCTGTGCACCCTGATCCCATCTGTGCCTGGGGAAGGGCAGCCTGTCCCTGCCTCCACCCTGGGCAGCAGAGAGGGGCAGGAGGATTCCTCAGGTGCCTGCTGAGGAAAGGGGGGGTGTGCAGGGGAGAGGGCAGGGAATGGGACTGTCACCTGTTCAGAGGGATAATGAAATCTGCCCGAAGCACCGCCAACCTCCCTTTTATCACCGCATCATTCATTATAAACCCAGAAAGAATTAGCAATGGAGCGTTATCAGATGGAGAAAAACATTAATAGCAGAAGTGGCAGAGAGAAGAGGAATTTGGGGTGAGTTAATTAAACCACACATCCTCGATTGCCTATGAAGGGGCTGGACAGGCTTCCTCAGGCTCCACTGCCCCTGAGAGCACGAGATTCCGGCTGGGAGGAAGAAAATTGTCAGCTCGAGCAACTTCTCCTTCCGAGGAGCACCTGTGGGGTGCTCCAGCTGTGGAGGCAGGCTGGAAGCCCCAGCAGCACTGGATGTTCCTGTTCCATCCTGCATGAGCCCTGTCGTGCAGCTCCCAACAAACCCCTGGCGGTGTGTGAGTGGCCACAGAACACTGCAGCCTCCACGGGGTTAAAGAAGAGAGGCACCCTCATGCTGAGTTCCAGGGCAAAGCTCAATTAAGTTGGGAACTGAAATGGATAATTCCATTAAAATGGATTTATTCACTGCGCCGCTGCCGATACCCGTCATGCTGAGGGAGAGCTTCCATGGAAGTTTGTATTTTCCCAGCTCTGCTCGGTGTCCTTGTCACCCCCAGCTGCCTGTGGGAGGTGGAGGAGCCATCGGGACACGTGGCAGAGCTGGAGCTGTGTCCTCCCTCAGCCTCGGCGGGACCCTGGCAGAGAGCTGGCCCCAGAGCAAAGCAGGAGCAAAGCAGGAGCAAAGCAGGAGCAAAGCAGGAGCAAAGCAGGGGCTGGCACGGGGCTGCTCTGCCTGGGCCCCCGAGCTCCAGGGACCCTGCAGCGCTGCTCCCTGAGCTGGAAGCTGAAGCTCAGCACACGGGGTACCCTGAGCTGGGTGTGCTGCAGCTCCCACTCCACTTTCCTTGGAACCAGCCCCGCTTTGAGATCTTAATTTGTTGTTGGGGGTGGCAAGGTACAGGAGAAGGGAAGACTCAGAACACTTTTATGGCCTATCCCTGTGCCAGCCCCTCTGCCCAGGCACAGCTTCTGGAAAGCTCTGGAATCCTCCTGGAAGCCCTGAAGCAGAGGGCATCTCCTCCCCGTGTCCGTCTGCATCGGCCCCAGCCCCAGCTCGGCATCACCGCTGCTCTGGCCACCCCTTCCACTCATCCCAGGAGCATCAGGCTGCACAGGGGGAAATAAAAAACAAACCTTGAACGCTTAAGGAACGGAATTGTTTCATTCTCTCCAAAGGTCAGTTGCTTTAAACTCGGTTCAAGCCACCGGGGCACCTTTGAGTTTCACGCCCTCTGTTTAATTCCCAGCAGTTCGTTAAAGTGTGACCCTGCTGCTCGCAGTGATGGCTCACGGTGGCCAGGCAGACAGGAGCCCTTCTGCTTCCCAGCCCGTTAAACTGCCAGCGATATTTTAGGGCCTCTTAATATTTCTGGTGGTGACTCAGTGGCTATCGGAACCCTTGGCAAGCGGCAGAGAGCAGAAAAAGCAGAAGATAATAGGAAAGAAGAGAAGAGGGAAGCCACCCTCTGCCATTTCTTGAGAGCTGAGGAAAGGTCAGGGGAGATTGTGGGCAGTTATCTCCTGCTGCCACTGATAAAGCTCAGGAGAGCTCATGGCCACCAGTGGCTGCTTCAAACAAAGAGATATTTAATTAAAGCCCACAGAAAGAAAAGGAAGGGTAAGTGCTTTAGAGATAAATTCCTATCACCCAGCCAGGCTCCAAGGTCCATGAAAGCTGAGATTTAATCCTCCTGCAGTTGCCTGGGCACCAGCTCTGTGCCCTGTGCCCGGGGGTGGCCCGGAGGCACCCAGCACGGGCTGGGAGGTTTGGGGAGGGTGGGGGGCGGATCTGGTCCTACACCGAGGCAATATTTACACCTGGGCTGTCCATCCCTGTATCCCCGTGCCCCCCGGCCCTTCCCAAAAAGGGATTTCAGCCGAGCCAGGCGTGTCTGGGCAGGCTGCGGCCGCCGAGGGGATTTAGACATCCCGCTTTATTTGTTTGCTAATTAAAGCAGAGGTGGACGCGGCGCCCCCCACCCCGCCCGCCCAGGACCGCTCGGAGGAAGGTGTTGAAGGCTCCATGGGGGGTTTGGGCAGGGCCAGGTCCCCCAAGAGCGGCACTTTAATAAAAACACCAGCATGATTTATCATCTCTCAGGCTTGCGAGCAGCCTCTCTCTCCAGGTAACAAACATCCTCCGAATCCACTCTCTTAATTTGCATAGGTAATGGTCATATCATTAACAGCTCATTAGGAGGAGAGCGGGGGTGACAAAACAAAAAGTCAGAAAGGCTGAGCTAGAGAGGAGCGAGGTCCCTGCCTGGGGAGGAGACACGAGGATCCTCCAAAGCGAGGGTTAAAAAAGCCACAGCCGAGTCTGGGAGACGGAAAACGGGAAAACAGGAGGGTCCACGGGTCATTGAGGCCTTATGAAATGTAACGTATGAGGAGCGATGTGCTGAATGGAGGTTAAAATTGTCCTGTGGTGCCCACGGCAGCCCTGAACGGCTCATGCTGGGCAGCGCCCGCGCTGCCTTCAAGGTGAAACGGATGGGAGGGAGATAATTGAATTGTAGAGCAGGGAAAGGGCTGGGATGGAGCTGCACAGGGATGGGGATGGCACAGGGGTGGGGATGGCACAGGGGTGGGGATGGCACAGGGGTGGGGATGGCACAGGGGTGGGGATGGCACAGGGATGGGGATGGCACAGGGGTGGGGATGGCACAGGGATGGGGATGGGACAGGGATGGGGATGGCACAGGGATGAAGCCCCTGGCTCCTGCCTTCCAGAGTCACAGAGCCGGGGCAGCTGCTGAGCAGCTGAAATGTCACCTCCCCACCAGCTCCGTGCTTCTCCAAGTGCCCTACGGATACCCGGGGAAGTTCAAGAACGGGATGAAGCTGTAATCTGAGTATGAGGCAGCCCTGTGAGAAGGAGCTTTGGTCCGGAGTTGATAAATTACCCTCCCGGGATTAGGTTCCCATGCCGGTAACGCTCCCGGGGTGCTTTATTTACATGTTAATAACTAGAGAAATAACCAGAAGAGAAAGGCATAACTAGTTCTGACAACTTTAGGGAGAAGTTGGAAACAAAAGCAGGAACTGACTCCTCTGTCCTAAGAGGGTAATTCCAATTGCTGGGCGTGGGGATTGGTCTCTCCCCTTTCCTTTCTAAGTCGCCACTTTCTGGGCAGTGCTGTCACCCAGGAGGATGCCTGGCTGGATAACTCACACTGACGCTGTGATTTACTCCTGTTTATTGTCACCGCTGCTCTCCTGGCCTTTAATTGTGGTTATTTCAGGGCAGAAGTGGGGATGGGGGATGTGTCACTCACTGCTCTGTCGCCCTTCAGCTGCTGAGCGCAAACCCAGCTCTTCAGGAGGAGGTGAACACCAAGCTGATACACTCTCAAAATCCAATTGCTCCCAGCCCTTGGCTCATCAAATCAGACCCTCTGTCCCTGCTTTCCTGGGCCTGGGGAGGAGCATCCACGGCCTCAGCAGCGCCCTGGAGAGCCCTGGGGTTGATGCTCCTGCACCAGGGCCAGGGCTGTGCGGGTGGGGGCCGGGATTTCTGCTCTCTCCCCTCTCCTCTCCTGCTGGCACCGCTTTGCTCGCTCACGGAGGAGAGGAGCATCCTCTCCTTGGCGCTGCAAATCCTCTCCAGCAGCCAGAAAGGCCCAAAGCTGCCACAGCTCCTGGGAAACCTCTGGGGGAGCTGGGGCCCGGCCAAGGCTCCTGCTCCTGCTCCCCTGCATCCCTGCTCCTTCCCGGGACAGCAAGTCCCAAACACCTCAGAGGGCAGGGGGATAACTCCAGGTGGGAGAGTCCCACTCCACTGACTGGCTCGAGAAAAACCAGGACTCTTAATGCTAAGCTCCAGCCCGTGTAACACAGAAAATGGTATTAAAGGATTTGCTTTTCATGACCATAATTCAGAGTTAGAGTACATTTGATGTTTAATGTATGAACCACAGGTGATTTCAGACTGGCATGGCCTTTTCTAAATAGTGTTTTAATCTTAGGGGGTTTTTCAGTTTTTTAAGGTTTGGCTACTCAGCCTGTCAGACAAGAGGAGAACAAAACCACAGCAAAGCTGGGTATGAGAATCCAATGTGGGCAGAGGCTTTTGTTCCGTCTTTTATTGAGGTTTTACCTCTAATCTCTGCCTTTTGATGCAATTTAAGATTAAGGAAATGAAAGGCAAGGCTGCCTGTGAACAGTTATCCAAACAGGACAGCCAAGGGGCGCTTCCAGGCACTGCTGTAAGAGGCTTTGGGCAGCTTTCCCCAAAGGGAGAAGCCAGAGACTGCAGCAGCTCCTGAGGTCCTGGGGGAGTGGGAACAGGGCCTCTCCCACTCCCCAGCAAACCTCCTGCCACCCCAATCCCATCCCCACCCACTGGGAAATGATTCCTGGCAGAGCAGGTTGGGATGCAGGGACCTACAGCTGCCTGACTGAGGTGTGGGAATAGATCCCTGTGCTGGATTCCCTCTCAGGGATGCCCCCAACACCAGGCAAATCCCCATCACACCATGGGCAGCAATCGTATTTTTATTCCCAGCTGGTGCACACCTTGAATGGCTCAGAAAATTGGGGGGGGGGGAACCAAATTCCTGCCAGGAAAAACAACTTAAATAATCAAACCCCTTCATGTGGCACCAGTGATAAATTCGTGCTACTTACCCTGACGAGCTGAAAGGTCACGAGCAGACCTTCCAAAATAATTATTAAATAACTTTGCCATTTGTTCAGGATCAGTTGTGACCTTATTACTGGGAGCAGGAGATGATATCTCCACATCTGGGCTCGGATCCAAGGAGGTCATTAGTAACAATGCTCCATCCCAAATTTTGCAAGGGGAGGGAGGATTTCTTTTCAACAAACACACGGAGCTTTCCAGGCTTTTGTCTTGCTGGTAAACGACCTGTGAGGACTGGGAAGATCCATCTTCCTCTTCAGATCATATATATATTTCAGTAGCCTTGAAGGGGGCGAAGGGCAGTGTCGGGAAGAAATGTTCTGTCACTGCAAATCTTTTAGCTCAGCAAAGAATCAAGAACCATAAATAAAATCCTCTTTAGTGCTGGGACATTTGCCTCGCTGTGTGCCTGTGGTGGCACCAGTCACACACAGGACGTGGCTTTAGACCCAGAATGGGACTCGTGATCAGAGATGGGAACCAGTGCAGCAAGGGTTGCTCCTTTCAAGTTAAACAAAGATTCCTGTGGCCCCGTGCAAGCTCATTTCCAGTCAAATTACACATTATTTGGGCAAAAAAAGGGAAAAGCAGCCATTCTATGCAGCCTTGTTCCTGCAGCTCCACCACGGTGAAGACACAAAGACGGTGGGCTCAGGTGAAGGAGATTTCGGGTCTGAAGGGATCAATAACGCGGTGCTTGTGCTCTCTGCCTTGCTGGGCCTTCCTGCAGCTCCTCATCCTCCCCTCCTGGATGTCCCCGGTGTCCCCCTCGGGCCCTGCCTGGTGATGGCATCGGCTGGTGAGAGCCATCAGCGGAGCCTTGCCCTCCATCCGCTTTTATTGTGCTGAAAATTTAATTGGCTGATGATTCAGAGGAGAGATCCTTTCTCTTTACTTTCATCTGGCAGCGCCTTTGTCCTCCCAGCGTTCCAGCCTCAGCCGCTGGTTCCTCGAGGACAATCAAAACGGTCTTAGAAGAATTTCCAATACTTTCCAATGGCTCACTTTCTAATAACGCGTGTGTCACACGGCAGGAGCAGCGCTCCCAGCCGGGATTCAGCTCCCGGGGGGCGGAGGGCAGCTCAGTTGCTCACCCCTGCCATTATCCCAGGGGGCTGGAAGTGCCTGTGTGTCCTGGGGCAGGTCCAGCCCGGGCAGGGGAAGCAGCCGCTGCTGCCCGGGTCAGGTGTGCCAGGATGCACGGGGGGTTTAAGGTGCCCTGCACTAAACCCGGGGTGCCCCGGGTCAGCTGCTGGTCTGGAACTGATCTGGCAGCTCCTGGCCATCACAGAAAAGGCGAGGCCGGCTCAGCAGCAGGGTTTAACCCATTCCCAGCTTGTGCCCGCCTCTCCCACCTCTGCCCGCTGCACTCCGGTGGAAATTGCACAACCGGGGCTTGGGCAACCAGCCCGGGAGGTCAAGGAGTCTGTCCCTGGCTCCAGGGCTCCACCATCCCCCAGACGTGCTGCTGGCAGCCCAGGCTGTCCCAGCCGCGGCCCCAGGATAGAGCCAGTCCCTGCCAGCGCCGCGGAGCCGCCCGGAGCCTCCCCTCGGCATGGCAGGCTCCTTCTGATGTCGAACACGAACGCTCCTTGCTGCAGTTTATGTTTATCTTGTCATCCTCATAGCAAACATGAAAACCTGTTTATTCTCTCCCTTTTCAGAGCTTTCCTTTAAATGTTTGAAGACTGTTTGCATGTCTCGTCTCGTCTTTCCTTTCCGGAATAAGCAAACCAAAATTCCCTCTCCTTCCCTCCTGTGTCACTGTTTTCATCTCCCTGCCTGTCCTGGCTGCTCTCCCCCAAACCCTCCCCAGTAAATTCCTGTCCCCAGGGGTGGTGCTCTCTCTGTGCAGCAGGATGGGCAGGGGCCTGGGCAGCTCTGGGAAGCTTTGGCATATTCCCCAATGAAAACACTCATTATTCCTGCCGATTCTGCCCCCTTTTTTGCCTAATTGACAAATTAGAAGCATCCCCTCCCTCCCAATTGTGGCACCAGCACATGGAAGTGGTTGTTGGTGCTTCCCCGTGGTGCTTCAGGGAGCAGAGCAAAGGAACGCTCTCAGCCTGTTGCCTGCGCAGGGAAAAGCTGCTTTTGGCATTTCTGGGGCGTTTTCCCACAGGGAATCCAGCTCAGGATGTGGGGAAGGTGCTGTGGGGAGAGTGGAGGAAGAGAGGGGAGCTTGGAGAACACACTGCTGGAGCTTGCATTTAACTAAAGAGCAAAGTAACATTGTGCTCCATTGATTACACATTTTTTTTCTGCCTGTTGTGACATTTGCAGGAAGGCTAATTTATTCAAGCATGGAAATCTTTAAAAACTTAATTAAGTTATTTCTGCTATTTCCATGCCTTATTGTTTCGACTTCACATTTAACTTTTTATATCTGGTTAATGTCTTTGAGGAAAAAAAAAGAAAAACAACCAGAAGGAGAAAAGAAATGGAAAGGAGAAGCAAGATGTGGCAGGAATCCAAGTTTGTGCCTCCTGTGGGAGCTGCTGGTGGGGTCTGTCCTGCCAAAGGTGATCTCTGGGTGTGCCTGGCACATGGGCAAGGGGATGGAGGAGTGCTCAGAGCACAGAGCTGGGGATCTGGGCTCTGGTTTGCTTCCAGTGAGGATGGGGTGGGTGCCAGGGTGCTGTCAGGCTCCTGTGCTGCTCCCTCCGTGTGCATTCCCTGCAAACAGGCTCTGGGCGAGGGCAGCAGTACAGGGCGGGTGCTCCTGGGCCCCCAGAAGGAGAAATAATGGCAGGAAAAGCCCCAGAGGCCCTGGGAGCCAGTGTTTCCCTGAACAGGAGGCTCTGAAGGGCGCAAGACGCTGCCAGCAGAGCTAAATGCTGCATTAATAAAGTTTCTGTCAGTAAATTCACTAATTAAGGCTCACAGATGGAGCTGGAAGGAATGCTCGTGGTGAAACCCAAGGAGTGTGAACATTGCCTGCTTTGGAGGCAGGCTGCAAGCCTGGGGGGAAATGGGGAAGAAAGGAAAGCCGCCAGGAGCTTCAGAAAGCTTTACCTGCATCTCCAGAAATGAGGTGAGCCCGAGGGTTGGGTCTGGGGCTGTGAGCAGGGCTGGCCCCGGTGCCATGGCCCTGTTTTACTGTGGGTTTATGGCACAGCTGCCCAGGAGCCGGGTTTGAAGCGAGCCCAGGTTTGGTGCCCTCAGCACCAATCTCCTGGTCCGTGACAGCAAAGATGGATGCAGGGAGGAACCACTCTGGCTATGAAAACCCCCAGAGCCATAAAGAGCTCCAGCCATAAATGACAAAGTGCTGCAAACTCTCTCGGCGGCAGCAGCGGGCCCGGGGGAAGAGTAATCCCCTCGCTCTCCAACATTTGCCGAGCATTAGGCTAATTTCCCTTGGGCTTCCACCAGGCATTCGGAGTTCTTGCTGGGTTTCTGTGTATTATTCTTGAGTCGTTACCCTGCACCTCCTGCCCCGGCTCGGGAGCTCTCACAGGATGGATTTATGGCGTGCCTCCGCGGGCAGCGCCTGTGCCTCCTGATGGATTTTTCCCTCCTGGGGAGGGGTTGTTCGGGGGGAATGCTCATCCCTTCTGACTGGGCTGGGGGTCAGGGCTCCTCACCAAGTTCCAGCCTCCTCCCAGCCGCTGGGTGTGTAGGTGAGGAGCGGAATGGGAATGGCAGCTCTGGGAGCTGCAGGTGCTGCTCCTGCCCGGGAGTGGCAGGAACGGGAGCCGGGAGCTGCTCCCTGCAGGGAGTGCAGCCCCTTCCTCCCGCAGCCGCCTCTCTGCCTTCGCTCCCCCTGTGGCTACGGCAACATTTGTATTTGTCAGCCTATGGCAATCCCCTGCATATGGAATACATTTGCTCTGGGTGTTTGCCATTAACATTTTCATTTCTGTTTAGCGTCAGGAGTTTTCAATTACCGGCCTCGCAGAGCAGTGCGAGCTGTTGTGTTCATGCTCTCTTTGTTTTCATTTCCACATCGCAGTGAATTACAGGACGGGAGCCCTGCCCCAGGGATGGTGGGGAGAAACGCAGTCCCTGCACTGGGCTTGGTGCTGGTGCTCTCTCACAGCTTTGGCAGGGCCTGACTTCACCTGTCCTGAGGTGAGCAGCAGGGGCTGAGCACAGCCCTGTCCCCACTGTCACCTCTCCGGGCCCTGCCTGTGCCCTGCTCCTCTGTGGCACCTGCAGGGAGCAGGTGAGACCGTGGAGCAGCTCCGTGCCCTTGTGACCCCGGGCTGGCAGGGCTGCGGCAAAATCTCTCCTCTCCCTTCTCCTTCTCCTTCTCCCAGCCCTGTTTTACTCTTCCTCTACTGTGGCTTTACACCTCCACTTTATAACTTCACTCCACGGAGAGGATAAAACTGTTTTAGCCAATAAAGAAATGAGGGACAAGTAATGCACATCCTGGCTGAAACAGCAAACTCCGCATTTCCGAAGTGCCGCCTCCCTAAACTCTAAGTGAGCCATAATGTTTAGAAGGGGCCGTTGAAAGAGCAATAAAAGGCTGCCAGGTCGGGCAAACAGCAGCGTTAGCAGAGCTGGGAGAGCCTGAGCACCCGAGTGCTGCTCCCGGTGATTGCAGCACTGCCGGGGGGTCCCCGGGGACAGGGGAAGTGGTGGCGGTCCCCACGCCAGCCCTGGGGACACGGCCTGGAGGACGAGCTGCAGACCAGCACTGGGCAAACAGGAAGGTTCTCCTGGTCATCCTGCAAGTAATCAATTCCACCGTGATCCAGAACAACTCTCCTTTCCTGGCGTCTTAGAGCAGAGAACAAAAACTCCTGCGCATTTTGCACCAGCCTGGAGACCCCGAGATCCAGCGCAGCATCCCCGGGTCCCTGCAGTGCTGCCTGTCCCCATGGCTCCGTCCAGGGCTGCCTGACAGGATCCGAAGGGGATGCCTCCAGCTGCTGAGCCTGAGGAGTTTTGCAAGTGTCCCAAGTGCTGTTAACCTCAGATTTAAAATCCGGGTTTCCTTTGATTTAGAGTGATTTTTAAAGATTCCAGCACTCCCGCAGTGTAATTATCCCAAAGATTTCTGGGAGCCTTCTTTTCTGCCCCTTTGTTCCTAAGGCGGCTCTGCAAGAATGCCACGAGGTTACAGCCATTATGGAGTGTAATGCAAACAGGGCCATTTATTGCCTTTTTATGAGGGTAATGCTGCACCACCCAATAAATTCTGCAGGAAGGATTTGATGGAGAAAAGGCTGAGATTCAGCCACAGCAGGGTCAGCCAACGGGAGTTCTAATTTCACAGAAAAGCAGTTAAGAGGGCAAAAGGCGTATTTTTCACTCTCCTCTTTTGGAAGGCGTAGGGAAGGCTGGGAGCGGAGGAAAAGCAGAGGAGGGAGCAGGTACAAATGCACTAAGGAGGAGGAGAAGGTCCCGAGCCTGACAGATGCAGAAAAGATTGGCCTTTCTCCCTGTGCCTGTCCTGGTGGGCTCTGAAAGGGTGGGTCCTGCTTGGGACGTGCCACCAGGAGGGAACACGGGTTTGGTGGGAGTCAGGAGCAGGAGTCCCCCTGCTCCTCGTGTAGGCTGCAACCTGAGCCTGGGGCTGTCACCCACGCGTGTCCAGGGAGCCCCACGGTGCCCACGGGGTGACCCTGGCTGTGCTGGCAGAGCCGCTGGCTGTCCCTGTGCAGGAGGCATCAGCTGTGCTGGCCTTAATCAGTTCATTAGGGAGGGCAGGCAATCAATGGCAACAGGGTATTGATCACAAATTCATAACTGAAAAGGGCCCTGCCGGTCCTGGCTCATTTCTCCACGGCAGAGATGAATCTCTCCCTCCCCTCCCGGGTGCAGTCCCCTTCCAAAGCGGGCTGGGGCCGCTGCCAGCGCTGTCATTCCACCCCTGCCCGGCCCAGGGCTGGGACGGAGCCTCCCAGGCTGGCTCCAGCTCGGTAGTTTGGCCAAAGACCCTCGGAGCACGCTCCGGGCGCCCCGGCTCGCTCCGTCCACCCCGGCCGCTGGGAGCCAGCTGTGCAGACCCCGGCAGCGCGGGGTGTCCGGCCAGATGTGCGTAACCTCTGGAAGCTGCTGGATCCTGTGTTCCAGCCCGGCCAGGCTGCAGCTGCCGCCTGACAGCCGAGCTGCTCTTTCATGCTTCCCTTGTTCTCCTCGCTCGCAATTGATAGATCAAAATTCCCCGCAAACGACCGCTTTCATGGGCCGTTTCCTCTGCTGTCAATACCAGGAGCCGAGAACTGTCAGTGCCGTCCCTCCCCGTCAAAGAAAAAATTCAATTATTTATCGCTGCCTCTTAGAAAACTAATTGTATTGCTAATTGTTCTTTTCCTGTGAGGAATGTTACATTTTTTTCAGGTGAGTGGCTTTAGGCAGTTTAAGGGTTTGTAAAGAGTCTTTCATCAAACATGTGATTCAGAATGAACTCACTGAGATGACATTTCCCTTCCAATTTTCTGTTGATGTTTTTGAAGCGGGAGGATTGCTGGGAGCCCAGGGCTGTAGCTGCTAACCTGATTCATTCCCTGCACAGGCACGGGACTCGTCACAGATGAATTTTACGAAATTGGCCGTGTTTATGTGTAATGGTGACAATAATACACCTTATCTGTCTCCTGTTGAACTACAGCAGAGTTTTCCCAGGAAGTTTGACAGAAAGAGGATCAAGCTGCTGCTTAAATTTCTCCTTGGAGGACCCCAGGGTAATTTTCTTCGAGCACTTCAGATACTGAGAAGGGTTAGAAGCAGCCGTAGGATCCTTGTGCACCCCTGACCCCATGGGGAAAAGGGAAGGGATGAGGGGGGCACAGAATATCACTATTCTGATAGTCCAAGGCGCAGGAATATCAAATCCATCTTGCATGAACACTTCAGGGTTTCAATGTCTCCCTTTCCAGCAGGCAGGAGCTCTCCTGTCACATCTTCTGCCTTTTCAGGACCGTGATAAATCTTCTCTCTTAACACACCCTGGAGAATAACAGCATCAATCATTTATTAGTGGCACAAGTTCTCAAGATTCCTGACCCCTTCCGTGCTCGGAGATGAGGCACATCCAGGGAGCCTTGTCCAGGTCTCCATCTCCAGCACAGCCCGGCGCTGCCCCGTCCTCCCCACGCAGAGCTGGAGCTTCCCGGCAGCTCTTGGACTGTCTGAGCTCCCGGGGCCGAACGAGCCCTTTTCCAGCCTGGAAAGAGCAGGAGGGATGTGATTCCATTCTCATTTTCCACAGTAAAGAGGGAACCTGTGCCAGGACAAATCCCTTCCCTGATTGTGCAGGATGAAATGCGGCAGCGAGGGAGACATAACCCTTCATTGCAGCAGCGATTTACAGGCTGCTCCCCCTCTAATGGGGCCCGTGCACCTGAACACGGCAACGGGCTGTAAAAACAAACAAACACACGCTTATCCCGCAGTCCCTCTGCTCCGGGGCATCCCAGAGCCTCGGGACAGCGGTACAGGACACGGGGAAGGCCCCGTTCCCCTCCAAGGCTCAGCTCTGGGGATTCAGCCCAAGGCACATCACAGACCCCTCCAACTGGAACTTTACCCCCTCCCCTCACGCCCCTCCAGTGCACTGGTCCTGGCTGGGCTCTGCCAGCCCAGGAGGAGCTGCTCCGAGTGGGAGCACAGCCAGGCATTCACTGCAGCAGCCTGATCCCGCATCTTACAGTAAATCAATGAAACTTCCGTGCCTTGACAAGCCCTTGCCACTTAAATAGACAAGAAACAGGTAGGGATGGATGCTGCAGGTTCCTCCAGATCATGAGGCATAAATCTCATGAGAACAGCAGCGGAAAGATAAAACACTGCTGGAAGCACAGAACAGGATTTAGGATTTGTTTAGAGGTTGTCATTTTGACAGTAAGGAAAATACATTTTTCCTGCCCAGGGTTAGCAATTAGTGTGGCTGCGGGGAAAGGTAACGCGGTGATGAGCACGGCAAAGCCCTCGCTACAGGTGCCTTGATGGCAGGCTGCTCTGCTAAAGATGATAATTTCTAAAATCATCGAATCGTTTAGGTCTGAAAAGACCTTTAAGACCATTGAATCCAACCATTAGCCTAATGCTGTGGGAAAGCTGATAAGGATCTGGTGATGGCACAGCAATGGTTAGAGGGTTGCTGAGGTAGTGAGCTTGCTGTAATCAGCCTTGATGGACAGGGAAGGAGATAGAGAAGTGTAAATGGGAATTAATAAATTCAACAGCCAGATTAGCTCCCATTATTTGGCGGCTCCCGCTGACCCGGCTCTCAGGCTGGGAGCGGCGTGTCCCGGCGAGCTCCCCACAAAGCCGCAGGGCAGAGGCACAGCCGGCCCTGCCGCCTGCCCGAGCACGAACCCCTCTTGTCTGGAGGAACAAACGCTGGAGCCACCGCGCCCCTGTCCTCGCCGGTGCGAGCGGAGCCGGGCCGCGCTGCTGTGAGTGGAAATGTCATCTCTGAAATGTAATTTGGCTGGAGCGCGCTGCAGGACAGCAGCAGCTGCGGAGGCAACTCCAAATACCGCTCGGCACTGTAATTGCATATGTAAAAATGGGAAAGAGGAGAGCGAGAGGGAGCGGCCTCCTCTGCTCTGCTGGGTATTACAGATGTAGCTGTCATCCTCCCTCCCTGCCGGAGTGGTTGGAGGTGTTCGGTCCTGGTACTCCGCTGGGTGTTGTAGAGAGATTGCAATGTAATTTCAGCACACAGAGGTCAAGCCGTGAGGCTGCTCAGGCGCCTTGTGCCTCCGACAAGGACTTACCCGGCTTAGAGCTTGATCCAGGCCCCTCTGCAAGGCGGCTGCCCCGGAGAGGAGGGGCTGGGACGGCAGCACAGGGCCCCACCTGCCCTGCAGGAGCTTCCTGAGCTGTGGCCCCGAGGAGATGCTGGGCCCGGGGGAATGGGGATGCTGGGATCAGGATCCCTCCTGCCCCTGCTCTTCTCCAGGCCGAGAAAGGATGGATGGAGGGATGGAGGGATGGATGGATGGATGGAGGGATGGATGGATGGAGGGATGGATGGAGGGATGGATGGATGGATGGAGGGATGGATGGATAGATGGTGGATGGATGGATGGAGGGATGGATGGAGGGAGGGAGGGATGGATGGATGGATGGAGGGATGGAGGGATGGAGGGATGGAGGGATGGATGGATGGAGGGATGGATGGATGGATGGATGGATGGAGGGAGGGATGGATGGATGGATGGATGGATGGATGGATGGATGGATGGATGGATGGATGGATGGATGGATGGATGGATGGATGTGCAGATCCATCCTCATACCCACTGACCTTCCAGAATAACCGATGTCCTCTCCCTGGTCTGCTGTCCTGACTGTGTCACCTGAGTCACTGGCGCTTGCTCTACACTGAAGCTCCCTTTAGGTGCAGAAGAAATACAATATTGTTTGTGCCCTAAATGAGATGCTGGCTTCATACAGACATTGATCAATACGTGAAGGAGACACCATTAGGGAGGACAGAATTCTTTGCTTTCAGGTGAACTCTTTGCCCTCTTACGCCCCAGACTGTGAAAACTGAAATCAGTTTATCAATCTAATTTTCTGTTCACAATTAATGCTTTTATTTTTCAATTTGCTCTAATCAGGAAGAAGAGCTAAACAGAGCAGTTCCCTCTGAGAACTGTCTGTGTCCTATTCCCAGTTTGCCTGGTTCCCATGGCACGCTGTTCAGGTGGGGATGAGGGTGGGACACAGAGCTGCTGTTCCCTCGTGCTCTGGGATTGTTAGAGATTGTGTGTTATCCTCTTTGTGAGGCTGAGTTATCCTGCTCCGTAATTTCATCCAGCTTCCCTAAATTATTCATCTTTTTCAATAGGCCACGGGAGCCTTCTGCTCCCTCTCCTAAATTATTTTGCAGCAAACAGAGCTGCTGCAGAGGCAGCGGTGGCTCTGCAGTGGGGGAAGGTCTCCACAGATGTCCTTTGTCACGGGGAGTGCTGTGGGCTGGGATCAGTCCCACGTGCACCCAGAGCCTCCCAAGAAGCAGGCTGTGTTGGGAAGGGGGAAGTTTTCCTCCGAGAGACTGAACATTTCCTTCCCAAGGCATTCGCCAGAGAATCCCCAATGGCTCCACGCGGCTCCAGAGCTCGCTTGCTTCGGGTTGTAAATGTTTTCTATTTCTTACAAGCTGTGAGCCTGATGAAAGTGTAGCAAAGGCGGGACCCAGCAGCAGAGGAAGCAAACTGTGCAGCACACGGCGTTGTGCTCCTATAGGGTGTCCTCGAGTGTGCCGGGTAATGATCCGGCAGCTGTGAATCCATACAAACCAGAGCTGCTCCAAAGGGCTGTAATTATTAATCTGCTAACGCAGACACAATGCACTCAGCCTGCTCTCAGCCTCTCCCAGGAATGGGAAATAATGCTGCAGTGGCAATTACCTTAATGCAATTATCTCAGATGTGAAATTCCACAAGCACACTTCGTCTCCGGGGCTGTGGAGGACGAGGGGAAGTGGGGGCTCTCCCCGGGGCCACGGCTGGGCCCCCACTCCTGGAGCCAGCAGGATCCTGTGCCCCTTGTCCCCTGTGCCCCTAGTCCCCTGTGCCCCTTGTCCCCTGTGCTGTTTCAAGCCCTGGCAGACACAGAATCACATCCTGCAGTTTGGGTCCTCGGGGATGGGCAGTGCCAGGGACAGGAGCAGAGCCGTGTTCTAATCAGGAATCCTCAACCAGATGGCACCACGCGGGCAGCTAAGGCAGCCCTCGCCCCAAAATCCGACTGGAAGGAGTTTGGATCAGTGTGTGTGGTTCAGGCACAGCTCTGGAGCCTTTTCCCAGCACAAAGGGAATGCAGGGAGCCGTGCTCGTGGTGATCCCAGCAGGATTGATGGTGAACACCAGGGCAGTCCCTCCCACCTGCAGGGCCCATGGTGACCCCGCACTCAGGGCGTGCGGCAGGGAAGCCTGAGCTGCTCAAAGCTCCTTGGAACCCTCGTGCACACACAAATCAGGAGAGAAAATGTTCCACAGTCTGTTCAGGATGGACCTGGAGACTATTCCAGTGTTCTTGTCTCTCAGGGAGGAGTGAACTAATTGCAAAGGATTTTTAAAAGGGAGATTGTAACTGGCCCAAAGCAGTAAATGGATTTTACTTCCTCTGCTCTGATAAATATTTAATTACTGAGTGTAATGCAGGGATTGGGTTTGGTTCTTGCTTGTTTTAATGGACTTTTGTTTGTTTTTACACATATCTTTATTTATATTCTGTACTTCCATTGCAACTGCCATCCTCATGTGCCTTCTCCACAGTGGTATCTCTTAAATTAAATGGAATTGTCTTTCCACTCCTCTAACCCACACTGCCTTCACGTCCAGAGCCTGTTTCTGGGAGCAGCAGTCCAAAAATGAGCCACCACTGCAGAGCCTGATGTGTCCCTCACCTGCTGCCCTGACGGTCACTGGTTTGCTTTCTGTTTGGTTTGGTTTTCCCTCTTGCTTTCTAGTGTCATCCTGCACAATTCTTAACATTTTATTTAAAAAAAAAATCTCATCCCAATAATGTAATCGCTTGAAAATGTTTATTTACTTAAGGGACTCTTTAGTGAAAACTCCAAGCTCTTGACTACTAATATCACGCATTTACGTAATTGTGTAATTACAACTGGAATGACAAATGTTTCTCTGGGCTCCATTTCCCTCCCGGGCCCATTCCAAGAGCAGCACAGGGGGTGTCCAGCTGCTCCCTGTGCCACAGCCCCGCTCCCAGCACAGCCTGGCAAGTGCCCACACTCCAGCTCTCCCTGGCCTCTTCTCCAGGCTGATGAATTATTGCTCAGGCAAAAATCTCATTAAAATCACGGCGAATGTGCCCAGATGAAGCACCCCAGGGCCTGGCAGGACTGTCCTGCTCTGCTGTGCTGAGGCAGGACTGGGCTGTGTCCCTGGCCCGTGTGCTGACCCCATCCCATGCACACTGCAGCCTTCCCGGACTCGTTCCGTGCAGCAGGGCTTTTCCCAGCAGGATTGGCAATGATACAGCCTCATAAATAATGTCCCCAGTGGGCTGCTGTGCTGCTGTCAGGCTATTAACGCTCGTGTATTTCTCTTCATAACATTCAAGTGCTTTATTTATGCCAAAAGGGCCGGACTGTCCTTCTGAGGAGCAGTCAGACAGCTGCTGCCGGGTCTGGGAGGGTTTAGCAGCCCTGGGTTTACATTGCAGTGGTTGTTACTGCCAAGAGTCCCTTCATGTCCTTACGGCCAGCGGGAACCTGTGAAGTTTGCTCCTGTAAGGTGACTCTGCTTCCCCCACCTTGGCTCTCACAGTACTCCCGAATGAGGAAGTGCAGCTGCAATAAACTCCAGCCTCAGCTCCAGCCTCAGCTTCTCCAGGCACAAAGGTCTCTGAATAAAGGCATTTGATGGCCTTGGGCCTAAAAGGAGCCATAAAATGTAAGGGCACCTCCACCTGGAGGGGTTGTTCCCCCGCCTGTCCCTGCCACAGGTGTCACTGCCGTGTGCCACTGCCGCTCCTGGCCGGGCAGGGACAAGAGCAGCTGGGCAGGAGGGCACTGAAAGGGCTTCTCCTCTCTGCCCTTCACTGGAAGCCGCTGTGCTGATGAGCAGCAGCCCGTGCAGCACTCAGAGGGGCTGAGCTGGGGTTCCCACAGGGGAGAGACTCTGGGGACCCTGCCCCAGCCCCATCCAGCGCCGAGAGCAGGATGAGAGGCAGTCCTGGGCTCCAAACACGCTGGGTGCCCAGGGAGCCTTAAATTTGGAGGGTGTGTTTGCTGTCAGCTTTCATTTCTTCACAGATCCCACTGAACCCACATCCATCAGTGAGATACTTCCAAAGTGCAGGGGAATAAAACTCCTCACAGATAAAAGCCCCAAAAATGCCTTTTGGCAGCTTTATTGCCTGGCACACAGGGAAAAGAGCAGACGGACTTTCAGAATCAGAAAGAACTCGGATAATTCCCTTAATGGCCACCCCAAGGCAAGGTGAGGGGAGCTCTGCCTTCCCCACAGACGGGAGAACAACCCGGGCTGCTGGGCCTCTCCAGAAGAGAGCAGGCTCGGGTCTCAGGCTGGCTGGGGTCTCCACACTGGTGCTGAGGGGAGCCCAGCGAGTACAGAGAGGTCTGGACCAGCTGGGGAAACTGTCCCCACACATTTCCATGCCACAAATCCCCAGAGTGGGTGTGCAGGCTGCTGGGGTGCAGACCCCCCTGACCCCAGAGGCTGCCAGCCCCCAGCCCAGCCCACGTCCCCCTGTCCAGCACTGAGGCCATTCCAGCAGATGGGCTCCAGTATCCAGGTGCTGGCACTGGGAAGTCCTGTCAGGGGTTACTGGCCGGGGTCTCGTTCTCGCCTGTCAGACTTGACATCTTCAGCGTATAATTAAATGCCAGGACGCGAGCAGCAGAGCAGGTGCATGCTAATGAGGAGATCAATTTTAATTATGATTTTAATTAAACACCCAATCCGGTAGGAAATATGACAAGCAGGCTAGAAATGCAAAATTTATACTGGGGAAAAACAACAGCGAGAGACAGGGAGGATGGAGCGGAGGTGTGTGAGCCCTGAAGCACAGGTGGGGTGGAGGGAGGATGGGTGGGTGGCCGTGAGCCAGGCTGGCCATGGAGGGCATCCTCTGATTCCTCTTATTGCCATAATTTGATGAGGAAAGTTCCAAAAACCACATTCTCCATTGTGTGGTTATTTTTCCAATCTCCCATTTTTTGCTGTCTGCCAGAGCTCCTGTAAACCACAGAATGTGCAGGCACATGGTAGAAATCAGCTGTAATAGGAATTACACTGAACAGAGATCCTTGGCAAGAGGCTTTACAGCAGCCCGTGTCACAGGGGGCTCGTGGGTTTGGATCGTGGATTAGAGGGAACCCTCGGGATCCCTCCGTGCTCAGCCCGGTACCTTTGGCTGCTCCAGATTAACTCCTGCATGAACTCCAGCAGGCTTCAAAGGAACAAATCCCTCCCCGGATTTCCCGAGCAGGAAACCCTCCACTCCTGCCACGGATCACTCCCACTCCTGACTCGTCCAGACCTGGCTCCGGCTCTCAGCCCTCACACCCGCGGGGTGTCTGACAGGGACACTGCTGAGCCGCTCCATAGGCAGACCCAGGGAGGCTCTTGTCACCTCTGCCTGTCCCCACGGGCGCTCCGGAGCCCTGGGGTGCGGCGGGGCAGCCCGGGCACCACAGCCCACCCCTGCCTCTGCAGAATTATTGATTTTGCTGGTTTTTCACTATTCCTTATCATGAATTGACATCGGCGGCCCTTTCTCTGACTAGCGAGGCCATTGGCGGTGGGGCGGGCAGCTCGCCCGGATCAGTCGGACACGGGGATGTGGCTGCGCAGAGGGGCAGGAGCAGCCTCCATCCCCCGGGGGGGTCACAGAGCCCCGGGCAGAGCGGGGCAGAGCAGCAGGGCTGGGCCGGGCTGCGGGAACGCTTCCCCTGCCGCTCTGCCTTCGGCAGCGCTTTTCCCGTGGTTTGGCTCCCGGCCTCGGCGCTTTCAGTTCGGGGGGATAATTAGGGGCTGTGGATGGAGCCGCTCGGTGACGCCAAGCCCCGCTGCCGCTGTTCCCCAAAAGAGGAGGTTCAAAGGAGGAGAGGGGAGTTCTCCCCGCTCCCTGCCAGGCTGGCCTTTGATTTGCTGGCTGGAAGTTTCTCCGCGGCTTTGCCCCTCCCGTTTAATTAGCTGCTCCGAGAGCTCCGGCGGCAGCCGCAAACCCCGGGCTGGGTTTTTATAGAGCGTGTTTTTACCTTTCACCCTCTGGAAATGTCAGAGCAGCGGGGGAGCCGCGCCGCTTTGTTGCCTCCGCTGTTTTAATAACTTTACGGCTTGCGGTCCCCGGCGGCCCCGGTGCCCGGCTGCCCTCGGGAGGAGCGCCCGGGGAGATGAGAGCCCGTGTGAGAGGCGGGGGCAGCGCTGGGGGGCACGGCCGCTGTCTTTAACCCCGGCCATCCCGGGCCAGCCCGGGCCATCCCGGGCCATCTCGGGGCATCCCCTCCCTCCTGCCGCCCGCGCTCGGCGTCGCTTGCGCCTCCAGCAGCGGCCCCGTAAATCATCGTGGGCAGATAAAAGCGAAAGCCAGGCTTGGTTACTGATCCGGGCGCAGTTTAAAAGGCGGGAGCTGGGGAGCGGGGAGAGGCTGGGGCAGCTCGGCTCACCTCCGGAGCGGGCGGGTGTTACAGCGGAGGCACCTCGGGCTGCAGGAAGCAATTTGTCTCCCGGAGGCTGACAGGAGCTCCTTTCTTCTCCACTTACTCCTTGCTCGGAAATAAAAGGGGCATCCGCTCACATGAAAAGCGGGGAAGGCTCCAGGTTTCCCTTGTGAGGTCTCTCCCAAGCTGGCACGGACGGGCAATTTGTACAAATGACACTTCCCTGGGAGGGAAGAAAGAAGGAGAAGAAGAAAGAGCCATCCCAGCTTCCAATTTGTGCCGCAGCAGTCTGCTCCAGCTCCTCCTCTCCCCTACTTTCAACCTCCGTTCGCTGCTCTGGCTCTGCTCCCCGGCTCCCGGGGCAGCCCGCGCTGCGGGCAGCGGCCGCACGGACCGGGCCGGGCTGGACCGGACCGAGGGAGCTGCCAGGGTCAGTGCCGAGCTCCTGCTGCTCTCCCCCCGCCTGGAGGCAGCTCCTGCTCAGCCCCAGCGTGGCTGCGGGCCTGGCCGATGTGTCCCAAGTCACCTCTCCAAGTGGAGCAGTTAAACTTGCAGAGACTCCTCGGTGGGCGTTTTTGTTCAGTATTAGAGTGGTTCTAATTCGATTTATCTTAATTCACTTGCAATTTGCTTATAATTAAACTACAGTGAACCAAGGGAGCTGATTTACCCGGCGCACTGAAATCTGATGAGGATTGTGAATCAGCCACCTCAGTTCACTGCACAGTGTATTAATATAAATTGAAGTCAATGGTGGTTTATATTAATGCTTTCTTGAATGTCCCTATATGTGCAGGTCTGGGGGAGAGCACAGAAAATGTTTGGTTTTGGGGAAACACCATCTCCTTTGTGTTTGTCCCAGCACTTAGGACAGGACAAGGACCAGGACTGTCCCCCTTCCAGCCCGCCCCATCCAATCACAGGGCACCAGGATCATTCCTAAAGTGTTGGACAGAAGAGGTGAGAGAGGATTTATTCCCCCAAAAGACCCCCTGACGGCCCTGGCACCTGGCAGGAGGGGGTCGTTATCCCCAGATAATGGACCTTGCCAACATTAAGCTCTCTAACCACCATTCCACACAGTCAATTATCTCCTAATCAGGGCCGTTTTGTCAGAGGTTATTGCCCTAAGGACTCAATTAGGTTATATCTACGTCATTAATATTTTATGGAAAAATCATTCACATGGAAGTGTTAAACACCTTCGCAAACTTCCTCCCCGCACCCCCAGGGAAGGGGGATTTGAAGCTGCCGGGCCGGGCCAGGCAGTGCAGCTGGTGAGGGAAGGCAGGGGAAGCTCCTGCGCTGCCTCCACACCCAGAAAGGACCTGTTGGAGCTGCTCTCCAAACCATCCCCCTGTCAGCTCCCTGACACACACGGTGTGTGTGCTCTGGAGTTATTTTCAAGCTCTGAGTTATATTTAACTCGAGGTATAATAGTTGCCACTTCAAAACCTCTGTTTTATTAAGCCAGGCATTGGGTACTCACAAGCAGAGCTGCTTGGAAAATGGAGAAAATTGCAGAGAAAGCTATTTCTTCTGATTACTATTTCTTTCCAGAAAAAAAAAAAAAAGGTTCCTTGTCCTTCATCCAGGACATCTGATGGTCAGGACAGGAGGTGGTGGGGGCAGAGGCTGCAGGTGGGCATCACCCAGGGAATGGGGCTGTGGAGTAGCAAAGGCTTCAATGTGGCCCTTGGGGAGCTGATAAAATAACTATAATGATGGTCCAGGGTGCCAAATGTCCTCAGCATCCCAGAGTTCAGTTCTTGAGCAACAGTCATTGAAGTTAATGAATAAAAGCCTTTGGAAGGCTTTTTCCAAAGGTTTCTTTGGTGGGCTCACACTGTTGCTGTTCTCTCGGGTGGATTTTCATGCTGGCAAAAACACAATGGAAAGAATAAACTCAGAGAAAAATCATGTACCCAAAGCCAGTAATGCTACAAAATGTTGTGATACTCCTGCAGCTCTGAGATTTCCCAGTGTAAGTAAAGAATCTGGCTTCCCTCCCTCCAGCAGATTTGTTGGAAGCACTCCTGGGTGAAATCGAGCTCCTCACAGAACAGTGACAGGCTCTAAGGGTGTCAGAGGTGCCTGGATGTCAGCAGGGTGAGCCTTTCCCAGGGCTGGGAGGCGCAGAGAATTCCCTGCACTGATCCGTGTCTCCGGCACACCAGGCAAGTGTTTCCCATTAATGGGGATTGACACAGAGTAGGGCTGGTTAAAGAAAAAAAAAAGTTCTCCTCCTTCCCTAGGCAGTTTTGATGTGAATATTAATATTAACATAATTTCATGATGATTAGAGAACACAATTAGAGGCTATTAATAATGACACAAATAATGACATTTAAGGCCTCGTTTTCCTGTGAGTAACACTCTGTCTGGTGGTATTTAAACAGCTCTGTCTGGCACAATCACTGCCATGCCAAGGTGAAGCCTCGTCACCATCACTGCGGTGACAATCACTGTCCTGGTGACAATCACTGCCCTCCCTGCCAGAGCCCACCCTGCTGGTCTGGGGACAGGGACAGGGACAGGGACAGGGAAAGGGAAAGGGAAAGGGAAAGGGAAAGGGAAAGGGAAAGGGAAAGGGAAAGGGAAAGGGAAAGGGAAAGGGAAAGGGAAAGGGAAAGGGAAAGGGAAAGGGAAAGGGAAAGGGAAAGGGAAAGGGAAAGGCCAGCCATGAGTGGGGATGCTGCTGAAGGTGCTGGAGCCATGGGGAGACTCGGGAAGAGGCTGAGGGCTGTTCTCGAGGAGCTGACCCCACTGCAGGCCACACTCCAGCCAACACCTCACGTCCTCAGGCCTGGGGTTGCTCAGACAGGAGGAGAAACCTGTGCAGTGCCAGCAGAGCCCCGTCCCAGGCCAGGCTGGCCCTCCCCAGAGGCCAGCTCCTATTCCCCACTGCAAAAGCAGCTTAATGGGGCTGTTGCAGCCCAATTCCACCGAAGTTGGGCCTTGCAAAGACCCCATTTCTTTTTCAACACATTCACTGCCAAGCTCAGCCCTTGGAAGAGGCCGTGCTGTGCTAATGTCACTTAATGGAAACCTTGGAATCAATTTTTTGCTCCCTGAAGAAAATCCCCCTGGTTTATGCAGCAAAAGCTGTAATACTGGAAATGGCTTCAGATTTTTTTGTGAAAAAAAAAAAGGAGGGGAAGAGAAGAAAGGTTCACTGTAGCTCCACAAAAAGGAGGTCAAGTGAAAGGCTGCCAGTTTGGTGGCTGGTCCAGCCGTGCTGCCCTGGGGGAGGTGTGGGGCTGTGCCAGGCTGTCTCAGGGCTCTGTGGCAGCACTCACCCTCCCAACTACAGATTCCCATTTCCCTGAAACACCCCAAAATGTGGCAACTTCCCTCATGCCATGGACTGGGGGTGGCAAGGTTGGAAGGTGGTATTATCCCACACTGGGACAGGGACAGGGACAGTGCCAGCCTGCAAAGGGGATCCGAGGGGATCTCAGGGTGCACAGAACACCCCTTGTTCACAGGATTCAGGGCAGGAGGGCGACTGCAGAGCCCCAGCCCCCTCACCCAGAGCTGCATAGGGTGGCTCCAGGCTCAGGATCAGCTCTGGGGGTCCGTGAGGGAGCTGGGGCTGGGTTTTACCTGAGCATTCCCTGCCGGGTGTGTGAGCAGAGCCCCGGGATGCCGAAGAGCTGCGTTGGCTCAGCATCACCCACAGCTCCGAGTCACAGCTCTCACACTGCGATAAACAAAGCCTTTCATTACCTGCTGGAGACAAACAGCTCCAGGCCATTCCTCCTCTCCAAGCACACCTCGGCACAATCCTGCTCGTTCAGCTGGAGCTTCCCGGGGAGATTTCCACGCAGCTGGAGCCGCGCTCCCAGCCTGGCTCTGACACCGAGGAGCTCCAGGTCCTCACGGTGCTATGAATGCCAGGGCACCACCTCCTCAGTCATTTCAGCTGCATTTGAACCAGGAGGGTACATGGGGTGCGCAGATATATCCACTGCTCCCGAGGTGCCATGGACCAGTAGAGTATCAGCTCTGTCACCACACAGCCCTGAATCATCCTTTCAACAATCCTCAAACCAGATGGTGAAGTTTTCTGTTCATGGTCCCCATGCTATTCCTGCCTCACTCTGTTTAGGGTGATGAAGGGGAGGCTCCTGAGCAGGGCCGTGCTGCTGTCCCTGTCCCCTCGGTCAGCTCTGTGCCTGTGCCCTGGGCCGGGGCTGCTCTCTGAGGGGTCTGCACTGGAGAATGCTCTGAGTCTCATGGGGATGGACATTTACACACCAGGGGAGGTCACCCCCCGCGGGATGGGGAGCCCGGGCAGTGCCAGCACCTCGGGGGTCAGAACCTTTCCCTGAGCCTCACCCTGCAAACCAACCCTGCCACCTCCTGCCCACAGCGCCCCGAAGCCGCCTGCTGCCCAGAGCTGCCGGTGGGATGGACAGGACTCCAGGAAAAGCCACCAAATCAGTTATTAAATTTTAATCAAACAGTGCAGAGGGCTACAAAGATCACACTAAAATTTAATGAGCCGGGCTTGTTGGCTTCCCCGAAGAAGCACATTACAGTAAAAGTGTGGCTCGGGAAGGGTGCCTGACTTCCAGGTACTATCCACAAACCCTCCCGCTCACCGGGAGAAACGAGGCGTGAAGTGGTTCCTTATGGCTGGTTAAATGAGGGTTTGTTTTTCCCCTTCCTCCAGATACCAATTTCTTTTCTTTCACCATCTCATCTTGCCACAATTTATTTATTCTGGAATTTTGACTCTTCAGAGCACAGAGGCAGAAAGGCCTCACAGAAAAGCTGCTCTTCAAATGAAGGGGATGTAGTGTGGATTGAGCACCCCCTCCTCAGCCTGCAGTCATCTGTGCTCTGGGGTCACTCTGCTTTCCTTCTTCTGGACCAGCAGAAAGGAAACTCCAACCCAGGACTGGTTTTTTATCTCAGAGGCTCCAGTTGCCAGCTTAGGATGCAGGCAGCATCGCATCCAGAACTGCACAGCTGCATGCAGCAATTCAAAAATTGTCTTGTCGGACCACAATGTGCCAATTTTTCACATTTACAGCCATTTTCAGTATTACAGCCTGTGGCCCTGAAGCCGGGAGGCTTTTCTTCAGGGAGCAGGGGCTGCTGCAGAGGTGACCATTAGCACACGCTGCCTCTCCTCCGGCCACGGGAGGGTGGGAGCCCGCTGGGGAGGGATGGGGGAGGCTGGAGTGGCCGGGTTTCGTCAGCCCTGGGAGCCGCAGGAGCCGGGAGCAACGCGTGGGTCGGAGCCCCTGTCTAGACCGGGGGTTGGCAGCGGCTCCCGCTCCGTTTTCATGTGCCTGGTTGAACTCCAGGCTTGGGAAAGTAAATTAGTCCTTGGGCTGGAGCCAGGGCTGTGGTGTCCCCGTGCTCCCGGGAACGCGGTGGGCTGAGGGAGGGGTGGCAGGGGTGCCCTGGGCAGGGGGTGGCAGGGATGCCCCGGGCAGGGGGTGGCAGCGGGGTGGGGTCCTGGGGTGGCAGCGGGGTGGGGTCCCGGGGCACCCATCGCTCACAGGGCGTTCGGGAGCACCCACGTGTGCACAGCTCCCTCCCACCCTGCTGTGGGTTTCTTTATAGAGGAGGAAAATGCTGTTCACTGCTAGGTCAGGCTTTCCCAACACTCCCCCGGGAGAGCCTTTCCAGGCTGCAGCCAGGCCCGCTCCAGGCTGTGCCATTCCCAGCAGAGCCCACCCGGCTCTGGGCTGTGTCTGGCAGGCAGCAGCACCGTGGCAGTGATTTCACTGCTGGGCTGCAAGACCTGCGGCTCCAGTGGGGCCCTTCCTGCTTCTCCAAACCCTTTGTTACTAATTAGTTAATTACTGTTTCTTTTTATGTGTAAACTTTATCATTATTCCTGAAAAATGTCCCGGGTTTTACTCTCCTTTTACAGCACTTTGGGCTGTGCTGGGCCAGGTGGGGCAGAGTGGGCAGTTCTTTCCCTGGAGCTGAGGTCACGGAGCACTGCTGGAGCCACCCTGGGTCTGGGGTGTCTGGGCTTGGAGGGGGCTTGTACTGCTAAGTGCTGACAGGACGTCGCTGTCAACACAATGTTCCGCCTTGGAGAACCTTCATCTAGGAAGATACTTAATGAATTAGTTAATTAATGAGTGGAGTTTGATTGATGGATCATAGGGAGCTCTCAGCAGGGTGAGCCTGACCCTGGGATATTGCTGCTGTTGCTTAAATGCATCCCCTCGCTGGTCCGAGGCACTCGATGTTCTGGCAATTTGCATGCATTAAATGTAGCTCCTTAATAGGATGTAATGTTAGTGAAAAGCCAAAAGCATAGCAGCTGTAACTTAAAAGACAGCCCCATTACTGCAAGCCTTATAATTAGGGTAAGAGGGAGACTCGCGCTGCCATATGTTAAACTCTTTTGAGGTTAATAGCTCTGTAAGATTTTGCAATTTAAAAAAATTAGTCTTGAGGAACGATGACAAGGCTCGTCAACGAGGCTGCTCCGGCGGGGGCCGGGATGCTCTGCCCTGCCCAGCCAGACGTGGGGGACAGGGATGCTCCCAGCCAGCCCTGCCCTGCCTCACCTCTGTCCTGCCCTCCTCTTGCCCAGCCTTTTGTGAAACCTCCCCTCCTGCTCCCGCTGCACCCAGGGGTGCTCCTGGCTGGGCAGGACACGCAGCAGGCGCTGGGCAGGAGCAGCTCCTCCCCTGCCCTGCTCTTTGGGGGCCTGTTCAAATTACAGAGAGCAGCAGCTGCTGCCTGCAGGTCCCAGCCCGGTGTTTGGCTGATGCAGGAACAAATAACCCTTGTGCAGCGGTTGTTTGTTAAAGCCCTTTTCCCGTGTAATGGCTGCACAGAGGCCTCTGCTCCGTGTCTCGGGCTCTCAGCACGAGGGCTCGGGAGGATCCGGAGTGCTCAGGAGTGCTCAGGAGTGCTCAGGAGTGCTCAGGAATGCTCAGGAATGCTCAGGAGTGCTCCAAGCTCCCGATGCTGGCTGCGGACCCGAGGAGGGGCTGGGTGGTCTGAGCTCAGCCCTGGCAGGGAGGCGGCTCCCCGGGGGCTCCTCTCGGCAGGGGTTGACAGACAGCTCCTGTGTTTTTCATTCCAGCTTTTCTTCCTTTCCTCTGTTGTACAGACAAATCATTCCCCTTCCCAGCCTCAATTTCCTCATCCATAAAACTGAGACTAAAATTGTACTTGTTAGGGGTGTCACAGGGCCTTCTGAGTCTGCCAGGGCTTTGATGTCCTCTTGTTAAAGTACCGTGGAAGTGGAGGAATTTATTGTCATCAGTACGTGAGGAGGGCAGCAGCGAGGGCTGGGACCCTCTGGGGACACTCAAGACTGAATTAAACTGTGCTGCCCGGGGAGGGCATTATCTGAGCACTGGCTTGGCTTTTCTCATGTCCAAACAATGGGCAAACAGTGCCTGTGAGCAGCCAGCAGGGAGCAGGTAGGGTTTCCTGGTTTGGGGAAGGTTTTGTGCCCGGCTGTGCTGCCCCTGGGCTCTGGGAGGTGATGGGTGCTGGTGCTGATCCTCACCCAGACTTGCTAAATAGGAACTTTCTCAGCCACAATACTGGAAGGCTTTAAGGTCATCCTGAGCTCGCTTTAATTGTTTCCTTCCTGCGCTCCCCTCACCTTATTAAAGTGTTTAATTGCTTTCTTATTTAAGTGCATCAAGATTTCCTGATAGGTTGGTCCATTTGGCTCACTTGTTCTCTTTAGGGAAGGCAGGGGAATGGAAAAGAGAAAATTATCTTGAAGTTCCAGGTTATTGGAGAGAGATATGAGATCGTTAAATGCTCTCCATTGGTGTTTGGGTATCATGAAACTCAGGGGCTGTTTTGATGTTGAGCTTGGTTTCAGCTTTGTAAATTCAGGATTTGTTCTTCTGCTGCTTGGAGAACAAGGCCTCAGCTCCACTGCCCCGTCACTGTTGCTGCTGGGATGGCTGTCAAGTGCTTTCCAAAGAGTCTGAGGCTGTGACTGAGGAGTGGAACTCAGGAGATGCCGTTTCAGGGGTGTAGACCCTAAAGGGGGGTGGGGATTGTTCCCAGCCCTGCGTGGCTCTGGTGTGGCAGAGCCCGGGTGTGTGCTGTGGTACCTGTGAGCCCATGAGCAGCAGCTCAGGGTGCTCAGGAGCCTCCCCCGAGGACACAAGCTGCCTTTTTCCTCCTCCCATTGGTGCTCCAATGTCAAAGGCAAAATCCCCATCCTCAGATCGATTCCAAAGCCATTAAAGCACATCTCGGTTTCCGTGGGTGCCGCTGCCGCGCTGGGTTAGAGCCAGTTCACATCCTCGAGCAAAGGGAAGTCCCTCACTGTCCTGGCCTCTCCTGCAGGCTGGCCAGGAACGAGGTGCTTGATCTTCTAGCAGGGAGAAGAGGGTTCCAGAAGGTTCCAGATTTCCCGGGTGCAGGGGGAGCTGCCAGGCTCCAGCTCACTGGGATGTCGCATGCGGGGGCGCTCGGGGCAGGAGCAGTGCAGAACATGCAGAGCTGCCTTAGGCTCCTGCAGCTCCAGGGGATTTGGGCATTCACAGGCACATTCTGAAACGTGACTCTCCTGCAGGGGAGCGTGAAAAGCCCTTTGGAGCCCTTTATCCTCCCTGAGCCCTGTGGAGCCTGTCACACTCACAGGGACAGCTGGCGGGGCAGGGCCAGGGCTGGGCAGCCTCTGCTCCCTTCAGCACCACTTTGCCTCTGCTCCTCGCTAGGGTTTGTCGTTTGGTGATGCAGAGTGTGTCAGAAGGTGCTTGGGGTGGTCCTGGCTCTAGTGCCGTGGTGCTGGGCAGTTTTTCAGCACAGGACTGAGAGCTGTGACTGCTCGTGTGTAGCTGTAAACCCCCTCCATCTTTCTCCTCTGTGTGGAGGGGGCAGGTGAGGATGCTCTGATGCAACACCCCCCTTGTCTCCTCTGGCTGGGAACAAAGCTGACCCAGCAGCTCATTTGAGTTTCCATCTGCTGCTTCCACGCTGGAGGAGAATGGTGTCTTAGTTGTCTGAGGAGAGACTGCTTTTTAATCATGTCTGCACTGCCTGGGGTTTGGGCCTCGGTGCCAGCCAGTAGGAAAAATCAATAATGTTTAAACTGTTCGATGAAGAGCCCTGGCTGCCAGTTCCTCCTCCTCTGACGGCTCCTGGGGGAGAGCTGTCTGTGCCCTGTGTGCCCTGGGTGCTGCTGGGGGCTCTGGGTGGATCCTCCCCTTCCTAGGGGGCAGTTCATGCCCCAGCCTCCTCTGAAAAGGAGGATTTGAGGGGTTTGGGTGTGAGCTGAGCATCCCTTTGGGCTGGTGGAAGGTGCTGGAGCTGGGGTCAGGGTACCCACCCCTGCTGGCACAGGTCACCTGTGTCCCCCTGCTGCTCTTTGGGGTGTGACAGCCGGGGGGACGTGGATCTCCCCCTGACCCTGCAGTGACAGATGGGACAGCTCACTTGGGCAGGCTGGGCTGGCCGTGATGAGTGAGGACGGGAGCGGAACAGGAGGAACCAGAAGGGAAATCCATCTTGTGGCGCTGTTAAATAATGGTGGTGGTGCTCGGACAGCAAAGAAAGATCCTTTGGGCAGCGTGACAGAAAACCTTATGGATGCTGTCAAACATGCCCGCAGCTCTCTGAGCACATCGTTGCTCTGAGGTGAGACAGATCACCCCCGGTGCCGCCCGCCCTCCCGGCAGCAGCGGGAGCAAGCGGGATCTGCAGAATTCCTGCTGGGAGCGGGAATGCGCCGGGGCAGGAGGGCAGGAGCAGCTGCTGGGTGCAGGGCTCGTGTTGCAGAGATGGGGGTGCTCATCCCAGCTGTCCCCGGACCCACCGCAGGCTCCCCGGTCCCCTCCCTGTCCCCTCTGCGGGACTCGGCTGAGCCGCAGCCGTGGCAGGGATGGTGGCCCTCCCTCCCGGGGGCACGGGGGCTTTGCCAGGCTGCAGGGGGAGGGTGACAGGTGGCCCGGGCCCTTCCCAGCTCCTAATAACCCTCACTTGCTGATTTCCTTCATCGCTGAATGCTGATGAGGTGTAAATCCTGGGCTGACCTCAAATTCCATCTGCATTTCCTCAGATTTGCCATTTCAAGCAGTGGTTTAGCTCTCAATCCCCCCGGCAGGCTGGCAGGGGGGGCTGAATAATGCTCTGCACTATTTTATGCCTCTTTGCACCTGAAGGTTTTGGAGCTCTTTGCAAAGGTCAAGGAAGGTGGCAGGTGGGATCAGGAGTGTTTAACAGGTAGACACAAACCCACACCTAATGCTGAAGTGAATGCAGAGCCATGCAGGTGCTGGGGGTCAGGGAGAGGGCTCTGCAGCCAGGACCTTTGCCCAGTTACAAGCTCCTGCTCCTCTGGCACTGGGTTTTTGGGAAGCATATTGCCCACTGGTTCCCTGGAAGTTGTTCTCAGGAACTGCTGCTCGAGGTCCTGGAGTCCTCCTGGAGCAGAGCATCGGGACAGACTCCTCGATACAGAACAACCTGTCATGTTGTGTTTCCCGAGGCTTCATTTCACTTTTTAAATGATTTAATTGATGAGCCCTTTCTTTTTATACATCCACATTCAGCTGGTTTCCACAGTAACAACCAAACCTGGAACCCGGAGCTTGGAGTCCTTTCTGAGTAAATAATGCCAAACCAAATCCTCGAATATTTAATTAAATTCACTGTCATGCCCCTTTTATCTTTGTTCTGTGGATCTTCCATAAACAGATTTCATGGGAACATGGAGCTTAAAGGAGACAGCAGAGGACAGCCTTGAGGGGAGCTGCCCTGGGCCAGGCTGGGCCCCCTCGGTGGCCTGGGTGTGGTGACAGCACCACAGGGACAGCGCAGCTCCCCCGAGCCCTGGGCAGTGTCAGTGGCTGCTGCCTGCTGGGCTGCCCCTGACTCGGGGTCACTTTGTGACCATCACTAACCCCGGGTTCCTCTGGGTGCTTCTGGCAGCACCCTAAGAGTTCCTGGGCTCCCCTGGATCCCAATTCCAGTTTCAGGATCATTGGCCATCCTGCACTTACCTGACATGCTGCCACATCTCCAAATCTCATTGTTCTTTCTTCTTTTCTGTCCCTTCTTTGGTCCTGAATGCAAACACTGAGGAGCCCTGGAGATGCTGGGGAGCACAACCACAGTGGATTGTTCACTGAGTGGATTATTTATTCAGAGGAATGTGGGGGTTGATTCAGTCCTGTCAGCAAGATCGGCAGTGTGGGACTGACCAGGGGTGGGGGTTTGGACTGGGTTTTTAGGTTTTTAGGATTTTTACGTTTTTATTTCCCCCCAAAACACTGCTGCAAGAGCCTGAGCTCTGATGGCCGTGCCACCGGGCAATCAATTATCCCTCTGCCAGGGAGTGTGACACGGACACCCAGTGGTGTTGGTTTGCTTACAATGGCTCTTTGGTGCTTTTCCGTGGTATCACAACACTTATTAATCAGATGGTGAGTGGGCTTAATTAGCCCAAGTATAGGTTTTATTTTTGATTTCTATGACTACTTAATCTAATGGCAACACATTATCTGCTCTGAGGTCTGCAGTTTTGCATTTGTAATTATTGCTGCTCTTAATTGATGGTGCATCAGGGGCTGTGGCTGCAATATGGGAGTTGGAACAAGTCGATTTTCTTGAGCACAGATCCCAAAATGTTCCTGCAAAGATCCCCATGCCTTGGTGTGCTTCAGCCCAGGTTTGAGTTGCTGGCTACCTGGCTTTAGTCAGAGGAAGAAGGAAATTCCTTGGAACGATGAAATCTTCGGTGTCTGTCACACCAGAGCTGTGTATTGTGAAGTTTGTGCCATTTCATGGTGGAGTTGAGGGAATTAAAATGCCTGGATACTGTAGCTGGAAGCTGTTCAGGTAATGGAAGCAAAACAGCTTATAAATTTCCAAAATGAGGCCTGGCATTTATGACTAAAACCTCGCATTTCAGGACATGCAGATGGTGAGGCATGAACAGCTTGGAGGGACGGGCTAATACAGAATTATTAATTGCAGTGGCTCTGGCATCTTTTCCCCAGGAAGGTGCCTGTTTGATGGGTGGTGGTTTGATGTGGACAGGGAAGGGCTGGGTGGCCCAGGGACCCTCACTCCGTGCTGGGGAGCCACACTGGCTATTCCATGTGATTTCCTGGATGGAGCTTGCTGGGTTCTGTGCTTGGCCTCCCTCGCCCCTTGAAGGGAGGGACTGCGTTGTCCTTTGGGGCAGTTCCCACAGAGCAGCCGATGTGCCATGGAGAGGGATGGGAATACAGAT